>NW_010972609.1:10729443-10812444 GCF_000737465.1 Haliaeetus leucocephalus
TGGGCTGGGGCGGGGTGGGGGGGAGAAACGATCGATCGTGCCCCGGTTCGCCGTCCCTGCGAGCCGGCCGCCTCCCAGGAGCGGGGCGGGCCGGCCCCGCGATCCTTGCGGGGGTCCCTGCCCTGCCCGGGGGGAGCGCGGATGGGCGCGGGGTCCTTGCGCACGGGCGGAGCGGGGAGTCGGTGCTCCCGCGCTGGTGCGCCCCGTGCCACCGCCGCGCCTCGCGGGACGTTTCTTCTCGCGTGGGTGGCGAGAGCAGAGGCACCCCGGAGGGACAGAGCCCAGGAGACCACCTCGGTTAACTACAGCCGGGCTGCAGAGCCATCCCGCCGTGTGTGGGGCTTTGATCTGGAGAGGGATGGGGAGTTGTGGCACTTCTTTTCCCTTCCACTGCCCACTCGCGTTGTCTATCCAGCCGGCTGTAATGTTTGCATGTGTGTTGAAAAGAGTAGAGGAGCCACCTGGACTCCGGCGGAAGACTTTAGGATCCCAAGACGCATTTAGCTGAAGAGCTAAGGGAGCTGCTTCAGCAGTTCACTTGGTGGGAAAATCAGATGTACTGCTCTTGGCTTGGTACCAAGCGTTTGCTTTACTAAGGAGCAGCGGGTCACCGCAATCAAAGAGTAGCGGCTACATATGAGAGAGCCTTCTTATGTTTACTTCAGTTTTATCACTGAAATGTACTTTGAATTTTAGTAGTCAAGCTAAATGAAGCCGGATGCATAGTATTACTGCATGGAGTATGTCAATAGTAGTGTTTTCTACACCCTTGTTTTACTGTTGCACTGACTTTGGGGAATAGGTTTTCTTTAATTTTTTGTTCTGAGTAGTAAGTCTTTAACTTCAGCCAGATATTGAATAATCCAGTAAAAGCCACCTGTAGTGGTCAAAACTTGTGGAAGATAAAGGATGAAACTGTTCATTGTAGTCTGATTTCTGATGGTGCAGGGTAGGATGAATTGAAGTGAGGATGATTTGCCTTTAAGACTTGATAATGTTTTGTTTATACATGATTAATAGATAATCAGTAGATGAAAATATTCCATATAGTGGAAGGGTAAGTTAACAGAGCAAAGGTAGGAGTAGCTTGCATTTAAGGTGAGATTTGAGAAAATCATGCATGTTTTAGGAACCTCAAAATTTAACTTTCATTTTGATGATCAGGTTATGCAGGTGACATAGTGGCAATCTGTTACCATGTTGATGGGTGAGTAGGATTTATGGCTTTGACCATTCGTTTCCCTCTTGCTTCAACATTAGTTATTTAAAGGAAAACTGTAACACATTTAAGCAATTATGATTACTTTATCAAGTTACCTAAGAATACAACCGAGCACCTTTTAAAGCTAGCTACAGTCTATACATTGTTAAGAGCAACTAGACTGACAGGGATCTGCCATCTTGCTTCTGGAGTGGAACCACTTTCCTCTGAGAGTACGGAGGGGTGAGGAGCAGGGCTCCCTGGGAAGGGGTGATAGGGTGGGCGGTGCTGGGCCTCACTGGGGCACGGAGAGTGTCCTGCTCCTAAAAGTATATAGCATGTGTTCTTTCATGTGCAGAAATAAGAGAGTCCTGGCTGGCCTGGCTTTCTTTTGCTCCCTTCAGGGTGCTAAACTCCACCAGCCAGCTTGCTCAGTGTAGTCACTGCCCTTCCTGGTGCTGCGGAGGAGAGGCGCCTTCTGTCCTCTCTTACCCTTACAGTGCATTCATGCTGTGGCTGCCAGAATTTGCTCCAAGGAGCTCAGGACCAAGCATTGCCGTTTCCCTTTAAGCAAGTGACTTTTAACATATACTGTAGCTCTTTAAGGAGTGTGTGACCCCTTATTATTGGTGACCCTGTAAACCATTGTGTAATCTGTTGACTGTAATGTACCATGCCAATTTATTCTTGGTTGGGAAGTCTTGCCAAGGACTTGATGGAATAGCAGGATTTTATCCACTTTATTGTTTTCATTGTGTTTCATAAACATCTAAGACCCTCTGGGAAGAATCACTGGGGTGGCTGGGCCTCCTTTTTTTAATTGCTGGTTAACTAGATGTTGCCAACTTAAAAAAAATAAAGTGGTATGCAAGATCTCAGAATGCCTGGAACTGTTAGGCACTCATGTTTAGGAAGCAGGACTATTTTTAGTGTGGGGGCATTTAAAGAAAAGATACTAGCCCCTTGTGAAGAGGTCACTGTGAAGTGTGCTGAAGAGCCTGCTTTTAACTGGAGAGCAAACCCAAGTTTCCCACAGTTGAGTAAAGCTAAAGAACGAGATTTGTACTTTCCCACTTAACTAAAGAGGGAGAGGATGGACTTTTTGTTAGTTTACAGTAGTGGGAGTGAGGAGGCCCAAATTCTTATCATTAAAAAAAAATAAAAAAAAAATCCCTGTCTTGGTGAGATGCTTGCCTTTCTGATTTCTTCCAGTGGTGTCTGCAATGGAGACGTAGGACTGAAAGGCATTTAACACTTACTGAGAAGAGCTGGGAACTGGCAGCTGAGAATACAGTGTAACCCTTGGGATCTGTGTGCGGGGGAGGTCACAGCTTTCTTGAATGGATCCCTGACTGCCATCCTTACCTATAGCTAAAAAAACTGGTGTAAAACTTAAAAAAACCCCAAAGCCATGGGTGTTGAGAACTCAAGGTGATTTGGTATCCTAAATCAATTCTGAATATGGGACTGAGGTTGCTAAATAAATTACTTTGCATCCAGAGAAGACTTTCCTCAACTCATCTGCCTGGAAGGTAGAAGTACTTGCTTTTGATGGCTTAAGAGAATGTGGTTTAGGTCAAAGTTACACTGGTGCTAGATCCATCATGTCATCTATGGGCTCTTGAGTAATCTAGATATGGTTAATGTAACCTAGACTCTTGCCGGGCAGAGGACCAACATTTGGACTGATCACACTTTCAAAATATACCAAATGATAGCTGAGTCAAGTTGAGTTTTGGCATAAACTTCATTGATGTCTTGTTTAACATAAGTTCAGTTTAGATTACAAGTTACTCCCCCCCCCCCCCCCCAATGCTGAGTGCCATGTGTGTTAGTTTTGTCTCTATGCTGTAAAGTGTGTGCAACTGTTGCTTTTCAGACTTTTTGGTCTGCAGTTGGGATTTAGTTGGCAGTACAGATAGAGGCAAGTTTGGGGAACCAAATCCAAATATTTACATTCCCAATTTGGCCTACTCCTTGTGCTTGTAAACACTCACAGTCATATTTAACTTTGGTGAGGTTATATGTGGCTTTGCCAAGCCTTGGAGAGTCACATCCTACAAGATCTGAAATTCCCCTTTTTGGGAATAGTTTTGGATATGTTTTTCAGGTGTATGTGCATCAGCTGAGAGTTAGTACTGGTCACTCTTACCCCTAATCCAACTGCAAATTCTTTTCCTGTATCTTGCTTCTTTTTCATGTAGAAATGCCTTATGCTGGTGAGATGTGTCAAGTTAAATGTCATGGAAGAGAAGTCCTGCCCACCTATGAGGTGCTGCACAGACTCTGGAAATCCTGGTCTCCTGTGCTGCTCTAGAGCTCTGCCTTGGTAGAGGGGGGCCATGGTGAAGATCCTCCTCCCTTTGTAGCTACCATTTTCCTGGTCCTTGCTGTTTGGGCGTGCAGAAATAAAGTTTGAGGACTGATTTGAACAATGGGGATGCTTGCTCATGGAGTTTCAGATTTAAGTCCTCTTTTCATTCATACAGGCTTTGAACAGCTGTCAGATTTTGTTAAACACTTTTTATTCACTAGGGACTGAGCCTGAAAGATTTATTCTGCATTAGGAGTTGAACTTTCTGAAGTCTACCTTACTACAAACTGTAGCAATAGGGACCAGCTAGTACATTAACAATTTATGGCCAAACCACCCTTCTGTTTGGGTATGCCTTTCTATTTGGGTCTGTTGCTGTTAACCAGAGTTTGAAATTAGATATGATAGTTTAGTTGCAGAGAACTGGAGATGATAGATAGAGGTGATTGAGTTAAAATGAGTTACAATAAGAGTTCCTACTCATTAGTTGAGGTCTGTAACTTTGTATTCTTAGCCAACCTAGTCTGGAAGAAGACTGCATTAGCTTAGTCCACAGTGAACATGTTTAGAGTAACCTGATTTGTTCTCTATCTGGAGTGTATACCCAGATAGAACTGTTTAGGTAAACAAATGCTACAATTCATATAGCCAGTGCTTTTTATATGTTCTGCTGTAAGCTTCTGACCTTGGAGATGTGTTTGTTAGGTTGAGAAACATAGGACAAGAGTAGATGTTCATTTTTAATGCCACCTTTCACCATTCTTTGAAGATAAGTTTGTTTGCACTGTATCTGTATGATGAAAACCTGTCAGCTGCTGCAGTATAGCTGAGACTTCAGTGAATTTGTGCAAATGGAGAAGTCCTTAAGGACACACTGAAAGCACAGTGACTTTCTGTCGGAAATGCAGCCTGTGTGTGTTCACACACAGAGGAATGGGATGTTGTATCAGTTTAAGTGTATATGTCTCCTAATTTCTCATTAAAATGAAGATGTAAAAATGATTTATGAACATTTAGTGTTAGCGCTGGTGCCAACGCAGGAAACCAGGTCTTTGAGTTGAAACATTTAACATTGTTCCCTAACTCCCACGTTATTAAAAGCAGTAGTTGTGTGAAGTTTTACTACTATTATTCATTTCATCATTTTGACAGGGTTGTCACACTGAATTACTGGTTTGCATTTTTTCCCCTTAAGAAAAAAGATTAGTTGTCTTCATGGGACATCCAGTCACAATCACAGGGGACAGATGCTAACTGGCTAGCATTGTGCAAAGCGCCCTGTTCAGCCTGCTATTCCAAGTACTAGGGCAGAGATCAAAGTACTTTAGGAGAGCTGCCCCGGAAGATCTTGCAACCCTTCTTTAGGGAGGAGCAGATGTTCCAGACACGGACTCTGTTCATTGTTCTGAGAAGTCCGTCAAGTCAGGAGATGGATCTGTCTCTTGACATTTTTGCTTTCAACATTGTTAACTTCTTTGAGGGAGTGCAAATAGTTTTTGCAAGACAGGGTGGAATGAATGAGGAGCTCTAATGATTTTGATCATTTGTCCTGGTGGAAACTCTTATCACTCAAGGTCACTGGAAAGGGCCTGAAGTCATGTTTCTTTCTGCATGGGCACAGTGTGCTAAAGAAAAATGGGGCATATTGACTTGCTGTTTGTGAAAGTGCTTCTCATTTTTGCTACAGGATTATAATGATTGGAGTTTCCAGTTTGTCTCATCTCTTAATCCCAGCTCTAGGCTGACAAGATTCTATTAGCCAGTGTTGTTCAAATGAGGTTTATTAACCAGGAATATTGTTTTGAAGATATGGCAGATCAGCAAAGTGCAGAAGTGCACCAAATCTCCTGTGTGATGGCAGACTCTTATTATTTCCACTGTTAAGTTGCAAATTGGGCAGCAGTTCCACACCACAGCTTGTGTTTTACTGCCTGCTATATCCCTGCTATATTGTTAACTTTAGTCTTTTAGCAGAACATCCTCCATGCCACTCAAACTGTGTAAGAAATGGCTGACTGGAAAGAGCGGTGAGATTGGAGTAGGAAAGAACAGAAAGGGATCAGAAAGAAAAGGCCTAAAATCATCTGAACCTCCCTATAGGCCTTTTGTAAATTTACTTAACAATCTCCAAAATTGTTAAAATAGCATTCAGTACTTGTCAGTATAGTTCATGCACCTTTAGGTTTGTATGCATATTTCTCTGTTGGTGTTTTATGGATGTATCCATCACCATTTCTCCTGTGGAAACAAGTAAATATCCTGAATTATTCAATTGTAATGCAAGGAAAACCAAGGGCAAGCACTAGGAGCTCATGCTGTCTCCTTCTTGGCACCTGTCTTATCTGAAAGCCCATGTGACACTCGTGGGTGTTCCTGACCTTTAATGGCACAACCTTGATTGTCTGTTTCTGGTATTAACAAACCTCAGGATATCTTCTAAGCCTCCCTCCCTGCTTTCACAGGAGTTGTGCTTCAGCTCTGCCCTCACCAGTGCCAGGGGTTGGTGCTGAGGGTTTTCCTGCTGATTGGCTCAGTGCTTTATTATCTTCTGAACCAACATCTTGAACAGGACTCTCAGAGGCTTTTGCTGTTGTAGTTGCAAAGCAGCCAGCAGAGGAACTGGTCTTTCCCTCCAGAGATGTCCTTGGGCCTGGGAAGTAAAGGGGGATATTGCCAGGTGGCAGAGCTATCTTCTCATCCTTCCAAGGTAAGTTGGGGATAATCTTCATTGGCCTGCCGTGCTTTTCCTGTGGCTACGTAACTTGGACAACACAGGTAACTCCCTAGAAAAATTAAATTCAAAAGAATCAAGGGCCCTCAGACTCTTGCCATTTTACATGCAAGTAAAGCTTCAACTAAACCCCTGTGCTTTGGGGGAACTCGCCTGTTAGTTCCCAGGAAAACATTTGTCATTCTTTTCTTTTTGGCTTTTCTTAGTGTGTTTCTTTTCTTTCTCTTTTTAGCCCTTGAGCCTCCCTCAAAGCACTCTGAGCCCAGCAGCTGGGCTTTAATGAACTGTATGTGTCATACCCTATAGTTGTGCTGCCACTGCGTCCAGCCTGTATATGGATCTGAGACTGTTGTGGTTTAACCCCAGCTGGCAACTAAGCACCACACAGCTGCTCGCTCACTCCCTGCTGGTGGGATGGGGTAGAGAATCGGAAGGGTAAAAGTCAGAAAACTCGTGGGTTGAGATAAAGACAGTTTAATAGGTAAAGCAAAAGCTGTGTGCACAAGCAAAGCAAGGAATTCATTCACTACTTCCCATCGGCAGGCAGGTGTTCAGCCACCTCCAGGAAAGCAGGGCTCCATCATGAATAACGGTTACTTGGGAAGAAAAAATGCCTTCACTCCAAATGCCCACCCGCCCCCTTCCTCCTCCTTCCCCCAGCTTTATATGCTGAGCATGATGTTATATGGTCTAGGATATCCCCTTGGTCAGTTGGGGTCAGCTGTCCTGGCTGTGTCCCCTCCCAACTTCTTGTGCACCCCCAGCCTGCTCGCTGGTGGGGTGAGAAGCAGAAAAGGCCTCCGCTCTGTGTAAGCACTGCTCAGCAGTAAGGAAAACATGTCTGTTATCAACACTGTTTTCAGCACAAATCCAAAACATAACCCCATACCAGCTACTATGAAGAAAATTAACTCTATCCCAGCCAAAACCAGAACAGAGACCTAGATTTTGTGTGTACCACTTAACTGTGGCTTGGGGTTCATTAGGCCCTAGAAAGGGGGTAAATGGTGATGGAGAGATCTTCATTTGCCTGTGAGTATCGAGGCTTCTTATCTGTCTTTGACAGTCCATGATAGCAGCTATCTGAGCTGCAAGAAGTCAGCTGGTGACATATTCCTCTGCTTTGCCATTTCTTCTGGTGTTCAGATTTGTATTTAGTGGAACACCAAGAGAAATGTCAGATTGTGCTTTGCACTCTAAAACCAGTGTCACATAAGATTTGTTTGAGATTTAGCTTTAATTCTGGCTTTCTTTGCCCTTGAGTTCTCTCCCTGCAAGACAGTTATCTTTGAGTTGGAGAAAGTAATGGAGAAGTTGATGAATGTGCAGCTAAGATGATGTCTCCCAAATGAAACAGTGAGAGAGCCATCAAGTTTTCAGTGGCAAACACATGTTTCAGAGAGAGAGTAACAGTGGAGGGTAAAAAGTTATGAGAAAAATACACTGTTTGTTTATCCATCTACCTCCATGAGGTTGCACCTGGAGGGGACGCTCCAGGATACATGGCTGAAGGGAAATGATTGTCTTATCTTTTCAGTTGAGTGGATTGTTGTGTATTGTGATATTTCTGGCAACTGAAAAACTGAAGAGGTTAATACCTAGCATAAAAGCACAGCCTTTAAGAAAGATGAGAGAATTTACTTTCTGCGTTGGATGAAGCCAACTTCTCTTTTGAAGATTAATGGTTCAATCCGTTATAATTATTTTTAGTGGAGAGCATAATTATGCACAGAGTATAAGATGAACCAACTGTAATTTTTGACATACTAGTATCAATCCAGAACTAGTGTGGATAGACTGATGTGATAGAGGAAAGAATCTGGCCTATTCTTAAGTTTGGAGAGATAGTAGAACTTTTTGCCCTGTAGAAGTGTATCTGAGCTACCAGGCTGGAGGTATGCTCTGGAAGCAGAATAATTAAGTTCACTGGCATATTCATGTAAGAAATTAAAATATGTAATGAATTTTGAGGGACATGCATATTCGTGAGCCCAGGGATAACGGATAAAGCAGCAGGAATCCAGTCCTGGATAGCTTAGTACTTTGTCTTGGACCGAAACTTCCTTTTCCCTTTCCCCTATGCTTTGCAGCAGAACAGGTTGGCAACCGCATCTGCTTGTCCAGCCCAGGCAAACGTGTAGTCAGAAGGTTAGCTGGGGTGGAGACCACACAAAACAGCATCATTTGGACCAGGTGAACTATCCCAGCATATAGGCAGTGTCTACTCAGCTCTTCCTCACCTGGCACTTTTTTTCTGGCTGTGACTTTTCAAATTGTTTCTGAATCCAGCTCTTTGCCCCTGCCCCCCTGCCCCAGTTAGGCAAAGAGTAAAAGGCAAGTACATGTCAGTTGTTTTGAAAG
The DNA here is from genome assembly GCF_000737465.1 of Haliaeetus leucocephalus. NCBI lineage: Eukaryota > Metazoa > Chordata > Aves > Accipitriformes > Accipitridae > Haliaeetus > Haliaeetus leucocephalus. The sequence goes on from NW_010972609.1 coordinate 10,738,051, forward strand.
AAAGTTTTTTGTGGAGGCTTAGCATGGCCCTGAATGTTGGATAGTCAGTGAGAGACTTTTTGATTCAAGACTCATTGACATAAATTAGATATATGGGCTGGGTTTTTTTGTTCGTTTGTTTGTTTGTTTGTTTTCCTTCAGTATACAACAAAGGGACTTGCCTCCATAACTTCCAAAAACTGGATGCAGGAATCCTATACCTGGGGCTAATGGAGATAATGTTATTTTACTCTCTAGGCTTTATCATGTGGATTTTAAAAATCAGAATGATGAGACCTTCTGAATCAAATTAGGATTAGTGGTTTCTGGAGTAGGGCAAATGACAATAAAAACCAGGAGCTGAATTCGGACAATGGCAGAAAGATGATGAGATGTTGCAGCAGTGTAGCATCTTTCATTTGTAAATCTAAAAACACTTAACAAAATGTGAATGAATGAAAGACTGCATATAACTTTGGTAGATTAAGGAAGCATCAATACTGATGAGAAGGTTCAAGAAGGTAATCCTGGGAACAGATAAAACCTTTTCTCTCCATTTTCAGTTTAAGTCTTAGGAAAATCAGAAATATAATTTTGAGGCAAAACGTTTTCTTTTATCTTGAACTGTAAATAAATACCCAGAGTAGTAGTGCATTTGAGATGATGATACTGCTGCTGCCCTTCAGTGTTTCAAAAGGCTTTTTTTCAACTAGAAGGTGATTTCAAGTGAAGTTACTTAATTTCAAAATTTGTGTGATTAGGTGGTGAGACTAGCAGGATAGTTTAGACTTTTAATACCATGTCTCTTAACTACTTAATCTCAAATATTTATTAATGGACTAATGTATATAGAGAGATACGATGTTAATCTATTTTTTTTTCCTTGAAAAGCATGAGTTCTTCTGTATCTACTGTTTGATTTTTGAGACTTAGCCATAACCATTATTTCTGGTTACAAGGTGGCAGTTATTTTGTATCTACCACACCCCCCACCCCCCCATTATAAATCTATGCCAGGAGGCAAAGATACACTCTTGTACATCAGTGTGCAGCCCAGGTTTACATCTTATGTAGAGTATAGCTAAATTACTATCTTTTGAATAGTTATGATATCCATACCATTTCACAAATATTCCAAGCAGCATTTTCTGTATGCTGATTAAATTGGCTGTAACACCCTTTTTATTGATGTAAACAGAGGTTAACTTTGATACACAAGTTAGCACAGCAGATGTTTCAGTTATCTCTAAACATTTTGACCAGGGAGTGGAGGAGACAAAGACCCTTTCTGCTTTCACAATTTCCTATCTTTATTTATGGGTTCTCAGCTCTCTACAAAGCCTTAACCAGGCTTGATTCAAATAGAATAAAAAATGCTCTGGCCTTTTGTACAACCCTGCTGAGTGTCACTTATGAGAGTTAGATGCTCATTTTCCATTAAAGTCAGTTTGAACCAGATACAAAAATCCTCAGTGTGGCTTTGGCCTAATTGTTTAACAATAAAACATCCACATGTTCTTCTTAGAGGGAACTCGGGAACTTCACAGTAGGAATGTGATTAAGTATTGCAAGCAAAAGTCAGCAACTTATTGTTTCAGTGTTTTCCTTGTATTAAAGGTACTTCTACATGTCTGTATATATCTTTACTGAAACAGAAAAGTACCTTTTTCTTAAATCAATTTTACCACAAAATATCTGCTTTACTTTTGTTTTCAAACTCAGAAGAAAACAGCTTTGCTCTGTAACATCAGTGGTTTTGTACTCTTGTCCCTTTGATTTTTATCCACTCTGGGAATAATTGCCCATAAAGAAAAGCATGGTGTTCTTTATCCAAAAAAGAATAATTTCTTTTTCAGAAGCAACTACTGCTAAGTACAATGTCTATAGAAAGACGTAAACATAGGTGAAGAGATACTAGCTTGCAAATCTCTTGTCCTGTTCCCTGCTTTGTTGTTCACTTGCTCAGAGGTCCTCTAAGTCATTCCGTTACCTGCAACCTGTTTCTCTGTGCCTCTGTAAAGGGGTAACTGGTATCTCTCCATGTATTTCTGAGATCTGCACGTTAAAGAAGCAAAAGTTACTACTAGATGTTCGTATTAAGCTATTTGTTATGACATGTACCTTTGCAGTTTGTTGCATTTCTTTCCTAACCTGGAAAAGATGTGGTGGGCTGAACTTGCACTCTGAAGAGTGATGCCAGTTTTACTGTAAAGTTTCAGTGAGCAGAAGACTGAGCCTGAGAAGTGTATGTGACTTGGGGAGCTCTGAACTTAGGAAGGCAGTACCTTGTGTTTGTTCTGCACTGACACCTCTAGCCAAGCAAAGAAAAGGTGTTGACATTGGAAGGAGCTGCAGCTATGCTCCTTTGCCAAATATGAGGTGAAGCCCTGAAGGGAAGGAATAGCAATGATGAATGACCCAGTAAACAGTATTCAAGACTACTCCCTTGAAGTAGAGCTGGACCCTCCAAGGCACCTGAAAATTCACCAGCTCTCAGCTGGGCACTCTTGTTAGAGGCTCAAAGCATATAGGTTTTATAGGCCTGTTAAAGCAGGACTGTGCAAGGGCACTGTTATGTTATTTCTTGTGATGCAGTAGCAGTTCTGACTTTCCTTTTTCTCATCACATTTGCCATTGTCCAGTAATTGTAACATCTATCAGGTTACACTTTCATTTAAACAGAACAGTACAAATGTATTTACAGTTAAACATGCTACATAAATACCTTATTTTTCTGCTTTATTAACTGTGTAACAAATCTGTTTGGCAGCCACCTAATAGGAAATGGTGTATAGGTCTCTCTTGCACATTTACTGGGCTCTAAAGTGTTCAGGTTAAATTGGGTTTTAGATAACACTTTCTCTGAAAAACTTGTCAAATAACCTTATTTCTTTCTCAGTCCCTTGGATTCTGTAGGAACTCTATTAGTTTTTTATACCTGCTGCCAGTTTGAATTGCTAGAGCAACCTGAGTGCCCTGAAGTAAACCTTGCTGCAACTTTTCCAAAATACTTTTTTGTACAGGGTAAATGGATTGCACTTGGGTCTTTTTTTTTTTTTTTTTTTTTTTTAAGCTACGTGGACAAAATACAGAAGGGGGAGAATAAGCAGGTAACAGAAGCCTTATTTACATCCTCAACTGTACTTTGGTTTCCACAGTTTTTTTTTACTTATGCTTGGTACCACAGCTGCAAGTTTTTCTCCTGTTCCCTCTGTTGTGGAGGGAATGCAGGCTGGCTAAACGAGCTGCTCTCTTTTCCTCCCCCAGTAATTTTTCTGGTCCTTTTCTACATTCATGTAGATGTTTCCACAGAGCTTGGATGATGAGCTGAGTTGGCTGATCTTTCATGACGGCACTTTATTGTATTTACCAAAAGTTTCAGTACCATACTAGATTTGTTGCTACTCTGGAAACTGTCTCCTTTCCTTGTAAGCTGAATGTGGGAGATGGAAGGAGAGACCAGGCTGGGTGGCAATTTCTGCCTCGGGGGAAGAAGGAACACTAAGGGACAGAAAGTGGTTTCAACTCATGTATCCTGAGACCGAATAGCGAATAGCGGTGATTTTAGTATACTTGTCACTTGTTTTCCTCAGAGCTGTTCTCTGGCCTGAGGGAATCACTCCTGTAAAGTCTCCTTGGTTTAGGCAGTTTGTGACCTGCCCCTGGCCCCACAGCTGCTCCATCCTCAGGCAGTTTGGGCATGTCTTTACACCGGGCCAAATGCCAATTGCATATTTGGGACTGAAACACCATCTGGTTTTTTTGAGCCAGAAAAAAAATTCCTGAAGATGTGTCTGTCTCTTTTGTAAAGGATGTTGTTCAAAGTAGGGAAAATAGAAGTTTAAACCTTGAACCATATAAATACTTGAGTTATCTCAGCAAAATGCAAGTCCGTTAAAGTGCATGCAAACAGCATGATACTGTGTTTCTTAGAAGAGGGTAGTGAAGTAACGGGAAAAAACTCCCAACAAGGTGAAAATAAAGTTAGATCTTCCCAGTGGTTTTGTTTCCCATTTGGAATCCTGATCCATTGATTGTTTTCTGTACTGTGCTTAGTAGCAACAGCAAGGGAATTGAAAAGCAGGGACAAACATACATTCTTCCATGGCTGATCCTTAGCAAGATGAGGGTTATATATCCTTCTCTAAGGCTGAGTGATGCCCAGTTGTTGTCCACCTGGGAGTGCAGTTGTAAGAAAACCAACGCCTTTAATACATTGGTTTTCTGCTCCATTTGTCTAGAAAGCAGCTCCTGGGGGATAACTTCACTGAGGAGCATGCTTCTGGCTGGAATTTGCAACAACCACCTACAATGTTCTTCCTTACTGTCAGGCTGAATCTCAGTCCTTTTTGCAATGATGTTTGAAAGACTGATTAAGAAAAGTAGCCTGCATCCTACTCCCCTGCTTCTCAGAGTATTTCTTACTCCACTTAATGTAAAGGGGTGAAAAGAATCCCAGTATGATAATGTTTTACTCTTGCTTAAAGAAGAATGTAAATTTTTCAGCAGGATGGGAAGCAGCGTGGAATCTGCCTTTGAATTAGGACTAGTGGGTTTGGCAAAGCAAGGCGTGTGATGCGAAACTAGTTTTTGCAAGGTCCTCTAAGACTTTCTGACTAAACAGTTTCTCATGAGCTAAACAGTACTGGGAAAGGCTCAGTATGCGGGTAGGAGACCTCCCAAGAGCATGTTTGCTTCTGTGATTCAGTGTATGGCATCTGTCCCCTGAGCAGAGAAGACATGTATCAGTGGTCCAGCAAGGAGCTGAGGGCACGTGTTTTCAAATGAGATGTGGATCGGGTGCTGGACTTAAAGTGACTTAACACTTGTGCTTTCTGCCTGAGGAGTTATTACATCTCTTAGATTTAAACAATTGTTCTACAAACTCTGAGCTCACAAGAATGTAATAATGATTGCCCTGCAACATTAAAGTGTCATCTAAAGATAACACAAGGTCAGCCCACCAACACTATTAAACAATCATAAACAGTACAGATTAAGTTAGCCAGTAAATCAAACCAGGAAAAAACCTCCCTTCTACCCTTACCAACCCCTACAGAGACTTGTTTTTGACTCCTCCTTGGAAGATTACCAAATTTAGAAATATGGGGTATTTCTGACCAATTTGGCATCAAGCACAGGGTGCCATTTAAATTCTGGTTTGGTTAACTGCACTTTTGCCTCCACAAACTTCCCCTCTTGCTCTAAATGGATACAATAATATTTTTTCCTTTGTGCCCTCTATACTTCTGTGGCTTTGTACTGTTAAATGAACAGCTGTATTTCAGCAGTAGATGAAGCAATTTGTGTCAGTGCCCACTTTTCACTACTTATTTTTCAAAGGTGTTGGAAGGTTGTTAAATGCTTTGAAATTCTTCCTTGAGGAATATCATATGATTTGGAGCAGTGTCTGAGTCGATGAAGGCATAAAGATGTTTCTTGTATGTATTGTGAAGTTTTCAGGTCATATTTGTGCACGTGATAATACCTAGCTCCAATGCAGTGCTTTTCATTGCAATTCTCCAAAGTGTTTTGCAAAGCTAATCAGAGCCATTACTAAAGCTAATTGAAAGTTTTTGATTAAATGAAGCATGATTAAAATACGTTATTTTGATGGTGCTGAACACTTTGTGGAATTAAGCTGATGCTAGGAGAGCTTCCTAAGGAGCCAGAGTGGGCTAGAGGCCTAACTGAAATGGAAACAAACCCAGCAACTGCTTTTTATGGGAAAATGAAGTATTGGCACAACTAGCTTATTATGCAACACAAGGGTTTTTTGGTTTCATTCAAACAGTAGATAAAAGCAAAGAATGAAACTGTGAATATTGTAATGTCCTTGAATGACTTTAGCCAGTATCTCAATTTTGTAGATTAACAAATCAAAGCAGAGGGAACTAAAATTACTTGCGTGACTGGAGTTGCCTAATAAGCTGAAGATGGAACTGGGGTTTTGAGTCCTCTGGCCACAGAGTTGCATCTCTGATACTTCACCATAGTTCAACAAGGTACTTGCTTTACCACTTTTGCATAAGAACTATTATTTTCTTCCAGAAATTAAACTTACAGTTCCAAGCAAAGTGAAGTGTGTAGATAAATAATAACAGTGAATTTCTCCTGTTCAAAGAAAAAGGAAGGTAGGTCCACCTTTAGCTTTAAATGCTTACATTGTAAATGAGAACAAAACATTAGCTGTTTCACTGCTGATATATTGCCACACTTCTGACTTTCTCGGATTATAATAGGAGTTTAGGAGTTGAGGTGGAGCTGGAATTAATTTCCTCAGATTATAAAAAATAAAATGGATACTTGCTATTTCTCAGTATCTCTAAAAATGTACCCGTTATGACACTACAGAATAGATGTCAGGAAAATACTAAAATATATCTGTGGCAGGATGGATTTCATGTTGAAGTTTTTGGAAGTAACTGATCCAGCCAAGAGCTCTATCTTCTTTTAGGTTATTCTAAAAGACAACTCTTACTCTGCATTGCTTTGCTGTTTATGAAGTGAAAACAAGGTACTGCTTTCAAGTCAGAAAAGGCCTTCCTCTAACAAATGGCAGAAATTCAATGCCCCATTTATTGTCTTGACGTTTTGTTTTATCGTTCCAGTTTGCAGAGCGGTCTCTGGAGGTTTCTAAAGTATGCATGAATAAGAGAGAGAAATGCACTCCTATTTTCTTCTGGGAGCATTGGGGATGTTAGCATGGAGACAGGCCTGGCTGTCTATCTAAATCCCTGTGTCTCATTCCTATTGGCATTGGCAGGAATCCAGATGGTATAGTATCCTCCTACCTCATCCTCTACCATCATCTTTTCCTTGCAGTTTGTCTCTACACCTATGTTCATTGTCCATGCCATGCTGTTTGCTAACAAGTTTGGTCTCCTCACATGTATTTTCCATTGGCTGACTTATTACCTTTATTCATATTCCAGTGTTGTCTACAAGCACCAGTTAGTGATTGAAGTCAGTTTTCTTGGTGTTTCTACATGCATAAACTGTGTGTAAGCAATAACAAAAGTTCCTTTTTGATTGGAAAAAGGCAGATATAAGAAGTGGGCAGGAAGAGGAGAAATACATGTTAACCTTCGTCCATTTATTGGTAGTATACTAAAAAGTGGTAAAATATGTCACCCTCTAAAATTTCTCAAAGGTTGTGGGCTGTCTGGGCTCTAAGCAGGTTTATGCAGCGTTGGTCTTGAAAAATTATGTATGGGAATCTTCATTGCCTATGGGAGAGAAGTTATGTTTATATCCCAGAATATAAATGAGATGCTAACTTGAATAGCTTTGTAGCATGGAATGTCTCTCTTTCCTTCATAGCTTTACATAGTTCAGTGCTTCCCTTTCTTCATGTCCTCATGCCTGAAGAATGCAGACAAATAGCTGAAAAAGGTTTGTCTCTAGTGCTGTTCGGTCATTAAGGTTCTTGGCCAAAAAATATCCCTGACCTCCCTGGTCAGAGGAAACTGCATCAACAGCAATAGCTTTAATGAGATTATAGCTAGCATGTCTCAAATGTTGTGTATGAGGCCTAAGGGTGCCTAAGGGGATAGAGCAACATGCTGTAACTCTTGTTCTCATCCTTAGGCATGTGTCTAGTGAAAACCTTCATGCTTCATTTCATGCAAGGATAATGCCTGCAGAAGACAGACAGAGGCATTCTTCCTGTGTCCATGTTTTTGTAAAACTTCAGGACATTGCCCATCAAAATCCTGAGAACAGAGGGTCCGTTGGCCTCTCCAGCTGAAGAAGTTCAGCTCTTTGAAGGAGCTAGGTATCAGTTATGGAAGTGTGTAATTGACGCTGAATTGATTGTACCACAAGTTTTTGCCTTTCAAATTTCAGGGCAAACTACTTCCAACGAATCCATCATGTGGACATGAAGCATTTTCATTTTTCTGTCCGGGAGCAATCAGCACAGCTTTCTGCTATACAGCTAATGCCTCCAGCAAATTTTCTCTGAACTGGAGCCGCCCTGTGGCCTTGCAGCACGAATGAATCTTTGACAGGTGTGATCTGAGAGAGACTGTTTACTGCAGACACTGGAAATGTTGTCAGGCTGTCATCAGGGGAGCACCTGAAAAGCTAATACTTGATCAAGGAGAAGCATCAAGAGCCAAATCCCAGGATCTTGGGTTCCAGCCAGCAAATCAGAATTCTGCAGGAAGCAACAGAAAAATTTTGTGGAATATTCTATATTCTGACTGAATTACAGCAGGCTGTTTCTATATTTCTGAATATAATCAAATACCCTAAATCACGTAAGTTGTTTGTGAAGAGGTTGATAAGAAAACAGTGGTGGCATATGCCTTATCTCTCAGTCTTCCTTGTAGTGGATGCTCCTGGTCCTTCACAGTTCTCACTGATCTTTTGGAGTTGTCTCTGCAATTATAACTCACTGTGGTCTGTGCCCAGTCATGTTTTAACCTTGGGACCCAAAGTTTCTAACATTAGATTTGATGGCAAGAGAGCTCTAGGGGAACAACTTTTGGGTTCTTAAAAATTCTTCTGTTTCTGTTTTCTTGTTTGTAACACTCCCCTTTGTATACAGACCTCTTCCAAACTGCTCCAGTTTGATTATTATTTTAAATTTTTTCTCCCTTGTGTTTTCTGTCATCTTTCTTTTTGCCTTTGGCTTCACACTCCTCTGAAAAATATTTTTATTCTGTCTCCACATCCTCCCATTTCAATTGCCTCATGCACCTGCACTAGCTTTTCTTGTGTTATTTGTACTGTGAGTTGTTGGATTTATTTTTTAAAAAAATTGTATCAAGAAAGTACTTGAATCTTACTGCTTCATTAGAAAAGCTCACAGTAAAACACTTGATCCTATTTCCATATGGAAGGTGGAATACACTGACTATGTGTAAAATGAGCCCTCATTAGAGAGAATCCTCTTCCATTGTCCCTCTGAGGAACCTGAGAAGAGTAATTGAAGAACAAGTATGTTAAATCTAAATCAATGTGCAACTCACATTTGTTGTTTGAGAGTATAGTGCTTCAACCTTTTCTGATAAAGAACCCCATATATGGGGAGCTGACATAATCTTCCTCAAATGGTTAATGATTAGTTTCAGGTAAAGTTTATTTTCTTACAGTTGTTGTTGTTCCTAGTCCCAACCTTTTCTGTGTTGTGAACCTTGTGGGAAGGTTTGCTGGTGTGATAGGGCCATGCTAATTTCACCACATCTGAAAACCTAATGATTTAAAATTGTGGATTCAGTTCCAAATGGCCTAAGTTCCCATAAGGCTTGTGTTCATTGCTGAACATTGTTTTACTTATTTTCTTTATTACGTTAAAGACCTTTTGAATGTGGTCACCATTATGTACAAGTATCTGCAGAACTGAGTATCCTTTGGCAAAACCGAGTTTCGGTTCTTTGAGCAAGTGTGTAGTGTTGAAATGGAGCAATGCAGACTGATGTTAGAGCCCTAAAGGTGTCCTCATGGAGAGAACATACAGGATCCCCTCCTGGAAACCTGGACTACCTGTGAGATTCCAAGGGCACCCATGCTAGCCCACTTTCGCCCTTTATTATTGTCTCTTATATTGTTTTCACACAGAACTGGAGCGTGTCTTTTGTAGGCATGTGGACCAGAATGGCCACCAAAGGCTCGAGAGGCCAGTGTTGGTGAGCAAAGCCCCCTCTATATCTTCTGGGGAGAAAAAAAACCCACTACAATCTCCCTCCCCGCAAAAAACCAAAACCCGCCCCCCAAAACAGGATATGTAGGCAGTGACACTGCAAGAGCTTTTGCATGGCTATTTACAGAGACAATACTCCTCTGAAAGAAAAAAAAATAAAAAAATCCATGGTATACTTTACGTATATGCTTTAGCAAGAAAATATAGATTGTCCAGATTTACCAAGGAACAGTAAAACTCCCTGGTTTCTCATGAAACCATTGTGTGTAATGACACGTAATACCTAAACACAGCATCTGAGCTGAAGTTTGTTGAAATAAGGGACTGTTGTTGTAATGGTTTGAGTAAGTAGACTTTGGGTAAAGCTCTTGGGAAACAGCAATGTTGCCTGAGACTTGGAGTATAGTTTGTTTTCTTTTAATGAACAAGGCTTTCTCCATGGCTTTTCTTTCTGAAAAGCAGTGTTTGCTATGCAGGATGTGAATCACTGCAGATGGACTGGTTCATTGATTTTAAAGGTGTTGCCTCTTTACTTGACTAAAAGTAAAACTTTGCTAGTAGCCAGATGATGGCTGAGATTGTCACAGGCCTAACATATTTAATGACATAAATCTATGTTTTTTTAGCGGAGGGATATTCTAATTAAAAGGTAGAGTTTAGATTCTGCATGTGCACACTACTGCAAAGCATATGAAAAGTAGTGAGGTTAGCAGTCATGTGCTTTGCTAAGAGGTATGGACTTCACTGACTTTTGTGGACATCCATATCTGAATTGGAAAAGAGGAAGGAAGATTCACTTTGGGATAAGTTGTGGGGTTTTTTTTGTTTGTTTGTTTTTTAATCTTGAAATACAACCTGAATCAAATGAAATGTATTTTTTTTTAAATTTTGAAATTAAACTCCAGCTAAACTTCAAAGTACAGTTTTTGTTTTGAAATGAAATCTCAATACACTTCATTTTAGAAAATGTTGCAGAAAAAACATGTCCTTAATTATTTACAGGCAAAATATTTCAGCATGGATTTTGTACCACCAAATCTTACTTTTTTGATGAGCAAAATGTTTAAAGCAATTCAACTTGCTTGAATATTCTTGTCCATTTTAGAGTCATGGAAACATCCAGATCATTTCCTCCCAATCTCTTCTAGATCCTGGTGGCATAGTGATTTTTAAGGCAATCTCCGCTTTCTGAAAATTGAAACAAACAAACAGTGCAGGTAGGTTATTTAGAAAGCAGAGAGCTCTATGTAAAATGGTACTTCCCCCCAAACAAAATTATCTATATCCAGAAACTGTATCTTGGTTTTCTGGTGGCATATAGTATAGGAAACCACTATAAAGGTGCCTATGCAGTTTATACCATTTAAAAAAAAACAGATTTGAAACTCACATGTGTAATTTCTCTGTTGACCATACGCCCCATTTCTGGCTTGTATTAGTTTTGCACAACACTGTGCCACTCTGCAGAACCTGCAATAACTTCTGAAAGTTCATACAGTGCACCTGATTATTAGTGTCTTTCTTTAGCAGAAATCAGCTCTCTGGATTTCTCTGCCTTTACCTATGAACAGGAAAGAAATAAAAAGATTTTTTTGTTTTGTTTGAAAGGATGATCTGTAAAGAGGATTGTATCTCCAAAACCAAAAATAAAACGGCTCCAGAACCGGACTCCACTTTTCTGCCAGTGCCTCCAGCCTGTGCTCCCAACAGGCAAAGTAATACAAGGGCAGAGTGTTCACAAGGATTGCTGTGTATCCTGAGGAAAGCTCCCTGTAGTAGTTCTAGCTGTGCTGTGGGTCTTCAAAGAAGCTCCCTGCCACACTGCATTTGGTGAAAATGGCAGAAGTTTTTGGTAATTTGTTCCCCTGGGGACAGCAAACTTAAAATAAGTTTTTGTTTTTACCCTCAGGTTAGCTAGGAAAGTCTGCATAGCTGAGAACCTTGTTAAGTGTGAATAATTGAATTTACCCATCAGCCCTTTTTGTGAGCAGGAAATTGTATGTTTCTGTGATGCAGTATTTCTGTTCCAAGGAAAGATGCTAGCTTGCAGAAGTGCCTTTCCTGTTCACTAGATCTGATTGTGTAAGCAGGGATGTTTTGAACTCTGGCTGAATCAGATCGGTATCTTACCCTGGCATTAATCACCAGGAAAACCAGTGACCCAGCTCCCCAAAGCTGCTCTGATACAGCATAGCTGCTGCTTTTTAGCTCCTCCATGGGCCAAAAGCAAGGTGCTGAATGCCTCCTGAAAAGATGTTCTGATACCTCTCCTTCCTCTAAAATGTACCTTTAATGCTAGCCCCCCTGGCTATCCTGTGATGCTTGTCCTACTCATGCTTCAGGGTCCATTAAGTCAGGGAGGATGACCAGCAAATGGAAACAGAGAGTGGTGTGTATGGTACTGTCAGAGAGCAGAGAGCAAGGGCTGTCCCATGAGGAAGGATGAGCCAGAAGCTGAGGGTGACCACAGCACAGGCAGGACAGTGCTCTCACTGACCATGGCACAGTCTCACAGCACCTGAGTGGGACCAGATTGGTGACAGTGACAGGTTTCACTGGCAGCCCAGTGGTTACTGGGCAGATGCAACGGGAAAAGCTGGGACCAAGTTCAATCCAGGCAGTAAGTCAGTCCCAGCAAGGACAGGGCTGGGGGTGGGCAAATCTGCAGCATGGCTTAGCCCAAGCTTGAACCAGGCTTCTTGGCCCTTGGGCAGTGGCTGTGTGGGTGCAGGTCCCAGGTCAGGCTGGTCAGGGCATTTAAGGGCTGTGGGTGCACTCGGAGCCCTGACAGCTGCTCTGATGTGGCCCAGATGCTGATGTGCTGATGGCATGTTTTATTTACTATGTAAGGAGTCCTTCTGGGCTCTGTGAGACAGCACAGTGAATAAAGTGCTACTAGGTATGAGTAAGGAACAGTAGGGCTTCCTTTCTGGAGGCCAAATTGTGAGTTATGAGTGTACCCCAAACCAAAGCAAGGGAGAGTTCAACGTTTCACTTGCGGAGGGGCAGACTGAAAAATCAGTTGAGTCTTGATGGGTTGGAGCTGCTGTCTCCTGCCTGTTGGTGTCCTCTGCAGTCCCAGGGTAAAGTTCTCTGCAGCTGGGATGGGTGATCCACTCCCTGCCTCCCTCCTACAGTGTTCTAGGACTGCCAGCACTCTCCGCTGTCTCTTTTCACTTGAGTGGCAAAAGATATGCTGAGTTAGCAGAAGCCAGTGTCTCCTCTGTGCATGTTGTAAAGGCACAGGGGGACAGGGAAGGGCATTGTGCATCTTTACCTGAGCAGCTGTTCCAGCTAGTCCTTGTCATAACACTTCACACGTGCTTAAGGTTGAACTGTAAACTCCTCTGCCGGCATATTGTTGCCTGCTGAGGAATGGGGACCGCTCCTCTCTGGAGATGCTTACTAGTGCAGGATAGGCGTATTCTGCCCTGCAACATCTTCCATTTAAAGCTCTCCAGCCATTGCTTCTGTCTGGCAAGATAAAAGAAAGCTTTCCATTAAGGCAGCCTCCCTCTGTCCTGCCTTCTGTCCTGCCCTGTTTTGGAGTATGTGTGGGATGATTCCCAAAGGTCCCACAAGACTGTCCTTGGGTGATGGCACTGGTGAACTTTATTTGTTGAACCAAATACAGTGAAGTGAAAAGCACAGTGTTGTATTTCTATTTTTATGGTATCCTACTGTCTTACCCTTTGTGCGCTAATTAAATTTATGTATGCCAAAGAGAGGGACATTTTTGTGTTAATGAAGGGTTTGGGTGAATATAAATTTTGGAAAAGGGGAGAAAAAGAGTGCTTTCCCTGAATCTGTTTCCTTAGGACCAGTTGACGTTCTGCTTGCACGCTAAAGGAGCATAAAAATAAATGGGGTTCAGTGTATGGTTTGGTTTTGAATTTTTAATAGAGCTGCTGAAAAGCCCAGGTGCCGAATCCACGTGGATGAGAAAGCTGGGGAGGGAGAAGTGTAATCTACTGAGCCAAGCATCACCCCTTAGGCGGCCTTTCCGCTCTCCGATACCAGCTTCAACCCTGGCTTCGTTGGCGTGTGGCAAATTCCCAGGCACCGGTATTTCCAAGCAACACGAGCTCAGAAAACAGTACCTCTCCTCCAGTTTTCTCTTGTTGGGTGTTGGATATGCAGTGCTCGTGAGCTGTCCTGGCAGGAAGGGCTTAGGGTGTGGTGAAATCAGGTTTCTGCTGTGGGGGTTACCTGCCTGCCCCACAGCAGTGCAGTGGTGCCTCAGGTGTCAACAGCCCTAGAAAGGTCCTCTTGAGCAGTCAGAGCCAATGCCTTGCTTTTGGGAGGTGGGCATATCCCTTTTAAATGATGCAGCAAGTACCGTTTTGACCCTGTAGTTCTGGTCATTGGAAAGCTATTTCAGTACTTTGCTAGTCCAGTAGTTAGAAACATTTTTCTAATTTCCAGCATAGAATTATTTCTGGCCAGTTTCTGTCTAATTTGTCCTCAAGTAAATGAGAAGAAAATGAATGCTGAGTGCAGTGAATGAGGTCTGCCTCGAGAGCTTGTGGAAAAAGCTGGCTGAGCAGGTCACTCTCCTGGTCTTGCAACAGTAGCCTGGTGACTCTACACTCGCCTGAAAATATTCAGTGCAGTTCTGATGTCCTTTAAAATGAAGGAATGAGGCTCTAGTCTCAAGCTTGGAGAAGCCTGTGGAAAGGCCCGTGTTGACTTCAGTGGTCTTGAGAACTAAGCCTCACAAGGTTTGCATAAAGCCAGTGCCAGATGCATCTCCCACCCACAGTTCAGGCAATGAACATGTGTGCACAAGGCTGGTGCAATTATGAGAGAGTTCAAAGGGAGCTATGCATCCAACGAGAAATATCTATAGACTGATCTGTGCCTCAGCAATATACTTCCTCACAGCTGCCATCTGTAGCGTGGGGCCTCTCCAGAGAAGGGAACATCAGATGAACTCTGGTCCCCCAGGATTATGAGTTGTACACACATGTTTCCTGGTGACTGGGATGAAGTTACTGCATGTGTGGTTCCTGGTGTTTATTTTGTGAAAGTCCTGATCAGGTTGTTTAGGCCAGGAGTACACAGCACCTTGCTTGCCTGCAGTTTGATCTGGAAGAAAAGGTCTTTGGTAGCATGTGTTTTTGCAGTCAACACGGATATTTCTGGGAGTGAAGCTGAAGTGTAGGCAGCACATTATAATTCATGTGGAAACAGTAGTTGCAGGAATGGCTACAAAGAGGGTAACAAGCAGAGCTAGTGAATGGGAAGATGATGTTCTCAAACACCATAACCTGTTGAGAAAAGCCTGATGTGGAGGTGAATATGCTGATACTTGCTCCAAGATACCAGAAAGTTTTGATGATGTGAAACCTCGTGCCCTGGGTTGGTGGATCCCATCTAAGTTGTTCTTGTTTTTCATCTCCAGCAGTGCCATTTTGGGGATATGAATTCCTCTGATTTCTCAAACACGTGTGTGGGGCAGGGAAGAGTTGACCTTCTACAGGTAGGACGTGGTGTCAGAACATGGGTTTGTCACATCCTGAATCTCTGTCTCCCCAGGGAGACTACAGCTCTGTCACCCCCCCCAACGTAGTGGCAGCAACCTGTAAGAAGTAGTTGTCAGCTTTCACACAGGGAGGGAAAGCTATCATTGAAACTACAAATCGTCATCAAATGTGTCTCATTTGTGTCATTAAATGTAGCATTGCAGACATTTGGGTCAGGGTGTGCTGGTCTGGCCTTCCAGTATTCAAATTCTAGTCTGGTTGATTTCTTTCTATGCTTTACGCATCCTGTAAGGGCTGCCATGGTGTGGTCCACATGCTGCTGTGTTTTGCTGGCAAGTGAAGCAGTTCTTGTTTGCTCTGTATACAATCACAGTGACTAAGGACATTTAAAGTGAGAGCTAGAAGTGTTTTGTCACAGTGTGATTATGTGGGAGATGGTGGGTCATAAATGCAAAGAAAAAAACAGCAAACTTTTCTTTCTTACTCTTGTCAACTCTACCAATTTTAATGTGGGAATTTTTTTTTTTTAATATTAGTTTGTTTTTTTCTTCTTTTAAGGCCCAGGTTCCTGGAGTTCAGTGATTATAAGAAATCTTGACCCTCACTGGCTTTTATAGGTACATGGGGAAAGCTTGGAAACATGAGTCCCAAAGGCTTGAAACCTGTAAAGCTAATAGGAGTTCAATGTTTATTTATACCTAAAACTTTGTGATTTGTTTAGGTCATCCCACAGCATCTCAGGGACTTGTTTCAAGGCATTGAAGTACTTAAACCCAGTAGTATGAGTTTATTTTTATTCTCACTGTCCACTTGCTGGTACAGTGTCAGAGGGAGAGCAGGAGATGAAACTGTGACTCAGCCTTTCTCCCAGCGAGCTGATAGGCATGACAGGAGAAAATTGCATCTACCTGGAGTGGTAAAGCAATTGCATTCACTGAATGGAAAGGAACTGGCACCTTGTCTTGGGGCAGGGGTGAAGTGTTATCTTTCATTATCCTTAACATGGATGAGTATCTACAAGGGATGGTCAAACCCACACCTTTGTATAACCGTTATTATTTACAGCACAGTTACTTTCCTACTGATGTCACTGGAAATATATTTAATATTGCTACCACCTCTTAGCATGGCCAAAGATCTTGCCAGAAGAGAACGTGGTAGTCCAGAATTCCAGCCCTGTGTAAATAAACAAATATTTCAGTAAATCCCTGAGAATGGAAGCTGGGAGCCTTAGCATGACAAGCAAACCCATCAAAAATGGATTTTTTGTTTGTTTGTTTTGCATTTGATTTTAATAACAGTCAAAAACTTCCAAGCAGGAGGATTTCACATACGGTATGCAATTTGTTTAAAGAATACTTTCTCTAGAAGGAGAGGGAAAAAGAAAACAGGAGAAAAAGAATAACTTTTCAGAGAGAATCTCCTACTGCTTTTGTCTGCCATTTAAAATGAGGTACTAACTCATAAGCTGGAAGCTTTCTCCTGCATCAGGACAATACAGCTTTATGACCATGCTCTCCACTTTGCTCCTGTTCCAGTGACTGCACTGAGGTCTGCAATGAAGGTGAGCAGGGGTGTTTGACCAGGGCTGTTTGCTACCCAGGCACTCCCCTGCTTTAATGTCTGCTTTTCAGAGCAGAGCTTTGCAGGAAATCAGATGTGATTGTACATCGAGTCTTTTTTTTCTGCCCACCACCCAGATGAGGCTAGTCTAATTTGCTTCCAAGGTTTTTAATTGGGAACAAAGTGTTTCGAGGTTTCATTTTCAGACCCTTGAAGGTTTGATTGGTCCTTGGCACCTTTCAATGCCTATCCAGTTTTATTTGGTAGAATGCAAACAGGTTGAAAGCATTGAACTGTTAAAAAAAAAAAAAAAAAAAAAGTTAAAAAAATAATCCCCCCCACCCCCCGCCCCAAAAAACCCTTCCAGGATTTGAAGTTTCATAGAAACTTGCCTGTTGATTCAGATGGTAAAGCGTGCAGGAAGAAGGTCTTTGCATCAATAATAACCAAGTGAGTGGGGCGTAGCTAGTCACTCTGCTGTGTGGTTTTTGGGCAGCCTGTTATTTCACTGAATTGTTACAGCTTTAAAACTGGGCAGATTACCAGGGTGCTGTCTATTATTTAAATGGTTGTATGCTCTGGTTCAGCTTTGGAGCCCAGTGGCTGGTATGGTGTTTGCGTTTTTGTGGACACATTAATGACAGGAGCAATCTTTTGCCTCCAAGTGTCTGTGGATAGAGTTTCTTATCAGTCATTTCAGCACCTGATTAGCAGGTGCAAATAGGTACTTGGGTATCTAAAAACTTGGCTAATTGTAGGCATGAACTGTGACTTCAAAACCAGATGCTACGCACTTAACGAAGCAGCCTCTATTTGGTAGGTGCTGTACCTTTGTAGAGAGCTAGCATGGTTTACCTTGCATTACCTTAAGGTTACAAGGTTAACCTTGTATTGCCTAATATGTGTTTGTTTTATTTAAAAAAAACTTTTACAGGGCATTAGTTGTTTCATCAATGGTCACAGTCTGCAGGTAGTTGTCAGAGCTTTATGGGCAACAGAAGAGCATTAGTCAACTACAAACTGTAACAATCTGGTTTATTAATAACTACACCTTTATGATAACCCATGAATTAGGCAAGCAAGTGTTGTAATCCTGCACTAAGGCACTGAGATTTTGAAGTAACTTTGGGTAGGTCGGTGGTATCATGTTAAAATTGAAACTTAGGGTTTGGAAGGTCTTATTCTGCCCGCGCTCTCACCAGCAGGCAATAGACCGCACCTGTACTGATGTGATGTGCACTTGTGGGTGGGGAGCGCAAGTTGGGTGAGAATGGGGATGGCAGTGCCTGGCTCCCAGCTCTGAGCTTGCCTCCAGGTGACCTTTCTTTCTAACTGAGGATTGCAGAATCTTTTTCTTCTGATATCTACCACTCAATGATTTTGAGGAAAAGGGGCAGCAGATCAGAACAGTTAAAATAAGCTAAATATAACATTGCTGGGAATCAGAATGGCTTTACTTTGCCAGAGAAGAGTCATGCTTCACATGTGAATGATCTTCCTTTGACCTAAAGTTAAACCATGAGTTCAGGGAACAACCATTTATAGAATTGGTTAGGTCTGTAATTCGCTGTCTGAATAACAGGATGGTCTGAAAGAGAAAACAAAGATCCTTACTTCTCAGCAAAGATGCAGAATAAAGACTATCAAATTCTCTTGGGTTTTCTTGTTGTTACTGGTGTTTTTTGGGTTTGGTTTTTTTTTTCTTTCTTTCTTTTTGGTTTTTTCTTGTGGAGCAGAATTTGTGGGGTTTCAGAAATACTTTTAGTCAGTATAAACCATTTCCTATTGTGGCTGGCAGCTGTTCTCTCTGTGTTTGCAGATGAGGGGCACAGCAACACTCCTTAAGAAACAATTGCTTGTGAAGAACAGATGAGTCTGAGGTTCTGGTTAAGAGAGAACGCACCCCCATAAATTACTGCATTATTATATATCAAGAATACTTTTGTAGTGTGTCATTGGAGCAACCATTGAGTGGGATTCTGCATCCCACACTTGAAAATGGTCCCAGCTCAGCCAAATACTTGAGCATGTGCTAGAAAGCCAAGCATTGACTTCAGCAGCTTGCCTAAGGGCTGACTCAGGTTTCATGCTGGTCTGGAAGGCTGCTGTAGTTCTCACAACTGTTCACATATAGTATTTCCTCCAGTGAGAGTGGACAGTGCTGTTTGCATGCTTCCTGTGCTTGTGAAATAGAGCGATCATTCCTCCTCCTCCCTACCAGTGCTAAACTCTCTCTTTTGCAATGCGAAGAAAAAACTTATTACACGGCTGGGTCACTGGGTAGGTGTGTGTGTGGGTGGGTGACATCCACTGATGCGGCAGTGTTGATCTGGAATGAGTTGGCCCAGATTCACGTTTGCTCTAAGTTCACCAATTGTGAGTTACAGTGTTGTCGTGTGCATGGCGCAGGCATAAAGTTGACATGGAGCAAGAAAGTTATGCTCACTAGTGTAGCTGCCTCCTGTGAAGCAAGGAGAGCCAAATCAAAAGATAGGAGATGATTATTCAGGATTGAATAAAGCTCTTGATTTTGCACGCCATCATCTGAGGCTTGTAACATGTGACTAGTCCAAAGCCTGCTAGGCAGCCTGCTGCAGGGCTGATATACCTTAGTCACGATGTCTCGCCCTGAATGGGCTGGGATGTGGCATTACAGTGCTGGGTATGGATATTGCCATAATCCCCCCCCCCTATTGTTTTATAGTCTTTTTTTAAGAGGAAAAGCACTAAATCAGCCTCAACATGTTTGACCAATTGACATCCCAGAAAGTTAGTTGCTGTGAAGGGTAGGAAGCTGCTGATGGTTGGGGTCCATGCAGCTGTAGGGTAGGAGACTGACTGCAACCTATTGAGCATAGCTATGCTGACTCAGGTTTTCATACAGATTGCTGGGAGATCAGAATCACCATGTGTGTTTGTTCCTGCTGTATTGATTCAGCATGTTGAAGTGGAGACAGTTCAATACAGAGGTAAGAAAGAGAAAAAACAAGGGCTGACAAACATGTCACTTTTGGCAAAAATAAATGTACAGTATAAACAAGTTCGCAGAGCTGTACAGTCCTGCCTTTGTGTTTTGCGAGTGCACATGATTTACTGCAGAAATCAGTTTGGCGTAGCATAGCTGTGCGGATTCAGCAGGACCTACCATTATCTTGTCATGTTTTTTACCAAATTAACTTTTACAAAGCAGCAATTCAAAAACATGAAAGAGAAATGTGCTGAAAAACCTACCCTTTCTTGTGCCCCCCCATCCAGTGTGTGCTGGCAAATCTGCCACAGCTGCACCCACGGACGTGGTGGTGCTTGGCTCCCTCGCTTGTAGGCTTTGGGCATTCTGCGTGTGTGAGCTGATGTGGGTCTTGATTTTATTATTGTGCTCTCAAACTCTCAAATTGCTGACTTTTCAGCTAAGTATGGCAGTTCAGACATGGCTTTCTGTCATGTTTCACTTCACAGATTTAATAGGATTTCATTGGTACAGCAAGAGTAACAAATGCAGTTAGCAAAATTTTGCAAATCTTACTCCTTCTCAGCTTTGCTCACCCACAGCCTGCAGTCTCAGACAGACAAAAGAAAAATGGCCAGAAAGCAGCTAGGTTGCTGGGCTTGCCCTGACTAGCATTGCCTTTCACTGCCTCTGAAGGCAGAGTATTGAGCTACAGGCACTGCTGGTCTGACCCAGAAGGGCCTTTTCTGTGTTTTTAAAGTATGTCTCTATTCCAGTGTCAGCACTGAAGTAGCCATGGATACAGTATTTCTGCATTCTCAGATGTTTGGCAAATGTGCCTGGATTTTTGTTTATTTTTAAGGGGTTAATTTAAAATGTGTAAAACTTTCCTACCTTCTGGGAATTCAGCACATTCAGCCCATGTATGCCTCAGCAAATGGCTTCTATTTAATAACATCTTTGTACATTACCATTGAGAGATGGCTATCTCAGAGAGCTAAGCTGTGGATGTGCCCAAGGGTGAAAAAAGAACAAAAAAGTAAGACTGAGGGGAGATGGGAGAAGGAAAATTCTTTCTTTGTGCAGGTTTTTTTCAGTGGATAATGTGTGTGAAAGGTAGGGGAGGAGATGCTCTGAGGAGTA
Organism: Haliaeetus leucocephalus; assembly: GCF_000737465.1. Classification (NCBI taxonomy): domain Eukaryota; kingdom Metazoa; phylum Chordata; class Aves; order Accipitriformes; family Accipitridae; genus Haliaeetus; species Haliaeetus leucocephalus. The sequence goes on from NW_010972609.1 coordinate 10,758,818, forward strand.
TTCTGAGATTACAAAATAACTTGCTTAGCTAAACAGGGTGGATTGAAATGACAGCCCTACCCATCCTTCTCTCTCCCTCTTCAGCGAACTAACCAGCGCTCAAGCAGCAGTGTTCATGTGTGGAGCAGAGCTGTGCACAGCTCCTTTGCCTCTTTCCTTGGGTTTTGAGATGAAACTGCAGGGCTAGTGGCGTTTTCCCTCAAGCTCCTGAGATTAGCAACTTTTGTGTGAAGGAAGTTAATTGGCCAATATCACTGCCCACTCCTCACAGTTTGACAGCTTCTCTGGCACCAGCGTGTGCCTGTGTGTCACCACACTCCGTGAACGTGTGCCGCAAACCCTGTCTCAAGCCACCACAGTCATTTTCTTGAAGACGTGACTATTTCCTCAACAGAACTTTCCTCTGTAGAAAGTACTTGTTTCTTTCCCTTTCCCTTTCCTTTCCCCTGCAGAAACTATTTGACACTCAAAAGACCCATCTGGTTTTGAAGATTAGCCAGGGAGACCAGAGATGGCAGTGAGGGAGACCCATCCTGATGCAGCAGGTTTCAGATCCGCCCGCAGCCTGTCCCTTGTGTACATTTTACTTCCTCTCACAAGTAATGTCTCAGAATCTTTTGAATGGCTCACCCAGTAGAAAAACTCTACTCTGTATTAATGGTTAATGGGTCTTTCTAGCAGATGTAAAAATCCAGTGAAACTTATACAGTTTCTTTGGTTTTAACAGGAACAGATGATTTAATAAGGAGCTATAAATCTCTTGGGAATGTACAGACATAGTCAAACACCACACTTCTGCCAGATTTTTCACTGACTAGACTTATAGCCTATGAGTCATAGTGGTCTGCTCCACTCTCCACCTCAAATACTTGTTGTTGTTTTGGCTTTTAGAGGTGCTCCGTGCTGCATATGGGGGTTTTTATCACCTTCTCCTGTTAATGGGCTTGCTCTTTTATCCAGGATACAGCGTTCAAGCAGTTGACTCTCATTCTCTGCATGACAGTGCATGGCATTTCCTTGCCATTCCCTAGCCCAGCTTGTGATTTTAAAATTGTATAGTGAAAATGTTTCTGAGGATTATATTAATACAGCCTCCTAAATGGGCTTAGTAGTGGGAATCTGCTTAAATTAAAAGATGTATAGTCAGCCACTTTCTTAATACAGTAATGCGTTCCTTCCAGCAGTCTGTGGCCAATTTATGAAGTTTAATAAATTTATTCTAACAGTATTTCTTACAGATTCAGTTATTATCAACTCTTTAGAGATAAGGAAACCAAGGCAGAAAGCTGTTCCAGTTACCTTGACTCATGCTGAATTGCAGGGGAGGGTTGTATTTCCTAAAGTATTGAAGTGCCATTCCAAATGGATGTAAAATGGCACTGTGTTTTCCAAATGTCTTATTTTATATTGTGCTGGTCTGCTGGCTTTCCCTAAGTGTCTTAGGTGTCAAGGAACTGGGGTTGCAAGCTCCTGATTTATCTTACAGTTGGTTTGCAAGCCATGTGAATTACACTTGGGAGCCACTCTAGAGAAGGTGAGGTATTAGAATTGCTAAGATTTGCTCCAGGTCACACCCTGGTAAACCAGAGATTAATCTAGTGATAAAACACGAGACTTCGTATGGAATTTTTAACCATTGTGGAGGTTCTTGCAAGACAGGTGCAGTGGAGTTTATTTTGAAAGCAGCTGGATGGAGGGGATTTAAAAAATGGCCCACAACATAGTTGTGTCTGTTTTGTTTTTTTTTTTTAATCTTGCAGTGCAAGTGTCTAATATTTTAGTTTGTGACAAGATACAAAATGTCTAAGAAAAATTGTGCGAAGTTCTGACATTGTCATACACAGGCAGGAAAAATCAGGCTGTAATCTTTCACTGCCTCAGGACTGCATTTGTGTTTGTTGTACTCTGGGCCTGTGTGAATTGTGAGGAAGTTTCTTATTCCAGTGGTAGGGATGACGAAGAAACCCTGTTCATGTTTGGCTTTTTTTTTTCAGGCTGGAGGGAGTATAAAAAATGCATAGATGTGAAGCAGGTTAAGAAACTGGAAACAGCCTTGGAGGTTGATTAATGTACAGAACTGTATAACGTGATCGAAGATACATATTATTTGAAGTTTATGGTGAGACTGCAATTTACTGCATCATTCCAATAGTTTGCTTCTGATTTCTCAGAGCTTCAGAAAGCCAAACAGGTATTGTGTTACTAGGTGAAGAAAGGTCATATAACTGGATGGTGTCAAAATCAAGAACAACATTTTATTCTTCTGACTTCTTGTTAGGTCCCTCCACACTGTGCAGGAAGCAGAGTAGAGGGTTTCAATCTTAGCCATATGCATTTAAAAAAAAAAAAAAAGCCCTTTCAGCTTTTTCTGGCAAACTGAGTGTTGCTTTATGCTTTCAGTAAGCACGGAGCTCTCAAGTTTACTGATGGGACTTTCACACGTCAGGAAATCAGAAAACTGGAGTCGCAATCAGCATGTCTGTTCTTGAATGGGGAATTTTCCCCAAAGCAAGTTGTGATGCATGCTCCTAATGATTTGAATCTTATGGTTCAGACTTTCCGTAAGTTGCTTCCAGCATTGTAGGCGCTAACTTGTGTTTGCACTGAACATACACACACCCAACTGCAAGGGTAACAGCAGTTAAGTTACACGTCTAAATCTCAGTGTAACTCTGTGTGATTAACTGGGAATGGCCAGTGCCTTTAGAAATCTGGTCCTACTGTGGCGTTTAGATGGAGATGTTGGTGCAGCATTCAGTGCTCGTGCTGTGGCAGGCCAGGTTAGGGGTTAGTGAGAAATCAAGACTTTTAGCAGAGCTTTTGCTAGCACTTTTTCACTGGCAGCAAGGTCTTTTGCAAACTTTCTGGTGTGTGGTCTTTGTGTACTAAATGGCTAACAATCAGCCTGTGTTGTGGGATTTCACCATTTTCATGGTATGAACAGCAAGCAGCAGCAGCAGTTCCAGAGAGAGAGTTGTCCATCCCCTTAAAGCAATGTACATAGCAATGGGGAACATCATGTGACTACATGGACCTTGTCCAGTGTTTTAAAGAAAAAATATCTATAACAGTGTCCTGGCCTATATAAGCTGTATAGTTTTCCCAGACTTGGAAGAAGAGCACTGGTACTTTCCCAAGTTCCACCCTTTCCAGTTTGATGTAAAAAAAAAAGTCGATTCTTGCTTTTCTTTTGTCTCTAAAATGGGAAATACTTTAATTAAAAGAAGAAATAATGCTTTTTCATGGCAAGAGGCAAAATCTTATCTATGAGCCATCTGTTTTGATGAGAGTAAAGCAGAATGTGTACTTTTTTTTTCTTCTTAAATAATAGCCTTTACTGTTAGCGGTGAAGAGGAGACAGGTAGGTGTGTGATTCCCCAGCAGCCTAAAAGGGGGCGTTCAGAGAGTCGTTCCTTGGATGTGGGGCTGTTTTCAGAGGCTTCCCCAAGCTCTGTTTGGAAGAGCGCACAGAATCGAAGGAGGAGGAATGACCTTGCTTTTAAGGCATTCATCTGGAGCTCAGGCGCTGGGAGCTGAATTCTCAGCACTGAGACTGGCTTCTTCTGTGGTCTGCAGTATGTTGCTCAGGGGATGTCTGTGCAGCACAATGGAGCTTCGCACAGAGAGCCCTGGAGCTGACTCCAGGAGGTCTGCATGGCCCTACAGAGCAGTGGGGCACTGTGTGGAGGCATGACTCCCTTCCCCCCCAAAATACAGATGCACTAGTTCGAGCACTGCCTTGTCCTTTTGGGGCTGTGCTGCTTCCAGTTCTGGAGTTATGATGGTTGCGGCTGATTTGGGCATCTTTGTACCACATTCCACTGCTAAACCCAGGAAGCACTGAGGTACTGAAAAACTAACACAAATTTCACAAAGTGTTTTTGAACTGTCTGCATGGTCTGGTTTTGGATTTCTTTTGTTTTGCACAAGCTTGTCCTAGTCAGTCCACTGTCACTGACTTTCATTTCCTCCATGGCACCAGAAGGAAAGCTTAATTTCAGCTGTTTCCCATACCCAGATTGTTTTCCAGGAAGAAAAAAAGTTCTGATATCCCTTGGAGTTCAGCTGACCCCAACAGCCTTCCAGGTCCTAACTATGATCTCAGGGGAGGCAGCAGAGCCTGGTGCTCGGAACCTAGTCATTCACACAGTGTTTCTGAGGGGCCACTGTGCAGCCTCATGCACAAAGCCACTTAACTCCTCTTTTCCAAGCAGCCACACAGAAGTGATATTTACTCAGCTTTGTAAAGCACACTGAGGACCATGAATGAAAGAATGGAGGTGTGCATATTCAAAACAATACTTTGTTTATCTGCTCTATCCAAAATAGAGAAGAAAATGGCTTTGTTGTCTGTGGCTTGAAAAATCTGCCTGCTGTGATGATTATGACAATATGAAAGACAAACTTGTTATATGCCTAAGAAAACACATGCTGTTGCTGGGTTTGATTTCAATGGGGTGTAGGTGATGGGACTAGTGGTGGGCTGGTGCTTGCAGTACCCTTCCTCCCCAGAGATGCTAAGCAGGGCTCACAGGCATCCCCCCAGCTTGTTAGCAGCAGTTCACAGGGTCTCCAGGCCAACTTGGAGGTTCAAGTCATGACTAAAATAAAGGAAGCCAACTGCAGAAGTCAGCGCAGAGATAAGTCATTGCTTTTTGTCCAAAGGTACATGGGGCTGATACTTCCTTCTTAGAGTCTCTTGGCTAATAGTCTTCGGAAGATAAGAAGATAAGATCTATCCAGTCAGAGGGGGTTGCATAAACTTCCTCTGAACTTTCATAGTTGAGGATCAAAAGGAATCACAAAACATGTTGTCATTATTAATCTATTTATTTATTTATTTAGAAGTTTGTCCTGGTTTCAGCTGGGATAGAGTTAATTGTCTTCCTAGTAGCTGGTACAGTGCTATGTTTTGAGTTCAGTATGTGAAGAATGTTGATAACACTGATGTTTTCAGTTGTTGCTCAGTAGTGTTTAGACTAGAGTCAAGGATTTTTCAGCTTCTCATGCCCAGCCAGGGCACCTGACCCAAACTGGCCAACGGTGTATTCCATACCATGGGACGTCCCATCTAGTTTAGGAACTGGGAAGCGGGGGGCAGGGATTCGCCGCTCGGGGACTGGCTGGGTGTCGGTCGATGGGTGGTGAGCAATTGCCCTGCGCATCATTTGTACATTCCAATCCTTTTATTACTACTGTTGTCATTTTATTAGTGTTATCATGATCATTATAAGTTTCTTCTTTTCTGTTCTATTAAACCGTTCTTACCTCAACCCAGGAGTTTTACTTCTTTTCCCGATTTTCTCCCCCATCCCGCTGGATGGGGGGGGGGAGTGAGTGAGCGGCTGCGTGGTGCTTAGTTGCTGGCTGGGGTTAAACCATGACAAAGTTCAAAGAGTGCACAGTGCTATTGGTTGTGATTTTTCCCATGTAAACAAGGTGGTATTGTACTGGATGCTCAGCCTTACGCTCCATCCATATTCTGCTTCAGAAACCAGCACTGCATTATTGAATATACCTGTCCTCGTGTCCATTGCTTTGCTGAGACCCTCTTCCCTTTATTGGCTCTGTACAGCCAATGTAACAATAGAGATGGTTTCCATCAGCATCTTCTTTGTCCCTCTACCTGAATGCGAGTACAGGAAGGGCTACCTTAACAACAATATGAAAATTGCCTCTTCAGGTGGGGATTTGGCTTAAAGTATCTGTATTCCCATCATTTATGTCCTCTGAGAAGTGTTCTGCCCCTCTGCTCCCATTAAGTCGAAGCTTTGCAGCACTTGCTCAGATGCACACAAGATTTAGTCCTCTCAGAGTTATATTCTTGTGAGTCCTGCTTGCATTGCAATTCCAGGTGTGAGGGGATCTGTTTTTTAAATTGCCTTCTAGTCCCATGTGTAGCATCTTGTGTCACAGGATGTGTACTGTGAATGAGGGCAACAGAAACTTGTCCTTTGGCTTTTACTTAAAAAAACCCAGTAGTGAACTAAGACAAATTGAGATATCTCGCATTCATGTAGGGTCAAATCAGAATTCCTGTGGAATTTCAAACAACTCATTGACATCTCTCCTGATATGGCTAGTTCCCAGAGGAAGCCTGCTTTCTTATGCCCCACTTCTTGGGACATAAATCCACTCTTGATGGGGATATATGCAGTAAAAAAAGGTATAGGAAGAGACTAACACCCATAAAGGGCAAAATTTTCTTGTTTTGTCCAGACAGGACAAATAGTCCCCCCTCGGGGGCTTCCCCCCTCCATCAATTTTGGTCCTACAACCTCCTCTCTTTGCTTTTCAGGCATGCCTGGGATACAGCACAGCCACCCACAGGAAGGGTGTTGGCTGGGGTGCAGATGGGTTGCAGACAGGGCTGGCTCCGGAGAGTTAAGGAGCAGAAGGACTTACTTACATGAGGTTCCCACCTTTTGGTTATCCCTATGGCTTGGCTTGTGCCTTGGCCTGGTGCCATCTGACACAGTTTGCAGCACTGGGATGTTGAGGGCTGGCTGAATTGGCTGCCTGGGCCCAGAGCCAGTTTGTATGGCTTGTGTGGCTTTGCACCGCTTTCCTAGCAGCCTGAGCTGTAATATGTGTCTCCTGTCATGAATCAGACTATAGGTATGGATAATTTTCAAAGCAGGCATTTACATGAGTTAATTCCACACTGTTCAGGTTTAAAGTTGTTCTATTAAGGAATTATTCAGCTTATTGCTCAGCAGATTTTCAACCTCAGTAGTAGGTTTAGCATGGGGAGCACGTCCTGGTTATATCACCAAACAGTGTCTTAAAGCTTTAATTGCCAAATAAAACCTCTGTGTGTCTCTCTTTTCTGAAATATACAACATTACTAAAGCACCACTTTGGTAAAATATTGTAGCACATTTGGCATATTTCAAAGTTCTTTTGAAGTCAATGTTTAAGTGCTTTGCTGAATCAGGGCCTAAACCAATAATAGCCACAAAGTTAAGCCACTTTATTTCTAAATGAGTGTTTGCACAGGATTTGAATGTGTGTCAGCTTCTTGTCATGACTGCCCAGGTACAGATACCCTCTTCATTTCTTTGAATCACTTAGCAGCTTTTGCAAATTGCTGTCTTGCACCCAGCTGAGACACCAGGGTCAGACCCAAGTATGGCAGGCTTTCATTTGCAGAATGAGATCAAACTGAAATGGGATATAGAGCTGTAAAGGGATTGGCAACATCTCAAAGAGTGCACAGCTATGATTAGTCATTTCCTATACACGTACAGTATGTGTGTGTGTGTGTATATATATATATATATATACACAGAGATACTTTTTTTTTTCTGGGTTAGTTAAATCAGTACAGTGCTTCAAACATGATCCATGTTGGGCCATTAAAGAGGTCATGGAAATTTTTAATTCTCCTCCTAGAAAAGAGAGTTGTGGAAATACTATGGGTAATGGAGCTGATGCTGAAATGGGGGAAGAAAACAAGGTCATAGCTTACTGATCTTAGACCTACATCTGTGCAGTCCCATTGCAACCAGGGGGCTCATATGTTGGGTCAACTCCTTTGCTATTGTTTGCAGGGCTACGGTATACTTTTGCACTACTTACTATGATACAACAATCCTAGCAAAACATGATGCAGTGAGGCAAAAGTGAAATTAATGTGCCACTGAAGTCAGTGAAGGTTTTATTCACTTCAGTAGAATGATGCTTTTGCGGTCAGAGGTGTTATCTTGTGGTACTTGCTTTATTGCTGTGCTCTTATGCCATTGTGTTGGAGTGTTAACAATAAAGGCCAGTGCTGTGGACTATTAATTCAAAGAACTCAATGGTGTCGTGGGACTGCTTCAAAGAGTATGGTGGCTGCTGTCCTGGATGTTATCATCTTGTCCCACCTGGTAGTCACAGAATTCCCTATGCAAAAGTATTGAGTGCTGGGTGTCTAAATAAAGTGCAAAGAGCACAGTTTTTGTAGTGCATGCATGCTTTATATTATGAGCTGGCTGGGGCCTTTTCCCTTATTTCCATACCTCTGCAAGTCACTGCCTGGTGATGAGGAAGTACTTCTGCCTAGCTCTCTGCCTCTCCCAGTGAGGTCAGCAGGAGCTGCAGGCACTTGCCTTCCTGTGGTACTGGGTTAAAAACATACTGGGACAGGGTACTCAAGCTTCACTTTTTGCTGTTGAGTCTTAATTTTATCGAAGTTCAAACAGGTACATATCCATTGACGTCACTGGAAAGATGGTCAGTAACTGTGGTGTAGAGATGACATGAGAGGAAGAGAAATAAGGTGGTCATCTTCTATGGGAAAGGGGCAGAAGCCCTTCTGAAGGGCAGAAAGTTATCTGAGGAGGGGGAAAAATCATAAATCATTTTACAAGACTATTTTTATGTGGAACTTCATTTTATTTAAAAAATGCAAAGGAAAATGTCACTGAAGTTGGTGCAGTAATTAATCTCTGTTTAAACCTACCAGAGATTTGTGCTGTTGTTGTGGGCAGCTTAGTCTGTAGCTCATCTCTTGTTTTGTCTTTTTAAATCTCAAAGTTGATGTTGTGTTTTCACCTACTGAAAAGGATAAAATTTCGTGAGTCATTTAGGAGCAGATCTGATTTTTGTTTCCTCTGCTGCTGCTGGCCGCTTGACTTGGAAGGTGTTCAGTAAAGAATCTCAGACCGCGCAGCTTGTGGAGAGAGTGGCTCAGATTTCCCTTTCCAGTCTCAAGGGCAGAGATGCCAGGTATGCCCCAGTGACGACTCTCACACTGCACACTCATCTTTTTCAGTGCATGTGTGCTCCTGCGTGCGTCACGTGGCTTCTGCCTCCTGCGCTTGTGACAGCAGGGCATAGGAAGGAGTGTGTTCAACCAGTCAGAAATGGGAAGTATATCAGAAATAAGAAACTAAACATCAGCCATGTGTGAGTAATGGATTGTCTGTCTCCTGCAGGGGATGAGGATACATATTTTAATGCTTTTTGATTGCAGTGTAGCCATGACACTGTAATTAATGTAATATCAGCCGTTCATCATGTCTTCTTTTTTTGATCCCAAACTCTGTCCTGATGCTAAATTTTGTTCTGAGGTGTTGATGTGCTCATAGAAAAGCCAAGTGAGAAAAAAGTAAAAGGTGGGAATGGTTCTTGTTTCACTGGGGCCTATCGGAGCAAAATATTTCACTTTTTGGCAAGGAATTGATTAGGACTGTATTCATGAGGCTTAGAATAGAAATGTGCTTGTCTGGGGTCTTCTATGGTAGTCATCTGCCCAAGACCAAAACATGGGCTGTAGTTTTACTACTGTGCTTTGTACCTACATATTTGGGCATGCATAATATATTTTAATGACTTAGTATGTTTTGTTTGGAACTTTAAACTGTAACTGAGTGTATATGTAATGCAATGAGCATTTTCAATTGTTTATAAATGCTAGCTTGCATGCTCCCCTGACATCCTTGCCATATATGCAGATGTGGTCACCTAATGAAGTGCTACAGAGCCTTGTGATAAACTCGAGTGGGATGTGATGCAGACGGTTGGTATATACTCCCATGCTACAGTAATGGGGTCTATAGAAAATTTGAGACTGATCAGCCATTTCACCTCTCGATTGGTCAATTCCTAGGTTGCTGGGTTTTTTTTTGTTTTTTTTTTTTTGTTTGTTTGTTTTATTACTTCCATGTCTTTTGAGCATTCCCTTTGCAGTGATGTGGGTAAAACATTCCTTTCTTGGGAGGAGGTACCCGTCTCCCTCTCTCGCCAGTTACACTGCTGAAATTGTGCCCACTTGCAGCATGCGATCAGTTTAACTCAGTCATATGCCAAAAGGAAATTTTCAAGACAAAAACATGTCATAATTTTTTGTATTCAGCTCCTATGGTTCTGCTGGGCCTCCCTGGTGCATTTTTAGGGGAACTTAGTGTGAACTGAACTTGCAAGCTTAGCATGTGGTGCTTTAATGTCTAGAAAAACTATTTCATGTGATGTCATTTTAGCATCTTCTAGGTTCTTAAGAGCTGAAGTAGCTGTCTTTATATTCATGTACCTGTGTATAGTCTGCATGTAGTTTTTGGTAACTGTAAAATATGCCTCGTGTATGCCTTTGGGTAGTGTTTTTGATAGAAAGAGAGGTTGTTTAAGTGTACAATCTGCTGGGAGCTCTGTCACTCACAAAATGTAGAGTTTTCAGAAATAAAGTCAATAATATGCTGCAGTGTAATTTATATTTTGTAATAGCTATATGGAGGGACAGGTGTTCCCATAAGACATCTTCCTGTCTAGGTTTTTTTTAATCCTACCTTCGCTATCATGTTACAAACACAACCAGAAGAGTAATACATTGGAACTCTTTTATATCTCCTTGTGTATAAACCTAGCTGTGTTGATTATGTAATGTCCATACACATTTTCTTGTGTTCAGCTCCCTAAATAACATATAAAGATGCAGATGCTAATTTTATTTTTTTAATGCAGGGGTGGCATATCATAACAGCATAATGAAGTGGTTGATAAAGAAACAAGAAATTGATTTCTTACTTAGTATGGCATAGTCAGCTTTGCAATTTTACGCCCACTAGAGGGACTGTTGCTTACAGTACTCATTGAAGAAAGCAGTCATGCAGTCCCTTTAGTATCTTTTATGAAGTTTTAAAACTTTGAATGACTGACTACGTTAGATCCTCTAAAGAGTAAGTCTCAAGCTATTTCTCAAAGTGTAAAAACTTTGGGCACAGTGCTGTTCTTCTGACTGCAAATACTTTTTACTGAATTTCCTTCCTAAATGTTCTTTTTCTTTCTTTTTTTTTAAAAGTATTTTCTGTTCTCTTGATTTATCAGTCCAGGCTTTCCTATATGACATTGCTGGGGATTAATTTAGAATTTTTTTGTCAAGGAAAAAATGTTATGTGTCTTTATTTATGTTTGGGATAAGTTTGTTTTGCAACCATGGTGCCAGCAAAGATGGTAAATTAATCAGTTCTTGTATTTGCAGACGTCATTGAAATGGGTTTCTCCTTTAACTGGGAGATAGTGAGTTTTGGGTAAGAGGCACATAAACTTGTAGTAAGTATGAGAAAATTTCCAAATGTATCTGTTTTTTCTTGTTTAGCTGGGGGATTTTTTCTGTTTGTTTGAGTTGCATGTTCCTGACCTGCGCATTTTTCTTCTTAATTACAGAAACATGAAAGAATACAGGAAGTCCTGCATGACCACAATGAATACCTGTGCTAATTAAGTCACTGGCTGGGTACTGGGAGAACAGCAAGGTAAGCAGTCAGGCCATGCCAACAGCATTTCTTGTAATCTGCATGATTGTATTTCAACAAAGCCTTAGTGCTTTCAGATATCAAATTCATAACAAGTCAGGTGAAGACTAATAGCCTGCAGGTTTGAATGCAATAGATTTACTTGTAGTTCAAAGCTTTGGCAAGCAAACATCTCTGTTTTCCTTCCTGGGGGAAAAACCAGTGCAAGATCTGTGGTGATTTTCTTTTTTTTAAAAGGCAGTATCTCTAATTTCAACAATCGATTCATGACCAAAGCTCAGCTTCCTGGGCTGACTCTAGGGAGGGCTTGGAGGAGGGGTGGAATGCTTCGAAAACTTAGCTGATGAAAAGGCATGCTGTTTTGTGGATGCCTCCCAGAATTGTTTAAATCTGTGTGTGTGTATGCGCGCGCGTGCGTATGAAAAGAGAGAGAGAGAGAGAAATCTCCATGACAACTGGCCTGGCCAGTCTGTGTTCTCTGCAATCATTTTAGCTGGAATCAGTGCTGCGAAAGGTCATATGAAGGAGTTGTGGGAAGCACAGCAGGTATTAGACGCTAAACGACTGGTTTTCTGATTGCCTCAGATAATAAGACAGAGTTTTGTCTGAGAAATACAAATCTGAGAATGGAGTGGAAAGGGAGATGCTCCAAATTTCAGGTAACAAAAATCTCCTTTTTAATGTTATTTCCTCCCATTTTAAAGTTTGGTGGTTTTTTTTTCCCCGTGGTGTTTACTCCCAGCCGAGCGTCTGAGCGAGCTTGGATTCCCTAGCTCTGGGGAATGATGTCATGCGGCAACAGTTGGATTCTATTAGCCAGGGAAAGAGGAAACATCTTTTGAAAAAAAAGATACTTTGGCTCTTTGTTGAATCTTGTGCAAAGGCTGCAAGAAGTGTTTAAAAAAAAAAAGTTTCTAACAAATTAATTCCCAGAAAATGTCATTTAGGACCTAGACAGCACCAAACTTTAAAACCACTGCAACAATTACTCCTATATGCAAGAAAATAATTATGGAAGTGTTACAGAATTCAGAAGACATTTCTTTCTTCTTGGATGCTCCTATATTCATCTTTAATGAGAAAATTAATTGCACCGTAATTAAGCAGAGAATTTGGAACCTCCACGCACTTGGGATCCTTCAGCAATTGTGTAGAGAATGTGCTGCTAAAGAGTTTCTTCTGGTTTGGGCTCTGTCTCAAACTGCTGCTTATGAATAGATGATGCTGGCAGCATTGTTCTTAATAAGGTTTTCAGTCCTGGACTGTGTTTTTCGTAGCTTTAAACGAGCCTTTTTGGGAGAGGGTAGTGGGGGAAGAAAGGAGAAAACAAGTAATTTCAGCAATTTGAAAGGGTCTTCTTTTCCCCCTTTCCTCAGAGACATTTGCTAATTGCTGTATTCAACACTCAACATTAGGGTAGCATGCATAGCATTTTAAGCAGAAAAATACCTAATGATTAATGTACAACTGCTGTGTCCTAATGAAAATTCTTAGAAAATGGATATAATCCTACTTCCTTGAACATCACAAAAATACACTGTACTGATAACCATGATGAAAAGATTAGGTCACCCCTACGCTGTTTAACGCCCTCTAGCAGATGCTTGTTTCTACTTTTATGCTGCTTTGCTCCCTTCTGTGCATTTCAGGCATGATCCAAAGCTTGCTGGAGTCCATGGGAGGTTTCCCGTCAACTTCAAAGGGCTTCAGATCAGCCTCTGCCTGAGAACTTCTCAGTCTCTGTTTCAGTCTTTTGACTGCAGGATCAGGCCACAGGCTCTCACTTTCTTTCTTGAACTTTCCAAACAGAAGGTCTTTTATGTTCCTCCAAACAATGCCAGGCGCTGCTGACTGGCTTCAGCGTGGCTGGTAACACACGCTGGAGATAATGGTAATGCTTATTTCCGCTTTCTCCTAAAATCGTCCTAGAGGGGGAAAGTGCAGTGAATGGAAATTGGATCCTTCTATCCCACCTCCCCTCCTCACAAATGGCTGTTGTTTATGAGTGTGTGTGTCTGCGCGCAAATTGTTCCTTGATTAAAGGGCAGTATTGGCTGTGATTCAGGGAGGAGTTCCAGGAGGAGGTTAGGGGGAAAACACTTATCACTGTGATCCGCCAGCAGAACAATCATGAGGGAGAAGCCGGCTGTCCTGGAGGAGGCAATCTTTCTACAACATGCATACAGAACTGACAGCTGTCATCTGTGAACTGAGGGCTGATCAGCACAGTCTAACACTTTGTGTCCCCCTCTTGCCTACCAGCTTTGACCAGCTTGATTCTATAAATAAATTACTGCTGTTACTGAATATCAATTAATAACCTGGTTAAGAAATCCTTGTGCCATTTTTGACTAGAAATGAAATATCTGTGGAGCTGGCATGCTCATTCGAACCATCCCCTTCCTTAAGAAGGAACATTGTGATGATTACCCAAGTTTAAGGCTCATTTGCAGGAAAATGCTATTAGTCCCTGAAATTTCTGAGACAAAGGTTATGATTTTCAAAATCAGAACCACTGCTTTTAAGTGCTTACATTTTACAGCTAGTCAGCTTGAGACTCCTGAGAGATCTCTGCAAGGTGTTGCAAATTGGGCATTCCAAAGGCAACAGTTGCTTTTTGGCATTTATCTGTGGTGCAGTGTGATGCAGTGGGAAGCCTGGTGAGTTCTCTGTCTCGGTGTTTCTGGCTGAGTGGCATTTCCCTTAATGGTCTGTGTTGTAGTATTTACATGTTACTTTGAAAAGTGATACAAGGCATCATTCCCATAGTCCTTTAATATAACTTCCATATGTCCTAGCATTCTGAATGGTTCCAAATGAAGTTTGCATATGTTATATACTACATATACCTTACCAGTAGGAAATAAATAATAATAATTAAAAATCAATAAATCATAATATATTTATAACTACACTCAAAATACCTTATAGGTGACCTACTATGGTTGGGCATAAATGTAAGCAGCAGCACATAGGCATTGGCACATTGTTTTTTTCATCCATTAAGGGAGTAAGCAATTCAAGAAGGCTGCTGCTATACCCAGTAATGCATGTGAAGTTCTTGCAGCAGCCTGTGCAGGAGTAGCGGCCCTGTGCTCAACACAGCTCCAGTGGACAGGTCTGTAGCCCAGCATTTGCAGCCTGCTGTAGTTGTCACTTTGTAAGTGGATTCATTTCTGTATCTTGAAGGCAGTTGCTTTATGTTCTTGTCCTGATAAATCTCCTCATTGGTCCCATGCATCCACCATGTTTCTCCTAGTGGCTGTATGTCCACATTCTGTCTGTGGATAGTCAGTTAGTCTGAGTTTTCCAGAGAGATTAATGTGGGTTTTTTTGATAGGATTAGTTGTGTCCTTTCTCATTGCACTTAGAAGGAAAGTGAAAGGACATGGAAGAAATATTTTTTTGTTGTTGTTCTCTCTCCTTGACTATCTAATAAGTAATTTTTATATTCTGAGTTACGATGTTTTAATTGCTTGTTTTATCTTGCATGAGATCATCTTTTGTGTAACTGCTCATACTCCCTCTATCCATAGGTTGACAGTGTTTATTTCCCTGTTGTCTCTTTCAGTGAGTTCCAGGTTAATTGCTATGTTGGCATATTTGTCTTTATTACTTGGAAATACACCACTTTGTGGATGAGCTGAGGCTATCTAGAAGCCTAGGACTGACTTTGTCTGTATCATTCAATACTTGTTTCTGCTCTTACTCCCTTCTCTAAATAACTCCAGTCCCTTTGATTTTTCTTCTTAGGGAAAGTCTGTGAGACACTGGAAAAACAGTGTAGTTGTCTCAGTTTCTGCTGTTTTCTTTGAAGATCAGGTGATCTTCAAGAGCACCTGGTGTTACAGTTGTGGACAGATGGACCATTAAATTCTTGAACACGAGATCAGTATTCTCCATCTGTAACTTTATGCTCAAAATAGATGGAATTAATTGATTGGAAACAACAGTGCTGCATATTTAGAAGAGCTGCTCATGGGGATGCTCAAATCTTTCCTCATTTTCTGCAAGTTAGTTTCAATTCCAGCAGTATGAACAACTAGTTCTCACAGTCATTTCCTCTCATGCGCTGTTTTCTGGTCATGGTGACTGAGTGACTTTCTAAGGTGTAAAATGTGACATGCAAAAGGATTTGTTCTGAGCAGTTCACACTGGATACGAGTGTGGCTACCTTTAATTACAGCAAGAACCTTGAAATGATTGCACTGTCATTCTGCTCTGCAGTGCAGGCTATCGTTAGTGCTAATCAGTTATCTCTGTTCTGCTTTTGCATCTTGACCCACTTATTTTGCTGAACTTAACACAGTTGCTAGTGTGACACAAAGCAGACTCTTGGCACAGCCCTGATCACAGAGCAGGGAGAGATCTGGCAACTTTCACACAAATCCGTTATAATTAAGGCTTCCGGTCTGGGATTTAAACTTCTTCTTTTGTCTTAAAAGCCTGAGAGGCTTTAAAAAATATTTTTCAGGCTGAAAATGAACCTACTGCTGGTAGAGGCAAAGTCCCCTGATGGTACTAGCTGCAGGCAGACCTGGAAGAGGCGGGTGCTGCTCTTGTTCCTTCATCAGGCTTTGCAAATGTGCTTCCACTCTGAGTGCTTTTTGAACAGAGCCTCCCAGTTGTTCCTCAGTTTCATGTGACAACAACAGAGTCCCCCAGGCATTTAGAGGAGTGTTGCACAGTTGGCTTTCCTCCAGTGCCAGCTCTTAGTCTGAGTTCAAGCCCCATGTATTAATCCTCTCTGTCCACTTGGAGCCAAGCTGTTGTATGCAAAGGGCTGTTCAAAGGAGTCCCATTTCCCCATCCTGTCAGAGGCAGTGCTCCCCCCTTCAACCTTTTTTTTCCCATCCTATTGCAGTTTGATGACAAGGAGATGAATCGGAAGCTAAAACTTCTGCCAATGGCAAGAACGCAATTTGGCATCCCTTGTGCAGCTGGCATCCAAAGGATGCAAGCCATCAAATTGTCTGTGCTCCTGGTCCAGCTGAGCCTGTTTGTTTACGACCAGACCATCCCTCCCCTCTTTAAAGCATGCTTGAAAGTTAAAAGGCATCACTAAGCATTTACCACATTATGGACATGCTGAGGACAGTTGGACAACTTTGACAGAAGACCTGCTTCCTGCAATGCTATTTCATGCCTTCTTGGTAAAGAGCAAAAAGCAATTTGATTGCTGCAGCAGTATGGAAACATTTATAGCTGCACAATTCACGTTCCCATGTTTCAGTCTCTCACAGGCCCATGCAGACCTTCTAGTATTAGTTTTAAAAGGAGAACAGCTGACAACTGATTAATTTGAACGTCGTATTCCAGGGAGTGCTGTTTTATGACTGAGTTGTCAAAAGTGGCAAGCCAAGAAAGTATTGACTAAAGTTACAAAGAAAAATCTCTGATGTAGAGCACAATCCTGTTTATCCAAAAGATTTGTAGGGGACAAAACCGTCTTTATATCACTCTACTGTCAACATGTTCAAACCCGTGCTGGGGGAGGTGAGAACCTGAACAGCTCAGCCTGTTGCGTTCATCCCCTAGCAGTTCTTGGGAGAGTTCCCTGGGGGTTTCCTGGCACATTGTTGCAGGGAAGGGGACATATCACAACTCAGTCTTCAGAAACCTGCCTAAAAAATAATTTCAAGTGACTCATGCTGGTGTTGGTTTTTGGAGAAGAGTCAAGCTGGTTTCAGAGAGGAGAGTGAAAAAACCCCACTTTTGAACAATGGATGTGCTTTGTGTAATCAGCTGATGCTCTGAATTAGAGCTGCTCTGCTGTGCATCAGACTGGGTTTCACTGTTGTACTGACCCTGCTACACTCCTGCTCAGGGCAGCAGATTGGCTTTTGGGAACGTATGAAGACCTAAGAGCAAACATCGGTTTTTCAGTGCTCTGTTATTAGCAGCAACACATGACAGTAAGTTGCAGGTTGAGTGGTATCACCCTGGGACATGCACAGGCAGCTGTCTGGCCATCCCTTTTGTTTCCTGTGGAAAGCGCTGCCCTTGTGTGCCACCTGTAAGCAAGAGCCTGCTCCCAGCCTGAGCAGCTGAAGCACAACACTCTTTTCCTGATCTGAGGCTTTAGTGGAGAAGGAGAGCCAGTCCTGTCCCTGGAGCTGCGTAAGATGGTCCATTTAGGTCTTCTGTCTCCTACAGCAATAAGCCTCTGCCATGATGCTGTAATGACAGCTGCTTTCATGGGACTGTTCCCTCTGCCCCGGCTTGGGATGCTCTGGGGGGTGGGAGTCCCAAAAGGTGAGAGCAAAGAGTGGCATGAGGCAAGAAGGCCAAACTGCCCCCCAGTCACTGTGGGCAGGAGAGACTGTGTGTTTTTCAGTGCAGAGAGCTTGTGTCCTTGAGGGTGATTGGGTGGTCAGCTGGGCAGGTACACTGTTCCCTTGAGCTAGGCCAGAGCTGCTGTCAAGGCATGGAGGAGGTGGTCCCAAAACACATGCAGAGCTGAAGTCCTTACAGACCCTGCCCGTTGCCATGTGCTGCCTCCACCCTCCTCCTCCTCCTCCTCACTTTAGGGCCCATGGAGACAGGGGAAAGGGTAGCAATGAGAGCGAGGCTTTTTCACTTTCTACCCAGCAGTTGAAGCCAGGTTATGTTTTCAACAGAAGTCTCCCTGGAAATGAGTTTTGTTCAATGTAAAGGTCAGGTGAAGGCAGAAGTTGAACCTTATTGCATTTAGAAATGCTCATGTCCACATGTTTGGAGCTCTTTGTGAGTGGTGAGGGGACCACTATACAAGCTGGTTGTACAGGGGACCCTATCAGCAGGTTATAATCTCTTCTGTGCCAGACTCAGTGGACAGTATAATATACTGTCAAATCTGGCATTTGCATCAAGATCTGCTTTCCTCTCCTATGAAGACATTATCCAGTTTTCTGCTGAGACACATCAAGAGCTAAGGTCCCTGCTGTGTTTTATTTACTATTGGCTGACATGCATGGACAGTAGAAAACAAATGTAAATATGGCTCAGTGCTGTGTACTACAATAGCACAGAATGCTTCCTGGGGATTTATGACCATCTGGAAGAATAGGACATCCAAAAGGCAGCCTGAGGTCATCAGCTGCAGCACCTTGTCAGCAGATCCCAGAGCAGTTCCTGTGCCTGTGGCACTGACGGCTCTGATATCATGGGTATACCCACCTGTTCTAAATGGCCAGATACTCAGGAAGAGGAAGATGAAGCTAGCGGAATTATGCTAAAAGTTTCTATGATTTCTCTGGAAAATCTATGCAGTTCGTGTTCTGGATAGGGCAGACTGATTGCAAAGTGGCCATTTATCTGGAGATTTCAGGTGTTGGTCAATGGCTGCTCTGGTCAGGCTGTGTGATGTCCTGAAATTCTGAACAAATCACCACATTCCTCTTTCTCCACCTCAATAAAATTTCCATGTGCAAAATCAGGCTGCATTAGGTGAAGCTCTCTTGTGCCTCAGCCTCTTGCAGAGTTGTATCAGGTGTGTAATGTCATTTTGGCAGTTGCATTGTTGGTGAGATGTATGACCTTGCCTACAGTAGCAATGCACGTGGGCTTATTGTATTCTGAGATCTGGTATCACATGTGCCCCTCTCAGTGACAGGAGGGATGCCAAAGTGAACTGCCCCTGGTTCTGAGAAGGATGAGCTCCTGCTGCATGTATTGGTGCCAAATGGTATGCTGGCTTATGGAAGTATTAAAATGTTTATTATTGAAAAGTGATTTGTCATGAGAAAAGGAGAAACCTGTTGCTTGCAGTGAGGTAACAGTTGGCTACTCCTGAGTCTGAGTAGAAAAGGGAGATGCTAGGAATAGGTTGGAGGAAGAGTGCAGAAAAAAGGCAGCTGATTATCTGTGAAAGAGGAAAGAAAACCTTGTTGAAAGGTAATTATTCTTCTGGATGAGTGGTTGGCTTCCTGCAAGGTGGGCAGAAGAGGAGCAAAGTCAAACCCCAGACTTCCGGCTCAGCATAACACTTATCATTTCAACATTTGCTTACAATCTGATTTAAAAGCAAACCAACCAACCAACCCATCATTGTAGACTGGGAATTGTGTAAAATATTTTTCTGGTAACGTGGACACATGGTGTTCCCAAACCAAAACAGTCCAGGACACTTGTGGCAGTGGGGGTGATGTTGAGAGCCTGCTAGGCTGTTTCACTGCTGCCCACTACTGAACAGGAGCAGCGAATCTGTTGGCTTGGACAGATTGCCCTTGTGACAGTAGCTCATTAATGGTTGTCACATCAGTTATGTTTCCATGACAGCCTCAGGTCTGACAAATGTGACAAAGCTGTGTTTTATCAGCAAATCCCCTGCTGGCCCTAGTCAGGAAAGCATATGGATAAGAGAAAATTATTCTTCCTGCTCTTTGTTACTGACTGATTCTGCTCTTTGTATTTGAACCAGCCAGCTAAGACTAGTTGCATTCCTCTGTAATTTGCAGTACCTGCTGTATGGGGCTGAACCAGTGATGAATTAATACCTTTTTCCATTCGTTAAGTTTTATTCATTGTCGCAGCAACCAAGGAAACTCTGAAAGTCAGACTGAAGTTTTGGGGAACGGAGCAGAAGCACTGGTGTTCTGACTAGTAAAGGGCAGGCTTAAGCACCCTTGAATCAAACTGGCTTTTCTGCAGAAGAGTTACGGAGATTCAGATAGGTGTGTTGGCCAGGGTTGAACCTGTGGGATAAGCAGTCAGACTTGTTCTGTTGCAGCTGTTTAACACCCCCCCCCCCCAACAAAACAAAAAAGCCGAGCAGGAGCATTTTATTTATGTTCAACTAATATCTCCCTTTGAAATTCCTCACTGAACACTACAAGGTGAAGCAATCTGCAACAGTTTGTTATCTGTAGGTTATCTACTAATATGTTGTATGCCAAATTATAATCATACATAAAATGAGGAAAAAAAGGATAAAGTTATAGATGTGCAGAGGTCTCTTTCTATCATGAATGTATCAATCTTGAAATCTAGCAGGATCTGTAATGTAAGTATTTGCCCCTCTTATGCAGGGAACATAAAAGAAGGGAAATGCTAGTTGGATAAATTAGATAATATGACATAAATAAGAAAATGAGGAGGGCTCCAGAGCTTTGTGAAGTATAACATGATTGCCCTTTCCTGAATAGAATCAGATCTGCTTACAAGCATTCAGTCCACCTCTGCAGGGAATTGCAAACAGGATGCAGCTTTGCTAATATTGGCAGGAATGGGAGGGTTTTTTTAACTGAAGTGATAGACCCCGGATCTCTGTATCAGAAGGTCATGAGGTTGAATGCTGGTGCCACACACCGCTCTTGTGCAGTTTAGCTGATAGCTCTGTGTGTACGCGTATAATGTATGTATGTATAAATTACTGCTCGCCTCAGCTATCTCTATTAGCAGACTCCAAGTAGTAAAACTCTCACCAGGAACATTTTATCTCCAAACCAGGTAAAAGCTTTTGTTTGGGAGACCCTAACTTTGCCCGAAAGAGGTTTCCAGGAGAGTAAAGGCAAACCTACCTAGTTCAAGACTATGTTCTGGGACTTACCATCTCATTTGACTGCAGCAAGCCTGTGCACAGGCAATACGGAGTAACTCCCTGGCTTGGGATTTCCAGTATTATCTCTGAGATAGAGAATGGTGATGCTTCAGCTGCTCACTAGTGCACTGTTGTTTATAGTGGCAGAGTTGTGTCATTCCAAACTCGAAGGTGATGACTTTGAAGCACACATAGGCGAATATATTTATTTTAAAACAATGAGTAATAAATCTAGTTATTATTTATGCAGTTACTGCTATAAATTAAGTCAATGCTTTTTCAAGCATTGTTGGATATTCTAGACAAAGCTGCCAAGTGAAACGTGAATCCTATTTTATAGCTGGTGTCTGCTAGGCGCAGAGGGGGAAGCTGAATAAAAAGAAATCAGGATATACCTCAGAAAGACAAAATTTGTTATGTACTAATGGCAAATATCTAATCTCCTGATCTCCTTGGGATCAATGGCAGAGAGAGGGAACAGATCATCTTTATGACTGCTCAAGCATAGTCAGCACGAGAATGAAAGACAAGGGATGGAAATGTGTTTGTTCTCAAAGAATGCCATGTACCTCAGCATAGGTGGGTATTTTGTGAGGGAATACCTTTTGTTTTATGTTTTTAAGCAAAAGCAAATCTCTATTTTGAGAAAGAGGGAAAAGACTTGCAATGAAGGGGAAGGCGATGCTTAATGAACGAAGTACTTCTCTGCAAGATTTTAGATTCTATTGTGTCTGTGGCACTGAAAGTGGAAGAGGCATCATTTAAGGACAGCTGATCAAAAGGAGGTGACAGCCATTTTGTACTGTGTGAATTTTGCTGGTAGCCTGACTGACATAAACATGACTGTTTCCAGAACTTCAGTCAGACTTCAGGGGGGAGCCAGTCACCAGAGCAAGGACAGACCCAGCTATAGTGAGCCTTTCAAGGGGAAACTTTGCTGTGAGCTGAAGGGCAGCTGGTGGCAGGGTGCAGCATTACCAATGGTATTGTGTATCTGTTACCGAAATCCGGAATAAAACTCCTTAACAGCAATGAGAAGTTAAGAAGCAGGCACTCCTTTATTGCAGCGCTGGGCACACAGGGTATCGCTCCACCTATCGTGTGTACCTGGCTCGTCTAACTATGCAGGTTAAATACACACCTGTTATACATATTCACTAAATTTCTGGAAAATGTTATACATAATCATTAACTTTCCAATAAATCATTAACATATATAAATGTCTCTTCACGCAGGCGCAGTGAAGGTCTCTGGTGGTCTTCAGAAGCCCTCTGGTGGTCTTCCATAGTCTTCCTCACTTGTCCGCTTCTTGACCTCTCTTAGGTGATTCTGCGCAGTACGATTCTCACCATCATCTATATTAGTTTACATAAAAATGCATACTATGTCTATTCTTAAATTTAACCTTTCTAATAATTGGTCCTTCAGTCACACCATCTTATTAATATTCTTATGTTAAAACAATCATTGGTTAATCTCACTTAACTCTACTGATTGGAATCCTTGATAATTAGATCGAGGTGGGAAGGGTAAGGGGTTTCCAAACAGCAAACTAGTGTCCATAGCGGTTTCCTTAGTTTCCTAAAACAAAACACTACAAACCAACAAATCTTTGTCAGAGTTTCTGTGGTTAACTGATTTTAGACAATACTTGAATTCTTATAGTTACACATAGTACATTTTCTAAAGTTCCTAAGTTCCTATGACTACATTTCAAACTTAACACTCCCATACCTATGCTTCACAATTTTCTACTTCTTAATCAAACCAAACTCTTTTATATAATTAGATTTTAATTTCTTTATCAAAATATTTGCAACATATCCTTTTTCAAAACTACAGCAAAATGAAACGTTACTTGACTCATGAAGTTTACCGCAAAGTTTTCTTCCTCTCCTAGTAACAATCGGTCCCAGCAAGTTACCTCTTCCATTGCACCTTTCTGAGATAAAGTGATGGAGAAGAAACTGTGTGAAAACATCATAGCAAACTCAGGTTGCCATAATGTTTGAAAAGAAACTACTTAAGTGAGACCAAAATTTTGGTTTTTGTTTGCATAGTGTTCAGTATGCTAAATCCTAATCTGTGGCTAAGTTTCTCAGGTAGTGGGTGTAATAATAACAACTGGGTTAATAAAAATCAGGCCTGATAAGCATCACTGTTGAATTGAGTAGAATGCTGCCTTTTTCTAGCTGTAGCTCTCCAGAAGATACACATATTTTGATTTTGAAGAGCCATTAATTATCTTTTGGTTAAAAGGAAGGGAGAATGAGTCAATGCATATCCATTTGCTCATTACTTTCTCGCAATCTCATCACAAATCTGTGGCTAAGAATGCAGTACTTACAAAATCTCTCCATCCTGTATCTCAATGGGAAGTCTGCATTTCTGTAGTGTTTCTGTAGCCAGCACATTCCTGCAGGCAGTGCAGATGGGAAAGTGGAAAACCAGCTTCTTAAAACTGTGAAAAAGTGCTTTGACTCTTAGCTATCTGCATCCTAGTTTGGAATTTTTATTCTGCCTTTAAAATCTTCCCCCAGAAAAATGAGTTTGAAGCCCAGGCAGTATTCCCATATAAATGACTGAGTCATCTTCCTTGGGAATTGAAGAATCACTGTCACCTGGAGTTATGGTCTTAAAGGCTGAGTTGAACAGATACTTAGGAATTTGTTGTAAATTTATATTATACCATTCATTATTGTTTCTTTTGAGTGTAGTCATACAGGGAGAAAACAGATATCATTATTCTGAGACAGGTTTTCTTTGTATTCATGTAGTAGCAGCCAAAACAAAAAATGGTGGAACTCACAAGGAGTAAGATGTAGAATTAATATTCAGGCTGTTGTAATGCTACATTTTTGGGTCCCTCTAGTAACATATTCTACAGTAGCCAGAGAACAGCATAAATGTGATGACCCAGTTTGGAAGCAAAATCATTCTTCAAATTCACAGGTGCCCTCTAAAGACATACAAGATCATTTTTCTGATGTATTTGAGCACTCGGTTTTACAAGGAAATTTTAAATTTATAAGAAGCAGTTTAAAGTTCTATTGAAATAAAAATTAATTTAGTTTGTTGATGGATGTGGCCATTCCACTAAACAGTCAGATACCTGGAAATCTCCTCTAACTGTGCTTTTGGGGTCTGAGGACAATGTTCTCAAAAGCCCTGAGGTCCACTGACTTCCAGAAATGTTGCAGTCCTGAGTGCTCTGAAAGCAGAACTCAAATCCTGTAAGCATATTTGCAAGGTGTGCCTGTATGCATGCTCTCTATCTTCAAACTGTTTCTAAAGACATTGGTCAAAAAGAAATTGTATTTACTTTTTTCAGATAGAAAAGTTTATTTTCTGGTCGGCAACTATGTAGCCATTTCACTACTGCGAGATATTTAAACAGTTTGCATTTTCGATGGAAAGAGAAATTGAAACCAAGTTGTCCTTTCAAGCTCTGCAGAAGCTGAGTCAGCAAAGGCAAAGTAGATCCATTTGGGAGTCATACGGCTTTGAGCAGCATTGCTTCACAGTCATGAAACTGAAGACCAATGAGAAGAAAACAGTAAGAGATGGGAAAAAAAAAGTGAAGGAAGCAAAAGAGTAAGGGGGGAGCATATGTACCATACAAATTAAGAGGGATGTTCAGTAGAATGACAGCTGAGAGATATTTTCTCTTTCTCCATCATCAAAACCTTCTAATTAATACACTTCTTGAAGCAGTTCATGTTTTACAGTTAAATTTTAAGTTTCCCCTACTTAAATATGGCTAGGTGGATCATATATTTGCAGTTTCATATCTGAGGCTGTATTAATAATCCTAGATATTCAGGTAAAGGTAAATGTGACAAATATCTTTGTGAGGGAGTTAACTTACCCCTAGATTAGGGGCAATAGGTCTGCAATATACGCAAACAGCAGATCAGGTCTTGGAAAACTGTGTCTATGAGTAAGTGACTATATAGATTTTTCTTCTTCCTTTCTCCCTAGATAAAAAGGAGTATAGCCAAAGGGGCTGTGCAGGATATTGTATTCAATTCTCTTCTTGATCTGAAAGCTCTTAATGGGTGGGAAAGAAATCGCCTGCACTTCCAATTGTGGGAAAGACGTGAGGACAAATGCCCCGAAGGGTAAGAGGTGTGTAAGGCTGTGAAGAAATAAGGAAAGGAAAGGCTTTAAAAATAATTGAATAATTAGATCTCATTCAAGTGATGATTCATAGAATTTGATCTTGGCTGTCTTTGGACAGAAACTTTGGAAGAAGCAGTAGCCAACAGGTGAATGAAAATGCACCACAGTTCTTTTGGCATATTGCCTTCCAAAATAGATGGTGAAGCTTCTTCTGATGGAACTATAGCTGCTATGCTAAAAATATTTCTTATCTTAGTCACAGACAAAGCCTCTTAGAGCTGAGTTTAAAAAAGATACTCTACAGCAACTGTAGTCAAAGCAGGATTCATTTTAAATTGTCATCCATCCTGTAAAACAATTGCCCAGTGTCAGTCAAAGAGTTTGAAGACTTGAAGACCAAGTAAATAAAATGTAAGAATGCTATGCAAAAGAGACATGGTGGTGGTTTTACACTGGGCAAAACACATCCTTTAACTTATCAAATGGAAACCTTTTTACTGGCATGTGAAAGTTTAGTTAATAGTTAACAAATTAATAAATTTTACTGTAGAAGAATTCTGTACCTGATGGCTGTCATAATTTCCTTTGACATTCATGTTGAGTCTAGTTTCTACTTCTCCATGTACTGTGGAAATATGATTTGTGGTGTGGTATGAGCATATCCTGATCAAGTTAGAGATTTCTAGTGCAATAAACATTGTGAGAAAAATGAATATTTAGAAATGACATGCTAAATCACAGATTGGATTGCTGGATTTCATCCTTGGGCTGAAGGACCATGTTACCAATTTTAAAAGGTTTGTGCTTTTCCTTTTCCTTTTCCTTTTCTTCCTTTTCCCCTCCCAGAGGTGGAAATTGTGCTAGCCCAGGAGTTGATTTTTTTTTTTTTGTAGTTATTTAAATGACTTTTAGTTTGTGGTATCCTGGCATCAGATGCTTCTCTCATCTTGCTGTATGCAGAGAACCATTGATGAAAATTTTGTCAGCTCTGTTGCAATTTTTGGTGTGGTCTTTTTACCAGAGAAATATTTTAAGGCACTGTGGAAAACTGGGGACAAATGCTGCAAAAAGCAGTGAACCTATATATTGAAATTGATCATACTGACCAGTGTTGTTGGATCCCAATTTCCCTTTAATTTGAATATCAGGGGGTAGTAACCTCCTAAAGAGCCTAGGGAGGCTCCTGAGAGAGCTCTGCAAATTTAACTGGTGTAAATAACCCTGTACCTTTGTGGTACATCTCAGCTGCAGAATATGCAATGAATGGGAAGCACTGGTTATTTATTTTGGAGTTTTGAAGCTGTCAGGGAGCATGACCATGGTATTACATAGTAGTAATACAGCTAGCCAGCTGTATAGACAGTCTGCTGGTGAGTTAGAGGCAGAGCTGAAGTAAGTACATTTGAGATCCCCCTTATGCTATTACTAACCAAAGGACCTTTCTGATGCCTTTCGAGATTAAATAGTTGAAGCTGTGTGTACACAGTAGGTCTCCTTTTCTTTTAGTCGTGTGGTACATAACTGGACTTGCTTCTTTGTGTCTCTGGGCAGTTGGATTCTGATGCATTTCCCTTTATGGATGATCCTGGTTGAGAAGTCTGCTAATCTCCATTGGACTTGACAGGGAAGAATATTAGGGACGTGGTTTTGAAACTGAAAAGTGCAGCACTATAATAAATGGTGGCTCTCTGGTTGAACATGAGGATAAAATTCATTCCAGACCCTGTGTTCGAATGGAACAGTTTATGAATGGAAGCACAGCCCGTGGATTGTATTTCAGCATTAGTCTCTCGTTTGGAATTGTGCTATTTCCAACATAGACAAGGATAGGTATTTTATAAATTTTCATTCTTCCACTGTTCAGATTGTTCAAATATAAAATCTCTTGTGCTGGAGATGGCTGTGGAGTATATGCCATAGGAAAAGCATTTTGGTTTTGAAAAGAAACAGGTTAGTAACTGTTGTCTGCAGTTTATATATTGAAAATAGCTTTATATTTGGTGGAAGGACAACTGGATAATGCTCAGAGGTATTACAATTGTATTTCTGCTTTGCCGCCATTT
Source organism: Haliaeetus leucocephalus (assembly GCF_000737465.1). NCBI lineage: Eukaryota > Metazoa > Chordata > Aves > Accipitriformes > Accipitridae > Haliaeetus > Haliaeetus leucocephalus. Next base: position 10,785,758 of record NW_010972609.1, read on the forward strand.
CTCACTATCCATGTCTTGTTTTATGGTCATCGCCTCTGCCTCAGCTATGTCACCTGTCAAACGGGGATAACTCTGCTAGACAGCATCACAGCCATGTATGTTGATTACTATCATCTGATACAATCAGATGTTTAGATGAAAGCCACTAGCTGTAGTAAATGTGAGTTAGTATTGGTTATATTCATATGGACAAGCTGAAAGACAATAATGTTGTAGTTACCAAAGAAACAAACAAATTAAAAGAAAACATGCTTAAGCAGCATGTATTAGGAAATTAGGAGTCTTGGACTGAAGTCTATAAACTTTCTAGCCCCTGCTGCAGAGAAACAGCAGCTGAGAAATAGATGCTTAAAGATGAAGAAGGAGCCAAACCCTCCTGTCATTTAACATACTGTGGTTTCACCCACTGCTTAAAACTGCTTAGTTTTAAACCTCTCAGATGGATTATGTTATAATGTTGACAGAAACAAAAATGAGATGCAAAAAGAAAAGCTTAGGCAAAAAGTTTGAGGTGTAGTTTTACATCTGTTAATCGGCAACTTAAAATTTTTTATTTATTCTTTCTCACTGTGATATTTGAAGATGCTGAGCTCCTATAACTTTGGCTGAGAAAAGGTAAATTCGGTTTTAAGGTTATATTTATGTCTTCATTCTTGCTGGTTTTGCTAGGTCATAGTTTTAGAGCACAGAAATGTCAGATTTTGTCTTTGGGCTAAGAAAAAAATATTTTCTAAGTAACAGTGTGCAGAGCTTGAAATGAAAGCTGAGGCATGGGCAAGATTTTTAAAAGCAGCTGAGTTGCACCGGAGAGAAGTAGAAGGATATGGGTAATACAAGCAGCTCATTTTGACCAGTTTGCTAATGGTGTCTTTGTGCATATTGGGCAAGTGGAGGTAAATGATCTCTTGCATATTGGACTCTGTTGAAGTATGCTGGCCTACCTCAGCAGAGAATTTCCTGTTTCCCTGTTGTTCTCAAAGGGGTGGTGTTACGCATCCCAGCAGAAGTCTAGGAGTGAATTGTTTCATCCTGTCTCACCAACTGAATTCAATCTACCTATACTGAAATCAGCTGAGTTAGTCTGCATTTAGTCCAGGCAGCTGGAAATAGACACTGCCTCTTTGATTTTCAGTTAATACTAAAATTATGAGCACAGATTATGGTATTGCTGAGAAAGATTCTTCAGAAAATGGTAATTTATGGTGGTCCATGCATCATCTTTGCAGCAAAATAGGAGAAAAATACTACTAATAACACAGGGCCCACATTTTTATTGATGTCTAGGAATTTCTTCATCTCTTAACTAACAGGAGAGTGTTTTGGTTTTGCTTTGGTTTTACTAATTAATAAGGAGATGTAGGAGCTTTGGTCAAATAGAACACTCAAGCCATCTTTTAAAACATGAATTACTCTTATTTTAAAATAAATGGGAAGAATTAAAAATGGCTCTGTAACAAGGTTTCTTATTTCAAAGAACAAATTGTGGTAGAGCTATAGCAACTAGTTAGTAGCATGAGCTGGGCTGAATTAGACAGGTACCTAAATACAAAGTAGGCCTGGAATTTCCTGAAGTTAGGACTCTAGAGCCAATCGGTGTCTCAGGAAGGGAGTCCCAGGGAATAGCCACGAAGAAATAGGAAAAGTCTGCAATGGAAGGAGAGAAAAACTAATGGGGAAATAAAGGTGCATTTTTGAGGTCAAGAAGCATAAATACAAAGTGAGGACTGCCAGAGGTGAAGTTGAATTAGACACTGCTAAGGATATTAAAACAAAACAATGTAATTTTTTCCCTCCAAATTTATGAAAACAGAAGTAGGAAAGAGGCATGGGATAGGTGGGATAATTAGCATGAGAAAAATGGTTTAGTGACTAGTGACTGTACAGAATATGCAGAAACTAAACCTATGCTCTGCCTTCATTCCCAAGGGAGTGATAGGGGATGATGAATATTGTTGACCTGACGGGTAAGATTAGCCGTGGAGGCAAAGAAGAAATACTAGAAGAAAAAGGCACATGAAAACAGCTGGTCCAGCAACAAACCTTTAATGGCAGGACTTCTACCATGTGCTTGGAAATTGCAAATATAGTATCTGTGTTGCAGAAGAGGAAAAATGCAGGTCAGTGATTCTGATCATGATAAACCAACTTGGAAGGAAAGGATATGTGGAGTGTCTTGGAGTTTAAAAGTAAAGATAGATTGTGCTGACTAATCTGATAGCTCCCTCTGATAGCTCTATTGCAGAGGCGGAGAAGTGGCAGGTCTGTTCTCTTTGGACTTCTGCTTGATAGCAGAACCACAGTGGAAGCCACTAAGTGAAAGAAATTTGGAATCAGTAGAGCAACTGGGAACTGACTTGGTAAGGATGAATAGACAAGGCTAGTGTTGAGAGAACAATATCATGTAGGGAGGTTATTAATAAACTGCCACATGAGCATCTTGAGACTGGTTTTGTCCACTATCTCCATTAAAATATTCATTAAAAGGAATATGCAGTTAAATTTGCTCCTACACAGCTGAGCTGGTGATCTTTCAGGCTGAAGTAACTGAAGATGAGGACAAAAACCTGGTTGTGCTAATTAGTGACAAAATGTGGTGAAAATGGCAAACCTAATCTATTATGCATATTTTTGGTGAAGATAAGGAAGGCACAGAGGATGCTCCCTCTGGCATGCTGTGGGTGATTCTGGTCATCCTCATTCAAATGGGTGATATTTGACCTGCAGCAAGCACAGAGAATAGCTGTCGGGATGCTCAACATCACGGAGGACCAAAAAATGGACAAAGGAGTGGAGCTTTGCAAAAACAAAGGAAATGAAAGCTGGGAGGAGCTTTGATATCTCTCTATAAATGAATTGGGGAAAAGAGGGACAAGAATCAGAGGACAAGCAAACAGCAATTTAGACTGAAAACAATGTTGTCACAAGAACTAGGGACTATCTGAAGTGGCAGAGGAAGCTAAGATTACTGCACTGGTAGATCCTTTGGGTCCCTTATTTTCTATGTAGAAGGGTTACTTACACCTTGCCTTTCAACGGATAATTATGATTTTAAATTTTGCTTGTTTTCAGCTTTAGGTCAGCTTCTCTTAATAGCCTTCACTGGTAAGGAGGTGTTCAGGCAGCAAAGTGGGAAAGGATGTTGCAAGTCTTTTACCGAAGCTTTGAAAATTGTTACACAATTGAGATAAATTCAGAGAACCAACATGCTTGTGAATTGTTCTCAAGAATGCTCTCTTAAAACAGACGGTAGGAATCTGGGTCAAATCCATTTGTTAAGTGGTGTTTTAAAATTCTTTTATTGCCACAGCATTAGTTTAAATAGTTATTTGTCCATACATTTCTATTTTTGGTTTCTTAATGGAAGTACCAACGTAATTTTTTTAAAATGGTTTTCTGTCCATAATCTACAACTTGACTATTTTCCAACAGAATATTTAATCATGGTTTCTTCTGAAACTAGTTCTTGAGGGGTCCACTCACTGTCTGAGAGAGGTGGTGTGGGGTTTTTTGTTGTTTACAGTGCCCAAAAAGAACTTTAGTTTTTACCCCTAACAAACCCCAAACCCCATGTTTTGCCTGTGTTCTAAGGGATTACTGGGGACTTTGGTGAGAAGAACAATGGGAAGCAGCTAAGACTAAAGGTGCTGATGAGCTATCAGAGATCTGTACAGAAAGTAGGAGCTTGTTTTAGATTCAGTCAGTGTAAAATTGTCTCTGTCATCCTTTGGACAATAAACCCGATGAACTGTCTGTCTGCTGTGTCTGTACAAAGCAGGCATGCTGGTGTTTCTACAGCCATGCCTATCTTCATTCATAACATATCCTTAGGAAGACCCTGCCTCACCTCACCTCCTCCTCATGTCTGTGCAGAACCTTTCATCTCACCACAGCCCTGAACGAAGGCACATAATAAAACAGCACTTGCCAGCTAAGAAAAAGACTCAAATTACTTGGCCGGTCCAAACAGGGCCTTTGGATCCCTTTGTTCAAAGTCAACATTTCTTCTCCCTCCCCAGTTCCTGGGGTTGTTTTTTTGAGCTTGTAGGACTCACTGGTGCTGTTTAATGTAAGCCTTAGAAATAAGATTCAAACTAAAATACAGTGGCCCTTGGCCTTAAGTCCAGATGCCTGAACTCCCTTTGATGCCTAGTGGAAGCAACAGAGGCCCTTAATCATTCAGGCAAAACTGTTGATTTCAGGAATAAATGTACTTCAGGATTCAATGTGTTGGCACAAAGACTATGTTTTGTAAGAACATCACTGTCAAATAGACAGGTGTTGAAACAGTGCACCTTTCCTACTTGCGAACTACTATTGTTCACAGAAAAAAATAAGAGAAATGCTGCTTCTAATTTTGAGTTTACTGAGCAAGCAAACTAAAATGCTTGTTTTTTGAGTAAGCTGACTTCGCTGAACTTTTGGGCTGACAGCTTTATTGGTAGGGACAATTCTGTAAATTAAAAATCAGGTAGCTCCTGACTCTCTGGGCATGGTGTTTTTCTATAATCCTGGTCATGTTCTTTCCCCATCTTCATGTCTCTGTAGCTGTTGATTTCTGAAACATGAACCTGCAATCTTAAGCTCAATAACTGATTACAGAAGCAAGGTGACTTCTGTACAGCCCATTTCTAGACAAGAGTATTTCTAATTTAGTCTTTGTTTCTCCTTAGATGGTTGAGTTTCCAGGTGGCTGGACAAAACAGGCAGTAGTAATAACAGAACATGGAGGTTTTGCAGTATGTAGTGCTAGATAAAATAGAATAACAATCAGAGGTTGATAAACTTCCTGGGTTTATGTGAAACAAGCAAAGCTCTTGACTCAATTAGAACTGGGTAAATGCTTTTAACCTTGGTTTACCCTTGACCTTACCACTGAAATTTTCAGACAGATTACGGTGTTAAATCTTCGGTATGATCCATTGACATCAAAGCAATCTTGTTGTCTAACAGCACAATGAATAATAGGGCTTGACTGAAGCAGGATACCTTTGAAAGAGAAGATTTAGCTGGCAAATAGCTTTTATTTCTTCCATTAGAAAAAGAAAAGTTTTTATTTAAATAGATGTGCTGCTTCTTAGCATGGGTAAAGTACTTTGCTGACAGTGTTTTGAAAGATTTCTGTAATACTTTTAAAGAGATTACTAAGGTGTTTCCTCGTGGGGAATTTTGGCTCTGTGTTTTCTGTCTATTTTCATTGGGCATTCCCTTGTGGAGTTACTCTGAAAAGATGCTGTATTGAAAAGGTGCTGTATTGAATGACATATACTTGAAGTCCCCCTCTTGTTTCTTCTAAGGAGTGTGATTCCTTCTTGATACCTGAAAGCCTCATTCTTTGCGGTGGGAGTGAAAAATATCTTTTGAGAAACATGAAGCTCAGCAGATGTTCCCTCGAAGGTGCCTATGCACATATACCCTAGGCTGACTCCCTAGCTTAATACTTTTGCATTGAATGAATTGCCTGCTTAAAGCAGATAACATCCAGTTCATATCAGCTGTGTTGAGGGTGACTCACCTTTTCAAAAGCACCTAAATGATTTGCACAGTTGCATGCTATTGACTTTCAATGGTATTTCAGCTCCTGAGTACACAAACCATTGCTGGGCATGGGAATAAGACTTCTTCAAGTGTTTCTGAGAATTGTATGAAGGTAGTGTTCGGTAGTTGCCTGGAGCAGTGGTGTCTGGTGGAAGTCTGTTTTCTTTCAGCAGGAGAACAGGTGCTATGCACCAAGTCAAATGAGCGGGAATGAGATAAAAACAGGAGCAGTGAGAGGTTGGAAAAAGTAGAAGCCTGGCTCTGCTTCACCTGTAGGCAGATACATGTGCATACGTGTTCCCTTGATGCTGAGCTGCTGTACTTACCTCTGGGATGTTCAGCCCATGCTGTAGTTCCTGCACAGAAGGTCCATTTGGTGCTTTACAAAACTGCTTTTGAATAGTCCCACATGGAGACTGTACTGTTTGTGTCAGCAAGTCAAAGACTTCCAAGCAGTGTGTCTTTCCTTTCAGGGACCATCTCTTTCCCTTCGGGGAGCATCTCTACATAGGCACAGGTGTATTGTACCTCTCACATAGCAGTGAAAACAAATGTTGATTCTAGGACTTGTATAGCACCATTAAGTACACAAAATGCAGAAGAAACTACTCTCTTTTCCCTAAAAATTATGTGTAGGGAAAGGATGGACTGATTAATCTCAGCATAGTAAAACAGAAAATGCTGGATACATCATTGTGCATTAAATCTTCTTTAGTTATAGATTTAAGTGTTGTATTGTCATGTAACAGTGTAGCCAGAGTTAGCATCTGAAAGAACTCGCTGTCAACAGTCTGTTCAGTTTCAGCTATGTTATTCATAAGATTCATTCCTCCCTCCAGCTGTTTCCACAAATTGAAGGACTTTGTTTCAGTTTATAAATGCTATTTCCCCATTGTTCATGCCCACAGCTATTTTCCATGCCCAAATATCCATCCCCCCAAGAAAAGAAATCCTGACCCTATAAAAGAAGTCATGTGGAATGATCCTTTGAGGAGAAAGTCCAAAATGGCACAATATTGGAGTTGCCATCTGCAAAGCTTCAACAGCTGATATTTCTCTGTTTTGTATCTGTGGCTGGGTGGGGATATTGGGCACAGAGCAGGATGTGAGTGGGGTGTGGTTGCATTACCAAAGGGTTCTCATTTTTTGTGTTGGGGCTTCAGTTTTCTCATTAAAACTGGAAGGGCCAAAACTTGCTTCCGTGAGAACTGAATAGAGCAGTTGCTTGAAGTTTTGGTGGTACAGCTACTGTATGAGGTGAATTTGTCACTCACAGAAACTCCAGCTGTATTGGCTTTTTAGTAGGAAGACTGGTCAAATGGTTAAGAGAATGCAGACATAATACCTTGAAACTGTGCCATAAAATTAAACTGCGTTTGAAAAAAAGCCCTCAAACTTCAAACCATCTTCACGCATGTATTTTCTTTAGAGCCCCACCTGGAGTATAGCTGCTGTGAAAATTCAGCTAAAGCAAATTTCATGTTTTTCACACCCTTAGACTTCCTAGGATCAGAAAAAGGATCCTTAGCACGACTCCTGCATCTAGAACATAGGATAAAGAAAACCTGTTGTATACGGATGTCCCACTGTGCATTCTTCCTTCAGGTTAAACAGGAAAAGATTGTTCTGGGGAAAATGAGGTAAGAGTTCAGATTATCACAGATATTAGGCGCACACCAGAAAAGAGATGCAGTTATTCCATCAGGAAACCACAGGAATTTGTGCTCTGTAAGAACCTGTGAATCCTGGTGCATTTATAATACCTACAAATTTCAGGGAAAATTATCAGTTAAAGTACCTCAGCCCCAAATCATCAGATGAGTAGATAGTCACAATAGATATTTGAAGTGTATTCATAATCTCATAAATCATTACCTTTTGGAGTTGCAAAAGGCATTTTGTTCTAGCAGGATGAAATCTGCTGTTAGTCAGCTTTTGCCCACTGTGTGCTAGGCACAGGTATGATTCTATCTGTCTCTGTAATACAAATCACCGTCCTGGCATCATAAAAAGTTTCACAGGTATTTACCTACCTTTTGGAGGACTAGGACTGAGTTTTGAATGAACTGTGGCCAAGTTTGTGGTATCAGCTGGAAACCACATGGAATTTGGTAATGCAGACTTCATGCCAGACAAAACTGATTCATTTCTGTCTTGAATGTTTCGATTTGTTTGTTAATCAAACCCAGGAAAATATATATTCACAAGAAGCTGCAACTGAAGAGTTTTCACTTAATAGATTTTATAAGCCTCAAAGGCCGTATTTGTTTTATGATGATGGAATTTTTAGTAGGAAAGCATTATTTATACTCTGTGTGTATACTTTATTCTAGCTAATTTACTTACTGGAAGACAAGTTTTGTTTGTGAAGTTTATTAACAAGTTGTGTCTACAATATTGTGCATATATAATTGTGCATAACTGCACCTATGTATCTGTAATAATTTGTCTGTAGATGCAATTTCAATTCTCTGCTTATTGGTACAGGGAAGATCAGTGTGCACACAAGTGAACTGAAGGAGGAATAGTGAAGGTGTAGGAGGCAGGAGAAAAGTCTGGGATACCATTTCATTTCTGATATTATCCTCTATGAACACTAGGAAAGGAGTGTCTGAAACTAAAGTTTAGCTGACAACTGCATAAGCAGAAACTATGAAAGCAGAGTAGAATTCAGGTTTGCTCTTTTGCTAGGTGAACTATATGTTATGTTGACCATAACAAAATCTGTTTTGACATTTTTGTTTGTTGATGAGTTGTGTTGGGAGTAGACAGGTGTAATTCTGAAGGTCAGGTTGATGCAGAGTTACTTCTCTATAGTAATCACACTTTAAAAGAGACAGTAAAAATTTTCTTGTATAGAGAGCAGATCCAAATTAGACCTCCGCTGCATTCAGCTTAAATCCGTAAGAAAGAAGAAAAGGAAGATGATTGCCAGCTTTAGCGCTGGGGTGTACAACGCTACCATTCAAAAGTTTGCTCAAATGTGGACTTCCATGAGATGGGGAAAGTTTGAGTCAAACTTTGCTGTAGGCTCATTCACTTTTGGAGTGAGAGAGCATATGTGTTCAGATAATAGATTTTACACCCTGGCCTTGTCTTGAAGAAGATATTTCCATATGGGTGCTGTACTGAATTTACCCTACTGCATGTGGAATGCTCTCTGCTTGGCAAGAGGCCAAAACATTCCCTGCAAGGCAGAAGGGACTGAAATTGTATCTGATCTGAGTGTTAATCTACGTCCCTCAGGCTTATCCTGTGGCCATTTCTGTGTTGCAAGGGCAATGCTGGATATGCCTTTTCAATGACATCATTGCAAAATCAAATTGCTATTAAATTATATTTCACTCACAGTCTTGAATTGAGTTAAAGTAGGAACATGAGTGCTAAAACTTTGGGTAGAAATGCTGGTGCCAGAGTGACACTCCAAATGCTGTCTGGATAAAATTAATCATTTCACACAAATATTTCAAGTTCTTGTTACATGTTTTAATATTGTTAAACATAAGTGATAGCACATTATGGCACTGTAGCCAATCTGAAAACAAGAAAGGGGACCCTATTCCTGAATGCACTGGCTACTTGTTCTTCCCGGACACATCCAGCTGAATGGAAGGGCATGGGATCAATGCTTTCTTCTTGACATATTTTTGAAGCTGTGTACTCTAGTGCCCTTTCTGGCATTACACCTGTTAAGACTTGCAATGCGAGCAGAGGAGCGGGATTTGGGAAGAATGAATCACCCATGCAAGATGCAAATGCAGTCTGCACGAGTCTGTGTGACAGGGTCTCAGTTGCAGGGCTCACGGGCAGCAGTGCTTGTTTCATAGTTCCTGTAGGTCTTGGTCCTCTCCAATGAAAGAATGAAATGGTTAAGTCTGTAACACTGCTCTGCATCAGGTTTACTCCTGCTCTGTGGACTGTGAAGAAAGATTGTTCCCTCAGCAGAACTCACCAGTACAGTGGGTCTATTCAAGCCTGCATCTGGGAAGATAGTTAGTGCCTTCGTTTATGAAATTCCTATCATAGAAGTGTAAGTTCTTTGGAACAGCAGCTGGTCTCTTGAGAGGTCTCTAACATGTCATGTACACAGCGGTATGTAAATCATTTTCATAAAAGGAAAGAGGAGAAGCTCTTTCAAATCATCAAATACCAAAGCCTGGAAAGTTTTAGAAGATATGTGATATCATTCACGGTTTGTTTGTGGGTTTGTTTTTGTTTTGCCTCTGTCTAAAACCCCCTCGCCCCCTTTTGCCACTCTGAAGGCAGTGTACATGGGAACAGAGCTAGCGTGTCTGCAACTGCTGCCCAGCTTCCTTGCTCTGCTGGGAAAGGCTGTTGCTCCAGGAAGCCTCAGCAGAAACCCTCTGTTGGCAGGAGCCACAGTCCACAGTGGTTAGGTGGCGGCAATTGGCTCCGGTGGGTGGGTGGGTGTTTCGCTGCCTCCTACTACAAGGAATGTTAAAACAGGTTTAAGTGTTTCCAGTTGTTTCACTGTCTAGTGGTTGGAGGCCTGATGAAAGGAGATTTATAACACTTATGCTTGTGGTAGCTTGTCAAAACTTTCATGCAGATGACAAAGGTCAGTGCTGTGGGAGCTGAACTCTTGAGAAAAGCGCCTCTTCTTCTGACGGCTGTGTACACCTGTGACTGAGCAATAGCTGGGAAGATGCTCTCTACAAATTCACAAACCAGCTTGTAGTAGTAAGGGAAGAAAGCTTATTTACACAGTTGTCATAAAGCCAGTGGATGTAACCGAGGATCATGGTACCATTTCCTTTGCAACAGATTCAGCTCTTCGTCATTTTAGCTTATAAAAAGATCCCTTCTAGGAAGAAACAGGTCCTTCTCTATTGGATCTTATTGGTGTTTTTTACATTTGTGAAGGGCAAGTCTTGAAATTCCTTATGTTTCTTCTAATGGCTTTTCAGTGTTGATTCACACTTTCCTTTTTTGTTTTAGTGTGGAAGGGTGAAATTCCAGCAAGGCTGACTTAGTGAAAACTGAATTTGTGTTGATGGCTGGAGAGAAACGTAACTTGATCTTCTGTCTCCAGCGCTTGAATCAGGAACTGAAATAATTGTTCTAAGACCCTGGTCAAGTTGCCAGAAAATGGAGCAGTGCTTCTGCCAGATAGTCACCGCAGAAGTGCCAGACATTCCTCCCCTCTTTGAGCTTGCGAGTGTGCGTATTTGAGAAGGAAAATACACACAGGCAGCAGGGGACTGAAATGCTTCTCCCTCCGTGATGCTTGCTGAGTGTGCGCTGCAGTGCCGTGCTGTGGGCAATGCCTGTAGGGGTGTCAAGTGTGTGACAGCTGGCACAGCAGTATATGCACAAGGACTCGAGCCCAGGAGTTTTTCCTCTGATTTTCTCTGTTGAGCAGTGGCATAAGTCACTCTATCACAGGGCTTGACAGAGGATATGAGGTAAAGCCACCAGATATGGGACTGAAGGGCACATCACACAGCAAGAGAAGCCAGTTCAGTTCCTTAAGAAGTCATGGCTCACTGGAAGAGAGGATGCTGTCTGCCAACTACTAAGCCCAGCTGCACTGGTTAATGATTCGTGCTTTTAATTGAAACCATTGTGCACTACTATAGCCCTGCCTTGTGGGAGCTGCTGGTGCAATAAATCTTGCTTTTTCCATATTAGAAATCTGTGTTCTTTGGGGATTTTAAAAAGTCTTGGGCTTTTTTGCCCCCCTCCCCCCCGTTTTCTGTTGCTATAGCTACTATAATTTTTGTTAACAAAGGCAATAAGAAGTAGTTTGCTGTGCTTAGTTTATGTTATTGTGATTCTAGTACAGCTGCCAATGTTCTCTCTGTCCTTTCTCCTCTCCCCTCTTTTTTCCTCCTAGAGTCAATTCTCCAAAGAAACTGCAGGAGTCTGGGAACTGCTAGTCTCCTGCAGTCGCTACAGGGCTGTATGTGCGTGGGGGATGAGGATTCTGCCCACGATTTTGGGTCTCAAAACCTTGATTTTGGATTTGAGTTTGGGCTTGTGTATTGAATGAGCAGCTACCCAGAGTTTGGACACTTCCCACACTCATGGAGTGGCACTGGCTTTGCAGGACAGCAGGATTTTCTGTCTCTTTCAGTGAAGTCTCACGTCAGGTTACCACAATATCACAGATCCATTTTTCTTGAAGTATCTTTGTGAAAATTCAGAGTATATTCCATGAGGAAAATTTTAGCCATGGAATGAAGACATCCCTGAGCGTGAGGAAAGATAGGCTGTTTTCTCTGGGGGACGCAGAGTGCATTCCCACCATCGAGGGGAAGGAGGAGAGCACATTTCTCTTCCCTCTTGGTGTTTGTTATTGCCTTTTTCCCTTCTAAAAATCTCTTATCTTCCTTGTTTCCCACCTGTGGTTTTCTGACACAGTATGTTAGCTATCCTTCACCTCATCCTTGTTCTACCAGTCTTCAACTCTTCTGATGTTTGTCTGGTCCTCACCCCTCCTCCCTGTTTCTTCTTTAGTGTGCTTCCTCTGTTTCAGTGGCGTGGCTAGGAGGAAGGTTGAGGTTCACTCATTTTGCTGGTACCATACTTCTCTCCTCTGTTTCCTTTCTGCCTGTTTAATCGTCTGAGATGGGAGATGGAGCTTAGGCAGGCAGGGCCCTCTCAGTCAGCCTGCTCACACCCCGCTGTGGTTTATCGTCCTCGGAGCACAGAGGGCTTGGTTTTATTTGTTTTGGCTTAACATGCATAGATTTTGAAGGAGATGGAGGTAGTAGCCAAGAGGTTCATAAACACAAAGGGAATCTGAATCAGAAAACCACTGTGCACAAAACAGGTGCTCATTGCCCCAAGAGATGCCAGTTTGCAGGAAGGCAGCTGCAGCAGACAGGAGAGGGTGGTTTTGGTGACCGCAGAAGCTGGTGAGAATGGCTTGTCTCTGTTACTGATGTGTTTACCATTGGTGATAGCCGCATGTCTGGGCCTCACCATGTTTCTGGAGAACTTGAACTTACTAAAGAACATGTCCTCACCGCTTTTGTGTGAGCAAAGTCGTAAAGTTACTCTAGGCTCATTGGTAGAGCAGTGATATTTGGAGAGATCAAACTATAGATTTCTGAAGTAGAGTAGGAAAAACACGAGCAGCTCTGGGAAAATGGGCCACTCAACCAGATGCCAGAATGTGGGTGATAGGGTTTACTCTCTGGCACTGAATTTGAGGATCTTATCTCTAAGCAGCTTTCCTAAGACTACAAAAGAAATCCATGTCAGAGCTCAAACACAGCTCAGAGCTCATGCATCCTGCAGATGTTGCTTTAAGTGCAAGAACATAATTTCTAAATGTAAACAGATACCTCTCCTGAACTGTTCTTGCACAAATCCCTAATACAAACAATGGACTTGCTTGCCATCCCATTTGCTGCTGCTAATGCCTGTGTCCAGGGTCACTTCTGGATGTACTTTGGATACAGGGGAGTTAAGATCTTCTCTGTGCCTTTCTACGGATTCCCTGGGTAACTGCCAAGAGCAAAAGAGACAGGCCCAAGGTTGTTCTCATCTCTTTGTACAAGCCAAGACAGTTTTGGCTAATATTTTCTACTTACATCCATGAGGTCTCTAGCCAGTTCCTCATCCTCCCAGGATGCTTTTATATCATCATATTGAGACAGTCCATCCAAATGAATAGTTGCTTCACTAGAACTGTTAGCATTGGCAGCTTAGGTATCACGGACAGGACTTTGCTTCTTGGAGATACTGACTCAGAACAGTAACACAATTACTAGGACATAGTGATCTAAACAGAAGGAGATTCATAGTAACACAATATATCAGTTCTTGACCTTACTGAGGCACTGGTATCAAAGATCTTCCACTGCTGCTTCAAACTTAAAACAACACTTTGTGACGATGTCAGCTTGCCTTCTGCTTACACTGATTAATTTAGTTTTCTTTTACTGCGTCTTATTAGAAGTCAAAGGACTTTGCGCAGGACAGCATCAGTTACTTCTGCTGAAGACCTCTATTTTTCAGTCCTCCTGACACTCATGAAGCATCCATTCCACATCCTTCTCCAGATGCTCCTTGCCACCCTCCTCTGAAATTAGTTTTCCTGGTGACATCTGCATTGTCCAGGAGAGTTGGTTATCCTCAGACTGTCCTTTGCTGAATGCTCCTTGCAGCCTTCTCTGGGAGCAAAACACTCTTTGGATCTCTGTACAAGCTTGGTCCTTAAGTGGTCTCAGATTTTCTTCTACTCCTGTTAGCCTTCTTGCCTGTTCCCTTCTGCTTAGCACTGGGGAAAGGCAGTTACATACACTGGATGCTGATCCAGGGCTTTTGCTTTATTTGCTCTGACTTGAACAATGCAACCACATTGTTTCTCTATTTACAGCCAGGGCCAGCATACTGAAGGTCACCTCATCTCCTAGCAAAGCATGCCTGAACCTGAATACTCAGTGTGGCAAATGACCTAACCTGCCTCACTGGATTTGAGTAACATTTTCATCAGTCCTTGTTTTATTTCTCATTTTGCTGCTTTGTTTGCTTTTCCACTAAGACCATTTCCCTTTTTTGCTGCTTACTCTGTCAGGGGAGGAAAGCCAGGATGAGGTCCCTGTTTGTCCCTCTTCCCTCCCTGCCATCACTGACCATTTGCCTGTGTGGGGGTTGGAAGCAAAGTGTCTCCCTGGCCATCCTGGTCTTTCCTCCTCTCTGCTCTCAGGAAGGGCTCTGCAGAAGGAGTCTGAGGCAAACATGCTAAAAGAAGTCTCGTGGCCTTCTGAAAATAGTTCAAAATAGTGCAACTGACTGCAGTGGCCAAGCTGACCATTTAAACGCTTCGATCTCCATGCTTTTCTCAGTGGCATTGTTTCCCACATTGTCACAAATAGTCAGTTGCAAAACGAAAGGCCACTTCAAGGGTTTTCAAACTTTGTGTCAACTTCATTGCTGTCTTTCAGAATACGGGAGAAGAAGCTTAAGGGTCTGTTTGTACAGGCAGTGGGAATCCAAGTTATTAATTTATAGCTCACTGCCTGCTCTGAGATAATTCACTGGTTATATTCTTACTCCTAAGCATGCTCTTATACAAGCTAATTTGGAAAGTGTGTTACCCACCCTAAACATGTACTAAGAACATCTGCATGGATGGTTCATGTGGAGTATTTAGGATTCTTATATATATATGCCTCTGATTATTTTGTAAATTCTCCTCTGTGTACAGGCAAGTTCTGACTTGTTTCTGCTTTATAGAGTACGAATTGAGAAATGAAAATTAAAGTAATTTGTCTATTCTGGAAAGTTAATTCAGGTTTAAAGTACAATATAATAGAGATCTTGTTAAGCCATCCTCTGTATGGGTGAGTTTACTTCAGACATTCCCGGGTAGCACAGCTTGCTTCTAGAAAAGATGTCCATACACAGAAGTAGTCAGGAAATAGCTCAACTAGCATAACTCAAGCCATTTACTCAGTGACTCATAAGAAATGTATGGCAAAATGAAGACTGAATCCCTCTCTCAAGTCTCTATGCAGCTGCATTAAGATCCCCCTTCCTCCCATCACGTATTATTAAAACCTTGTACGAGGCATATAACTGCTATTAATTTTGCAGTTTGCACTCTAGTGGTGCTCTGAGTGGGAGCCACGTGTGTCTGGCAGGAAGGAAGGGAGGTGGGCTAACAACACTGCAGACAGCAGCTTGCTCTGTATTATAGCTGTGACGCATGTTTTGCCTCGTATGATGCTCTAATGAATCAAAACCTACAGTAGTTGCAAAGTCAGGGTGCTTCTCAGCTGTCTGGCAGACTTTGTCAGTCAGCCTTGGGGTCAGGAAGGTTCAGTCATCAGTGTCAGCTCGACAGGGAAGTTCCTTTTAAGACTTACTAAGACTTTCAGCTTGGTTTGTTCACTTTGTGTCTCCCCTGCACCCTGTGCTCCCAGGCAGTCTGTACTAAGCAGTGAACAGTGCTTTGAATTGTATTGTGATGTTTTTAGGGACTGGTGACACCCCGTGGGAAATACCGAAGGACAGTCTATTTTTTCATTCCTCATATTCTTTGTGATGCAAAAAATATTAATGAAAATGAATCTTTGTTCCTTAAAGCTAATCTACTCTCATTCCTTAGCAAAATTATAATGTTTTTTGTGTCACAAGAAACAATTCATTATTGTGCAAATGACGTTGATGTTGCAATTAGAGGACTATGACTTCATTGAGGAATAAGCAACAGGAGCAGGTGAGCTCCCGAGATGTGAAGAGGTATTTTCATGCAAATATCCCGAGGATGAAGGAAAAGGGCAAAGGAATAATAATACCAAGGAACTGTGGTATGTTAGGTGCAATTTGTAAGAAGTAGGCTGTTTTCATAGCTATGTCTGGTCATTATGGAAATGTTTGTGTTGCAAAGGCCAAAATATATATGCCTCTGATTATTTTGTACTAAGCCTTTATTGCAAAATGTGATTACTGAGGGCTTTCAACAAATCAGTGTTCATTAAGTCTATTACAGAGCTTGTTGAGGGGACTTACCAGGTTGTGACTGACACCCAAGTACAGCAGAAGGAGACTTGAAGTCACTTTTCTGTAGTAAGGCCTGATCCAGATCCGAGGTGCATACATATTTTGCTTGCTGAAGCCACGTGAGAGTAATGTGGATACTTTGCATCTAAACCCAAATTTTAGTGTATGAAATCTAAGAGGCTTTGTTACATCAAATGCGTGAGTTTCTGCTGCATTCGTGTCAGAGAGAAGGCAACCAAGTCCACTACCACTGTTGGTTATACTAGGAAGTTTGTGCTGGAAGTAAACTTGTCACCTAGCTGTGAAAGCCTAGCAGAGAGACCGTTCATTGACTTGATTGGAAACAGGCTGTCTGTGGATTGTAGGGAGGGAAACTTTGGATGAGATTGTGGTGTTAATACCAGTTAAAATCTGTGCCTTTTGTAGTGTCATAAAGATGAGAAGTTTGACAAACCCTCTTGCTTTGGCTCCGTTATCCACAAACATTGTCAATTGTTCTCAATCGGGAACTTGGATATACGTAGCTGTGTGAATGGCTTGATCCTGTTTTCTCACTTAGAGATTACGCTACAGTGTAATATGGCTCAGGCATGTACACACTGCTGATAGCACAAGGTCTGTTTCTCCAGTCTTTAGGACTAGCCTTGAAGGCAGTTAATTCTCATGTCTTGCAAGAAGCCTGTTCATGTGATCATAGTTAGGCTATCTGTGTGCTTTAAAGACTAAACTTGGGATGAGATAGTTGAATTAATACTTTCCGAATATCTCCATGCCAAGTCCTTGCTGAGCAGGTCCTTTAGCTCTTTATATTAGTTTGTATGGTATTGCATGGCTAAACTTACGGTGGCCCAGCTTAGAGGATAGGTATACCTGATAAAAGCATGTAGTTCTTATAAAAATGTTATTTGGAGTCTCTACAGAAGCCCTCTCAAGGCAGAAATCTTTAAAGATTTTATTGGACTTTCCAGTTCATCAGAGCTGACGTTGTTCTGGGAGGACGTAATTATCTGTTTTACTGGAGGGGAATAGGCAAATTGCCACAAAGCTAAGCTGTGACTCTTAAACAAAAGTTTAGCTATACAAGACCTCTTGAAATGTGGGCAAGATTTCCCTAAAGCACTCAGAAAAGCATATTAATGTTTTAAACTAACTTCTCAATGCCTAGAGACATTCTGTTGCAGCTACTGTTAAGAGAAAAATAAGTAGACCAAATCAGTTATTATTAATAATGTATTTCTGAGAGTTTTTCTTTATTACAAGGTACTTTTTCAAAAGCATGAGTTTGTCGTAGCAGCCTGTAGTTCTTCACTGTAATGCCTTCCTGTTATGTCTCCAGGTCTCTGCCCTGTGGGGCAGACGAAAGCAGTAATATTTCCCCATATTTTCCAGATCCCAGATCAGTGGAATTTCAAGAGGAAAATCATCTACCTTAAAAGGCTTCAGAACATATGTAGATCTCAAGAATCCAAATTATACCTTATAAATGATACTGATTGGAGTACAGATTGGTTTGGTCTAGGACAGTTAAGTGTAGGTTAATCTTTGCAACATGTAAGACAACAATGACTTTACATGCAGTGAACTGTTACCGACAAACCTCTCTCAAAAATAACTGCAGAAGTCCAGAGCAGAGAAATCTTATGAACATACTTGTCGTCCTTGCTGGATGTACATATTTTCTTTGTAGAAAGGCTCCCTTCTGAAGTCATTAACTTAATCTGCTCTGTGCTGCAGCCTGGGTCCCAGCGAACGCCTGGGTGAGAGGGCTGGAGCCACGTACGCATTGTCTTCTGCTTGTGTGAGTTCAGCATTCATTAGTAAGCAGCGGAATCTGGATTCTTCTTAATTAAGCTGCCAGATAAACAGTGTTAATATTCCTGATGCTCAGAAAACCAACTTTGAAGCATTGCAACATACTCTAAGGACTTCTTATTGGAACTGTATATTTAATGGAAAATATACTTTAGAAATGAGTGCAGAAAATGGAGGGCAATGAATCTGTTTCAAGACTACGGAAAAGGACCATATGTGTAAGAAGAGATATTGAGCACAGTATTAAAAACAACAAAAAACCCCAACAAACAAACAAAACCCCATGCATGTCCATTGAACTGAAGAAATTCCAACTGAAAAGTCCTCTTCTGCTCCCATTATATTAACAGAATGGAAGATGTCATGATTCAAATTATGAAAATGTTTTCTCTGAAACAACTGTTGATCTAAGACATGTATAAGACATCTAAGCCTAGACGTGAATAACTAGGCTCGGTGTTATCCACAGAAGGAGAGGAGGGAATCTGTTCTTGCAACGCGGTAACTGTTGGATACATTGTGTGTAAGAAAGCAGAAGGTTTTCTTGAGACCTTAGAAGGCTCTCGGATAGTACAAATAAAGCACTCTCGATTGCCTTGACTTTTCAGGTGCTTGCTCCAAGCATAGCTCTAGCCCTGAACCACTTGTGAATGGGAATGGGCTGAGGAAAAACTTGCACTGTAGTGGGACTGAGAGTGTGTGCTTCCAAAGTGTTGGGATGCTTTAGGAAATAAAGAATAATTTTAAACGGCATTGGGAGGAGCATAGGATTTATACCTCCCCTGCTAACACCTGTTAGTGGAATTAAAGATTCAGTGATGCCATAAGGTTCACTAGCACAAAGTGGGGTGGTTTTCAGTGCCCCATCTGTCCATAAAAAAGTTCCAGACCACACTTTCATTTTGGAATTGGAAGGAAACCTTTAAGAGCAGGGGAGATCTTCCATAAGGAATATTCTGTCACTGGGGCTTCCTGCAATGATAAAAATCTGTTAGGAAATATCTGCATTGCAGCAGCCATTTTCAGTCAGGATGATGAACCTTGCCTGATACTAGCAGCAGATCCCATGTTGCTATCACACCATTTTTTATATTTGTCTGTTGTTATTACTCTTTGATCCTGCCAAATGGTTTGTGGAGGTTTTATAAAAAATGGATGTAATAATGAAGAAGGTCTAGATTCTACCATCTGGGCTCATTAAATTGCCAATTTGAGAGTTGTCCTAGTGAAATTAGTGAGACCACACCTGGAGTAAAGCACAAATTATGGCTAAATAAGGGTTTCAGAGTAATTCTTTACATTTACAAATAAAACAGAATTCTGCATTTTTAGGCAAAGTAATGTTAGATGGTTAACTAGGGAATGCAGAATCTGTGTGACATGACTATTTTTGGATTTGTTCTTAACAGCATGTCACAATACTTGAGAGATATTGGTTTTCATTGCTTTGTGAAGAATAATTTGCAAATACTGTGATGGAGAACGCTCTCACTCAAGCCCAAGGGATGTGATTCTTACTGTACGATGATTCATATAAACTTACAGGGCTGTCAGACTCGTTCAAAGGCACTGAAATAACTTGCTACATGACCATAAAATTTAGGGTTTTTTTTCCTCTGTCTCTGTTTTTGTTTTGGGGCTGGGGCTTTTTTTTAGTATTAAGACCTTGCTTCCAGGCACCTCTGTAAATTGTTGGTTGACTATTTTCCTGCCATGTTCAAGTTATCTAGATTTTCTCTGCATATGCTGAAATGAAACCAGCATCACCTGCAGTAAAATATTAAAGCAAAATAAACATTAAAGAAAAACTGCACAGAAAAGTCAGTTGTTATCACCATATATACCAGAATCTTAATTGCATGGGAAGAAACACACTTATGTCACTAAATTTTATATATCTTGTGAAAATGTCTTTTAGAACTCAGTTCCTCTTTTGCTGAAAACAAACCAGTTTGGCCTATTTGACATTTAAGGTAGCTTTGAAATGTGAGGTTTAAATAATCACTTTTAAAAATATTGATCACAATGATTTTTATCAAGCTTTGATGTACAAGTATGTGTACTTTTTTTTACATCAGATATTTGGTATGGGAAACATGGACTTTCAGAAAAAAGCACACTACCTTTTTTTATGTGCCCTGTCAATATGCTATTTTTTGAGGGTCCCTTCAGCTTATTTTGGTCTTGAACAGAAAAGAAAATCTTGGAAAATGAATATAATGCATGCTAACAGTTGTTATTTACCTTATGCCACATCTATATCTCCCATTTTTCTCACCTTAATTGCTAATAAGCGATTTAGGCACATTTAACACAGTAGAAGTATTGAACTGGTGAGTGGAAAACATTAAAAAAGCTGCTGGCTCCCTGTGGAATGTACGGTCCTAGAAAGCTTGGCCAGCCATCAGTGGGTTTTCATTCTTGTCCCAAGCAAGCCCTTTCCAATTGGAACAGGCAGTTCATTAACAGTCCCGCTATCCTCATAACCTAACACTAACAATAACAACGAGACACTGAAGGAATCTGGGGAGCTTCAGTGTAGAAAAAATGTTACCAACTGGGAAAAAAATCTCTACTTAATCTGGGAAAATTGATACACACAAAACAATTGGAGAAGGCCAAGTAGACCTGGAGTCTGTGGTCAGCATGATTGACTCTGCTTCTGGAGCTGCAATCTGCAGGAGATTTTCTGGCCTCATTTGTGTTTGGAATAAAGTGGTTTAGAGAATGTCCCCTTCACCACGATGGGTCTGTTAAAACAAGGGGTTTGTGTGTTGTAAGTACTCAGCTAGCTTTTCAGTATCACATTACAGTTGGCTTCTCAAGCTGTATGGACTTACTGTGGGTTTGAGTAAACAAGAAGTTTTGTAATACTCCTTATTTTTGCATTAGCTATGCCATTAATGGTCGTAAAAATTGGTAGTTCTGGTCAGACCCTGGGTAGCAGTGCTGAAAACCATGGTAGATATTTTAGCCTATAAACTAAGGAGCATCTCAGAAACCACCCGGAACGCATGCCAGCAGAACCACAGAATCCTTGATAAATAACTCGTGTAGAATCAGGTGGAATAAGTACTCTTCCATTTCTTTCACAAGGGACTCTGCTGGCATTTTAGAAATCTTATCATGACATGAAAATACATATCTCCCTCATTTTGTAAAATATTTCTCAAGTTATTACAACGACAGAGGAAATTGCCACTAAGAGCTGCGCTCTACACCAGAAAAACATGGGATATAGTCAACAGAGGGGCATGATGTTAGAGGTTACCACTTTTGCGTCCTTGGGATTACATCCTGGCCTATATCCATATCATTCTATTCTCCCTTCAGTCACAGCATGACATTCTTTTTAAGATAATGGGATGAAGGCAAAATAAATTGTGGTACTGGGCTGTTTCTTTGCCGGTATGCAGCAACATTACAGAAGTAAGGCCCATCTTTTGGGCATATAACTGGATATATAGGGTTTTTACCATGGCTGAAATTAAATTTACAGCTTTTGGGTTGTTACCAAATTACTAGGAAATAACTAGGAATTAGCAATGATTCTTTATATTACCTGAGGTCTTAAAAGTGTCCTAAAATAGTTTTACTTAAAGAATCTTGGGGCCAACAGAGAACACCATTTGTAGATGTTTTCATATCACAAGCAGTTGAAAATTATATTAAACAGATTTGCTATTAAATATATTTCACTATTAGAAAATATTTCCATAATAGAGGTGCCCTTTAAAATTGAGAAAAGTTTATTCATTCCTTGGAATAGCTTTTGTGTGGCTGAAATGCCAGTCATAGCCATGGTATTTGCAAGTATCACCCAGTGCTGTTACTGGGTTTTCCATGTATACAGATGGATGGAAGAACCACACCAAACGTGATATTTTGTGAACTCTGTATCAAGCTCTGTTCATCAGACATGTCAGAACCTGAAGCATACACCTAATTCCCATAAGATATCTCCCTTTATAGCACTGGGCTCTGATAAACTTGGCTATGGATGTGAAAGGGCAGCACTAGAGAGGTAAGGTTTAGTTTTCAGGATCATAACTAGACTGATTGCATTTTATAGAATGAAAAGCAGCCTGGAGTTCTGCCTTTACAAAGCATAGTACTTCTAGCAGTCTTGAAGGTTAAAAGTCATTTGGGCTTGTTGAAGCTTAATTAACTTTTCTTCTCACAGATATCCACATTTCTAGCAAGCAGAAATGACCATGACTGCCAACAAGAATGCCACTGTCAACAGCAGAGCTGGAGGGAGTAAAGTGCCTCAGGACACTTTGGATAGGTAAGTGGTGAACTGCAGGCTTTGTAGATTCTGAGAAAGGTTTGTCTGTGTTTGGAACAAAATCTCTGTTCAAAGGTAAGCGACCTCTATTCTGACACAGAGAGAGCTTTGCTGGGCTGAGAAGTTTTTTGTAGGGACTGGAGGAACTGAGGTATGAGAAAAAATCTGCTTCTGGCATATTTCTGTTGAGATATTGCTGTTCCCCAGCAGGTTATGCTGAAAGTGATTGCAAGGAAGGACCTGTGTGGAAGGCATCGTGTAGGCCTCAGGAGGTTTGGGCTAAATTTCTTGGCCATATGACTACATGCCAGTTTTCCCCCATTGCCAGTCTCCGATTTGTGTTTTGTATTGGTTTCTGTCACATTTTCTTTGCTGTATCTGCCTTGACAGACAGTGGGCAGAGACTGCCTCCTTTTGCAGGTCAGGCAGCTAGTGTGAAAGGGCTGAATGTAAAGTACAGGGCTCATCTCTTGCTTTGCTTATTTGTCCTCCTTTCTGTAGCATTAAAGTAATTTACAAAGTAGATCAACTTTATCATTCACAGCTAGGGGAGAACTGTAGCCAAGGACACCTTAAGCCTGGCAATTCTAAGGGAATCAGTCTGTTTAGACTAGACCAGAAAACAAAGTGCACTTGCAAATTTGTGCATGTTTACTTGTGGCTAAGAAACTGTCCTAATAAAGTTCCAGTCCATCAGAAGGCTGTGACATGACTGCACGCAGTGGTGCAGGTGCCTGTAAATAATAAATACCTTTGACTCATTAATTAGTACAGTGAAATGACAAGAGTGGAGTCAATTATTGCTTCCTTGTCCTTCAGTTTACAGTGATCGAAGGCAGTGTTTTGAGGACAAGAAGTTTTCTTTGGGCAACTCTGCTTTGGAATATTGCTTTGATATGCAAGTAAACAACTCACCTGCAGCTAACAAGTTCACGTGTCCATGTCAGAAGGAGTCTTGCTCTCAGCCACAGCCTTTACAAAGTAATGCTGACTGATTCAGCCTGTGGCCTTCACACAGCACAAGCCCACCAGCTGCTCTCATTCTGGGACTGACAGTTGCAAAACCCTCACTTAATCTGCACTCCCACTAGGGCAGCCTCGGTATGCTTTGACTGGGAAAGCTTAGACAGCCATGGGGTTAAAAAACCTTTATGAATTAACCGTTTGAACACAGGAGCAAAGCTCTAGACTTTGGATGTTATCTTAGTGAGGTGAGAAGAAAGCCACACAAACCGTGCAGGGTCTTTCTTCAAATGCATGAAGAGTCGGTTGACATATCTCTCTGTCCTTGCTGTAGTATTTTGTCCAGCTCTCCAGGGGATTCTTGCATGTGTATATTGTCCTATTCTGTTTTGAGGGGCTGTTCTACACTACCTTACACAATAACACGCCATGTCTTCATTTTTCCTGTGTTTTGGCTCAAAACAAGACTTTAACCCCATTATAAACAGCATAGAGGAGGAACGTGCAAGTAACTTGCACTGACCTTATAGAGTCTCTGTACTGCATTAACAACTTTATGCTTGGTATTGGACATAGAAACAAGGAGGATGCTCTTTGCCTTACAAGTTCAACGAGTAACTGTAAGGCATTAAGTAGGCTGCAGTAAAATGGGTCTGTGCCCCGAAATGACTGTTGTAGCAGAAAAAAAGCAGTGGAGGTCCTATTTATTTGTTGGACACTTTGGGAGAGGAGCGTGGGTTGTACCAATGTCAGTGAAATGCACCAATCACTTTGGCCAGGCCAGGCGGCATCTGTTCTAGCCATACCTGACTGAGGGTACCACACCTGATAAGCTGTACCAGGATTACTCTTAGCTGACAGCAGTACAGTATGTGCATAGAAGGGTTATATTGGGAGAACTTTGCTGTTTCAGATACGTTAGTAAAGACTGTGATTCAGGTGAGTAGATCACAGAATTACCGTTTGATTTTATCTATTTGAAAATGTAATGTCAGAGGCAAAAAGTCCCTGTATTGGCAGCTGCCAGGTAGAATAGCTGGCATAGATGGAGAAGTTCAGACAGATAAATTGAGGAGATTTGGCTTTGATCGTAGCAGGGAGCTGTAGGTCAACTTGAAAGTGATGTTGAATACTGGCTTGGTTTGGTATACCTGCCATTGTATTCTAAACGTTTCCAAGCACAAACAATGGAAAAGCGAAAATATAAATTAAATTCTGAGATTTTCAGGAGGGAAGCAATGGAAGACATTTTTTTTAACAGTTATTTCTCTTCTGTTTTTATTTAAAGGAAAACTTCTTTTTAATGACACATCTCTGTTTTGCATTTAAACACTATGGTTTTGTTCTCAGTTTTGGTTGTCTTTCCATATTTCATGGACATATGGCTGCCTCTGCATTGCCTTCTGTATCTAATAACTTATTTCTCTCTTTCAGTTCTCTGCCACACCTACCCACTTATCTACACATATTATTGAATCACAATAATCCCATGCAATTTTCCTGAGTTGGATGAAGTGGCTTCATCCTGATTGTGAAGGGATAGGTTGGCCTACAAGTAGTGGTGAATTAATAATCAAGAGCCTTAGGTAGAACCCTGACCCTAGTCCTGTCTCTGCTAGTGACCTCCTTTGTGGCATTGTCACAGCCTTCCCATGTCTAAATCTTTCCTTAGGTTGACTTGCCTTTCTTCCTCCTGGTGCTGTTCTCCTTTCACTTTTTAAATTGTGCAGTTGACTGAAGACATAGATAATGAAGCATCCATTCTAGTGTCTTTTATTAGGCGTATTATGCTGTGTTAAACTCAGCAGAAATGGACTCAATATCCTTGTATGCTTCCCAGTTTGTTAGTTTGTGTGTTTGGCATCTCTTAGTACAAAACAGTAAAACCATAAAATAAAGCGGGGGGGTGGGCAGCTAGAGGAATTTCTAGAGAGATATTCGTATGTAGATATTAAAACCAGATCCCTAATGATATCTGGCATTGTCAAGTTGTTTGTCATCCTTCCATCAGTGCAGACAGATTGGTGCTGGGAACTTGGGTCTAGACTTTAGCAAACTTTGGACCTACTCTTTTGTTTTAAATCTTCCATTCTGAATAGCTTAGAAAGTACTGTGGGATACTAAGTTATTGGATAATAACTGTCAAATAAACTGTCTTTCCTTATCACCACCATCTGTTTTGATTAGAAGTTGTCAGGAAAAGATTTTGTAAGTACAAGTATGGACCTGAAGCTAAGGAAAACCTTTGAGTTGCACTTGCATGACAAGTGAGGAGATGAATAGGTTGTCATGCATCAGTTCTCCATCCATTATTTTGCCTTATGTAATCTTCTTCACCTGCCTTTGTGAAACCCTGTAAGAGGATGTTACTTGAGTCAGCCATGAGGATTCTTCATTTTAGTGAGACTGTAAATCAGCGAAGTGCTGGCGTAATAAAAGTTTAAGGGTTGCAGGATTTATTGCAAACATCTTCAAAGATTCACTTAAACCGAACAGTCATTGTCTCTGTTTAGTATGGGATTTGACTGGAGATTTGGAAATCTGCAAATGTGCTTTCTCTATAATTTGTGGGAGTAGAGTTTCAGTAAGTGCTGATACTGGCATAACACAGATATATTAGTCTCCTGGTGGCTAAGACATCTTTTTAGTGTTACTTTCTTGTCAGTCTTAGTTTTGGTGGGGTTTATAGTTGCAAGACTGTTCGGTTGGACTCAATGATCTCAAAAAGTCTTTTCCAACCTAAATTATTCTATGATTCTAAGACGCAAGGTGTGTTTTAGTGATATAGTGTCACCATCTGGTTCAACCTTTTGTGATTCCTTATAGGTGAGAAACAAAGGTCAGTAAACTCTATAGGAGTCTTTCTAATTACTTTGGCTGTGAATCAGAGCCTTGTAGATCATGGATTTAAATTTTAATAATAAAAATCTTAAGTGGAAAGGAGGTGCCTACAAGTAAACATCTGTACAACTGCATGCTTTGCAAGCATCAAGATTCTTGTAGTAATTCAGATTCCCTTAGTCCCCACCAGAGTGTGGATCCACTGTCATGAGGCACCACTGCCATTTTTCCACCAGAGTTGTGCTAATGGCAGTTTAGGAAATGAAGGAGAGACAGAGAGCGGAGTGAGGACATTATTTGGGAGGATAACCATGAGTCTCACCTCAGAAACTGCTTGTGGGATTCACAGGTTTCTGCTGTGAGCACAGGAGGGAAAAACCTTTGGATCTGAAGAAAGTGAAGCAATTTAAATAAGCATCCACACTAATGCATTCTTTCTGAAGTTATCTGAAGTTCATTCACCACTTGTTACAAATGGAGATTTTTGTGTGTCTTAGGTGAGACAAAACTGACTGTGCTCTGAATAGGAAAAGTGTAAAAAGATGACAAGGGTGGTCAAAGGTACGGAACATTTTCACTACAAGGCAAGAATAAATTGACTGGGACTCTTCATCCTGGAAAGGAAAGTACTGGAGGGGAAGAAGGGGTAATAGAAGTATCAAATAATACATGGAACAGAGACCATAAATAGGTGTTTTAGGTTTGTGTGGTGGGGTTTTGGTAGTGGGGGAGGAGCTACAGGGGTGGCTCCTGTGAGAAGCTGCTAGAA
>NW_010972609.1:10812739-10812962 GCF_000737465.1 Haliaeetus leucocephalus
GGAGCAGGTGGGTGCCCAATGGAGGCTGTGAGCCTGTGGAAAGCCCGCGCTGAAGCAAGCTGTGCCTGAAGGACTGCAGCCCGGGGAAGGGACCCACGCTGGAGCAGTTCGTGAAGAACTGCAGCCCGTGGGAAGGACTCACACCGGAGAAGTTCATGAACTGTCTCCCTTGGGAGGGACCCCACGCTGGAGGAGGGGAAGAGTGAGGAGTCCTGCCCCTGAG
>NW_010972609.1:10813209-10825956 GCF_000737465.1 Haliaeetus leucocephalus
CCATAAATAGTGAGTGATCCCTCCCTGTCCTTGTGTCGACCCACGAGCTTTTCTTCATATTTTCTCCTCCCCACCCCATGGTGGGGGGAAGGAGTAAGTGAGTGGCCTCGTGGTGCTTTGTTGCTGGCTGGGCTTAAACCACGACAATAGGGAAAAAAACTCTTTCCATTTAAGAACTAATATGAATCAAATGAAACTAGAAGACAACAGCTTGAAATTCAGTTGAAAAGAAGGTACTTCTCTGCAGCATGTTTTTAAACTATGGAACTTAGCTGCTACAGGATATTGCAATCAGACAAATTCATGGAAGAAAAATCTACCAAATGCTTTTAGCCACAGAAGCAAAATCTGTGAGTCAACAGACTGTTAAGCTGGTTAACTAGCACTGCCTGCTCATCTTGTTCTTACTCTCTTCTCTAGGCACCTGCTGTCACAGTCAGTGAGAGAGCCTGGACTAGGAATGCTCTTTGGTCCAAGCCAGTGGGGACATTCTAATGTTGCGTGGAGCAAGAGTCAATTATAGGAAGCGAATATTAGAGAGTTTGCAAAAGGATTGTTATACTTACAACATGACACTCTCTGGCTTTCGGTGAGCTTCAAGGACACAACTTTAATCCTTCCTTGTGAGTCACTGAGGTGAACGCCAGGGAACAGGAGGTTAGGAAAGCACCTTACATGTAGCTGAAAGCAACTTCTTAGCAATTCTGGCAGGAAGGAGCTCTGTGAAATCTTATTAACTCTTCAACAGGAGACAAAGGAACCCATAGTATGGTTGCAGCTAGTGCGTGACCCTTTTGCATCAAATGGCTACCTGGTTTGATTGCACCATACTTAAGAGGATCAGTGTAACTGAGGAAACCTTAAGAGAACAGAAGTCAAAGAAAAGGCATAGCGGTGTTTGTAGATCTCTCCCCACAATGTGGCTTGCTTTGCCTTAGCAAATGATGTAATATTTTTCTGGAGTCTTTGTGTTTTATGCAGAAACTTTATTTGAATTAATGAATTAATTTATGAAGTATTTCTCCTAATCTTGTGTTTGCTCCAGTGCAAAGGTAAATGTAGAAATGGCACTACCAGCTCTGACTTAAAAATCACCTCAACACTATACTGTATTAAAATGGGCCTATAGTTATGTCTATGAGGTCATGCTCTACTTAACAAAATATAGGTTTTGAACCTGTAGTCTTAGTCTAACAGAGAAAAGGAGAAAAAAATCCTGAACAAAATAATTATATATTAATGTATCATTATATCTTAAAATTGCAACTTAGTTTGAGATGCTAGGTGCGACAAGCACCAGTCCAGAGCTGAAAAATGTTTAAAGCACATGTGCCTACATAACTTCTGTAAATCATTTCTAACATCTTCAGCTCTGGCTAATGTGTTGTCTCTTAACTTGGGATCTGAAGGCATTTTATACACTTAACTTGAGCCTTCTCACCTGCTGCAGTATACTACTGGAGTACAGGAAGTGTTTCTTTTTAGAGGACCCCATTGATTTACAGTTTTTTATCTGAGGGTATTGCATGAAGCATAAGTGATTTCAGAATTTGGAGATACAGACTTCTTTCAATGTATTTGTAAGTAAGTGATAGAATTTCCCTTTACCTCCAACATTTTCTGTGGTGCAGGCTGTGACTTATGAGCCCCACCTTGCAAGCTGGATGCAGAGCTGGAAATAGTAGAGCTGTGCTCCTGCCAGGTGGTGTTGCCCTGATACAGGCAGTTTTGGAATGAGAAACAGAATAAATATTATAAGACACATTTTTACTATAGGATAGGATTTAAAAATAAACTATCTAATTAAAAATTTTTTTAAAATATGAGCACTATCCTTCTGCTGTAAGTACAGAATATATCCCTGCAAGCAGGATTACTTAGACGTTGATTTGATGTACTTTCTCGATTAATAGCTTTTAGCTAAATTTCTGTTAATCTGGAAAAAAATTATACACATTAATACCTATTTTTGTAAATGGAATACTTAATATAGACAAAACTAGGAAGATATTTTGATTAATTAAGCAATATATGCACTTTACAAGACATCTCAGAATAATGTCATTACAGTTATTCTCAATTTCTTGAAAAGCAAGTAATGGTGATTGTCCTCTAATTTCTTACGGAACAGTACAAAGGCTATCCTGTGTAAAGCGTGTTTAAAATGTGTGCATACAAGTTTCACAAATCAAGACTTAGGAGTGAGCTTTTGAAAGCTCAAGTGCATTTGTATACCATTTACAGTGAACAAAAATCAAGTTTGTTGCAAAAGTTTTACTAGCATGGTGACTTTAGTAGTATATATAGAGGGACTGCCATGATGAGCTAGAACAAACATCTTTTTAGTTTAATGTCTCTGGGCTTGATCTGGGAAGATAGCCAAAGCAGAAACTGATCCTGGTTCCAGTTGTGCAAAAGGACTATGCATCTGAGGAAAACTATTCTCAGAGGATACGTGTCTGTGGAAAACTACATTCACCAGAATCATGTGAGTTTCAGCGCCGATTGGATTTTGTGATGTGGGCTGTCGTCTTTCCACGCAATCTGCACAGGAAAGGTGTCATCCTCAGTGAGTTGGAGCATGTTCTCCAGCTGAGCAATCATGATTTAATGACACGATAAACTGAGGATGCTGATGTCAGTGGTTTGTATAGCAAGGCATTAGAAATTTGTGCTAGCAAAGGATTACATCTGCAAATTGTTGTGAGCACAAAGTTGCAAGTTGTTAAGTTCCTAGCCTAATAACATGTATAAAGCTTCTCCTTTCTAAATACTTTTAGTTGAATCTTTGAATCAAATATACTCTTGCTTGATTAAAACTGAAATCTGACCTCTGGGTTTCATCTTTCTCCTTGCCTGGGAAGAATTGAGCTGGGTACCCACAAACCTCTAAATACAGGCTTTGGTTTTTATCTCCCAGCAGCGTGTGAGGACATTCCTGCTGTCACCGACAATTTATCAGCCCCATTAGTCTAACATGCACTGATATGTTTGCACTGGCTTTGTGGCTCAGACCTTCTTCAGAATTTAAGTTAACTGGACAGAATTTTAATTGGCAGGAGCTAGCTTACCTCCAGTGAAGGCAATGGAGATGCACCACATAAACCAAATGACTATCTGGACTAACATAACTCCAGAGGTACCTAAGCAGTGTTTCAGTTGAATTGTTTATAATTCTTTAAATATCAAATAAAATAATGACTTATATTTCCTAACCAAGCAAGCCCATGGGGTAGTGTTTTGTCCAGCTTTATCATGAGTCTGGGATTATTCGCTGTTGTTATTCATAGGTAAAATCACTATTGGAAATTCAGAGAGAAGGCTCCTCAGGCTGATGCATTCACTTGCTGCTAGCTAAACCAGAGGCAAGATCTGGACCTGCTTCTGCAGGGCCTCAGCCTCTGCGTAGCCATCATCAGTCATGTAGAGGGGAGGCCAGATGCTCTCCTTTTGGAACAACAAGTCTTTGTACGTGCTCTGTGCTTGCTTCTTGCCTTTTGGGGTTAGAGATGACGGCAGGAGGTGTGAGACTGTGGAGGACTGATTCACGGTATTAGCAGAGCCAGCAGCGTCCTGGGGCAGTATTCTTGTATTTGACTTCCAGTATCCACCCTGATTCTTTTGTTTGGGAACCTGGTAAATAATCACTGCATTTGCGTAAGAAAACAAAACCTCTCTTGTCTGTTTTAATAGCAGCCGTCTTGATGTTTGAGCATGACAGAACACAGCAAAGCTAGGCTGTGTAGGAGAAGTATTACTTGGGTTGGTTATTAGGAGAAGTATTGTTTTGGGTTGTTTACCTGTCCCCATCATGCACACATCCATGCTCAGCTCCTTCACGTGCACATCAAGGTCCTGTGTTTTATTACTCTGTTTCTCTGATGAAGGCAGAAACAATAGAGGTTTAAGAAAAATCTTAGTTAAAGGAAGACTTCATGTCTGTATTTCAGCCTTAAAAAACTGAGATGTACAGTCACTTCCAAAATCAGTCATAGTCAGGCCAAATTAATTCAGTTTTACAGCAAATATATGTATTTATTTATTTTTAAGTTAAATTAATTCTTGGTCCACATTAATAAACCCAACTGAAATACTTCATTTCCTTTGAAGAAAGGATTATTTGGTTGTGGCCTGGGCAGAGGACTAGAAATATTTTGCCTTAGGAATTGAGACCTCCAGAATTCTTAAATAAAAGAATGTGCAGTTATGTCCAATGTTGGGGTTAAGCAGTGCCAGTGGCAGTTGTTTGTTCTGCTGGCTTGTCATGGGAGTGCTCTATTCTCTTTCCCTCTCCATAGTAAATTTTTCATTTCAAAGGTGGTCTCATGTCCGGAGAAAAACCTGTCTGTATAGGGAGAAATGTGTTCAGAGAGGCAACGCCTATGCAGTACTTTTCACTCATTTAGAGAGATCAGTTCATGGATACAACTGTAATGCCTTTTGCTTGCTGTTACCTGATGTGTAACAATATGATTTAAACTTAATTCACATAATTTCAATCCTTCTGCTATTGTAACTCCCCACCCCTAAAAAAAAAGAAAAACCCCAAACCAAACCAGTACCCTTCAGCTCTCTGTTAAAGTGTAGACACTGCAAATTTATTGTCAGGTCAATCATCCAGATGCAGTCCAGTCTGCCTGCACTGACAAATGAATTATCTTGTGACTAACGCAAAAAACCTGTGTTCACGTCTGGGGCTGGATGCCTTGGGGGGCAGATAAGACAGGACGACGCAGAACAGCTCCCTCGCCATTACTGCAACAGAGCGTGGTGAGGGAAATAACTCTGCATCCACCACGATGGACCCCTGATCCTACTGTAAGAAAAATAGTAAGATAAACACGATGTATTTTTTTGTATTTATGTATTTAATGTAAATACAAAGACTATGATATTTATTACATATCCTGAGTTTTCTGAATGGAGAGCATCGTGAAGAAAGCAATAACTTGGAAATCAAAGGATGCATCTTCAGCTCCCTTTGTTGCTCTAAAACAATGAGGTTTTAGTCTTATTTGAAACTCTAATGTGTACAATTTCCCCACTAATTATGTGTGATTGTCATTGTCTTAGCACAATTATGATAAGGTATTCTTTCATCTCTTGTTCTCTTTGCTAAGTACGTGGACAGTGTTGCTGCAAGTGATGGAAAAGCTGCTTCTTTCCCTTGTGGATGGCTGCATTTCAATTACTGGTGAAAGGCACTCTGCCTGGGCTCTACAGTTAGTTGCATGGTTTAAAGGAGTCTCCATAAAACATTCGTTATAGATAACTGTACTATTCTTCACACTTGGATAAAATTTTCTGTGTCGATAATGTTCCCAGCCATGCTTAACAGAAAGTTTAGTGGGATGTTTGGACGCCAATTCAATTTGTGTTATAATGATACGCCATGGGAAAGAAATGCTGGTGTGTTTGCTGCTGCCTGAGCTGTGCGCTGGAATGCTTACCAAAACAACCAACCAAGAGTGGTGTGTCTCAGTGAACGCCTTTCTTTGGAGGAGACATGCAGGTGTAGATGCAGAAAACGGCGACAGAGAAGGCAGCGGGTATAGAAGTGGTTGATGGTTTTGCACAACTTTAGGAAGATTTGTGCATGGTTTGGCAGGTTAGCGGTTGCTGTTTCATGCATATTTGGGTG
Source organism: Haliaeetus leucocephalus (assembly GCF_000737465.1). Taxonomy (NCBI): domain Eukaryota; kingdom Metazoa; phylum Chordata; class Aves; order Accipitriformes; family Accipitridae; genus Haliaeetus; species Haliaeetus leucocephalus. The sequence goes on from NW_010972609.1 coordinate 10,818,851, forward strand.
TACAAGTTCTTGTTTTCAAGGGACTCTGGCGGGGGAGGAGTGAGACCAGCTTGGAAAAGAGAGTGAGCTATGTATGCCTAAAGCAGGGAGCCAAGTCTTCATTTTATATGCCCTAGAATAAAAACTTATTTTGCTCCATCAGTTGTGGGGTAGCCTGGGCTAAAGCAGCTCTCAGTTTTCCCAGTCAGTGCAGCCCTCGGGGACTTTGTTAGAGCATCAAGAGGCCAGTGGTGTGAGTTCAGCTAACGTGCTCTTGACGTGTCCCTGCCTCTCCCTGCTGCCTTTGCCAGGCAGCAGATGAGGCAGGGCCAGGACCGCTCGCCTCTGCTGTGGGAGAGCTCCTGGCACCTGAGCGTGGCTTAAGGCGACGAGGCACTCTGCACTGAACTGCTGAGATGTATTTTCCTGCCAAAAGTGGTTGCCTGCTGCTCAGAAATACTAGTGAGAACCTTTCAAGCTCTTTATGAATTTGTGAAACAAACCCCAGAGAAAACGTTTGTTACTTTAAAAAGAACCAAGTTTTAATATTTTGACAGGGAGCTTGAGAATAGGAAGAATAGTGGTTCAATAAAATTCTGCTAGGAGTAAGCAATATGCTAAGTTATTGGAGCCAAGATGAGACACTGCTTTTTTTTTTTTTTTTTTTTTTAAAAACCATTGAGGTTTAGAAAACAATACAAATAAACTTTAGGCAAACAACTGTGAAATAACTGATGTGAAATCTATTAGCAAGTATTGTACTCCTTTAAAAGCAGAAATAGCTCTTGAACTATGCAGCTGACAAATTTTCAGCAGGTCAGTTTCCAGCAGTGCAAAGTTACATTTGGTTCAGAAAGGAATAAAAGCTGTTATTTACCCTGTGAGGTTGGAGGTGTGTTTGGAACACAGAGCTCTGGCAGCTCTGAACTGGGCCATGGGAGGTGGGAGGGTGGGCACCTACTGTCATCCATCAGGAGCAGAAACACCAACAATGGGAACAAGTCAAAGTGCTGATTCAAATGACCCTGAAACTGGGAAGAGCTTGAATACACGCTTTAACATTATTGCTGTCCTTCATCTGGGTAAGTGGCATCGGTGGGGTGCTGATTTCTGATGGTCTGAGGCATAGTGTTCCCCTCCCTTGCCCTGCTCAGCAGTGACCTCGGGGTGGTGGATCAGAGGGCATACTGAAATCTCTTGAAATCTCTTTAGCAGGATTGCAGAAATATTCTTGTAAGCACAGTGGTCTAGAGACATAAGAGAGGAATGGTTTGTAAGGTGAGGTAACAGCTTCTAATTAGATCAAGAGACAGAATTGAAGAAATGGACCTAATTTTGGATACATCCTTTGGGCTTCCTCAAACAGTTGATGGTGGGGGGTGGGGAATTTTGCTATTCCATTTCTTTGTTGGCTATTTTGTATTGCTTTAGTTTATTGTCCATTCAGGAAGAAGCATTACTTACTTTACATGCACTTGTCAGTCAGGCAAATCACTTTTTCTTAGATGGAAGTTGTGTTAATATATCCCTCCCATTTGCACAGGTTTCTAAGAAAAAAAACCAAACCAACTAAAATTTGGTTGCATTTTGCTTCACACAGCTTCGGATCAAGTTTGCTTTATTATTACTTGGAGGCTGCAGGAATGTACCCTGGCAAATTACTTCCCATTGCAATTTAATTCTCATGGCACTTTGAATGCTTTATGCTTTTATATGCAGCAAATCATACATCATCATTAAAATTACCTCTTCTATTAAGGTTTCTATTTGCTAAAAACACTGGAAACTAACTAAAAAATGAAAAGTAACAAGTCTTTTAAAAAGCAGAGAGTTATAGTTGCGAGGTTAGACTAAAAGTGACATTTTTAATGCAACTGTTTTCTGTTCCAGTACGAAGATTACTTAGACTAACACTGCAATCTTTATTTATTTAATCACTATATTTACATTAGTGTACTCAGTAATACTAAGACCTGAACTAAGCTCTTACATATTTTTGCAGAAAATTAGTACAACAGCATGGTTTTGGAAATGTTTCTAATGTCTTTCTAGTGTTTTTACTGCACTGAAATGTAGTGAATAAAAGCAATGAGGAAGACACTTGCTAAAACACATACAAGAGTCCCCATCAATGCAGTATCGGAAAATCAGAGCAGGAGTCTTATGTGAATTTGTTTTTTGTGTGGTGATAAGAAGTGAGACAGAAGTCCACAGGTGAGATAGCATAGTAGTCATGTGCAAAACATTTTTACATCATAATTCCAATATTTCAATTTTTCTGGAGAAAGTCATTCTTAGGAATGAAAAATCTATTGCCTTCTGGACCAGGAAGATGCTGGCAATCTCACTGAAAAGACCAGCAAAGATACAAGTCATGAGCGTTACTAATGATGTTTCATGTTCTGTGAGTATCTGTCCATTAGGAGCTGGTCTAAGACCTTCATCTCTTTACACTTGAGCTGTTGAAAAGCCATCAGTATGGGAGAACAATTTCCGTTCTGTGCCCTAATCAGTCCAGATTTGAATCACTGGTTTAGAAATGAAAGAGTCTGTGTTCTCTTACCGGTTTCCTGCACTGTTTATTTATCCTAAAAAGATATTTTCCACTTGAGAAGAACAGAAAATTAAAAGAAGACATAGCAGAATTTGTAAAGAGTAAGATTGAAAGGAAGATCTGAACATAATGAAATAAAGATAAGTGAATTATTGTGCGTTTCTTCTGTGATTGGAAAAAAAAAGCTTGTCCAGAAAGCGAAAGCAAGTGCATTGACATAGCATCCTTACAGACTTTATCCTCTAAATAGTATAATAACTATTCACCAGGTAATATTGTGTACAGAAACTGGGAATTAGCTGAGTGCTTGATTCAGTCTCCACACTGAGCATCACCCTTATATTTGCACTTGAGGAACATTAACAGCGAATGGCCTTTAAAAGCAAATGAAACTGTAAGCATTTTCTTGCAAGCAGGAAAATAGGAGCTAATAGAAATACACAGGTGCCATCTATATTATTACAATATGTACATGCAAAAATGCCTGTAGTCCCTAGGAGACTTTGAGCAAGAGATGTGTCAGTGAGAGCCCTCTAGGAGAGCAACAGGTCTTTATTCTAGTGTCTCTGTCAGCACAGAGCCAAAGACTTGCAGAAGTGTGCCTGTAGACTTCAGGTATGCACAGGGATTTTGGGTCATCTGTCTTCATCTTTTGCATTAGATGTGGCTTTTTCGAAACTTTTGTCATGATTCACATCATGCACTCTGAGATTATTTCCATTTTGGCCAGCTCCTGTGTATAGAACTGGCCCTAAAATAAGGTCTTAAAATAGGGGTGTGCTACAAGGGATTGTAATAAACATCTACCCGCTGGAGCTGTTCAACAACAGGCAGCAAGGTGCAGGCATCTCGTAGGATGAACTTCAGTGTTGAAAGCACAAATAAATATCACAATTGTAAAAGATATGATGTTCCTAATAGTCAAGTATCACTCTTTAAAAAAAATAAAAATTGTTTATTTATTGAGCCAATTTGTAAAATTCTATTATAGTCAATGGGAATGTCAGTTCCTGTGACAACCTGACTGCTTTTTTGGGGAGCCTAAATATCTTGCAAGTTTGTTATTATCCAGATATGGGAGTTTTGTCCAGGGTGCACAAATGTTGCTCTTGAAGCACTCTGTTAAAGCAGTATAGAAAAGAATTAAGTAGAGGGGGAAAAGAAAGGAAATATTTTATGATTGCCATATTAACAATGAGCTTTAATGCATATGTGTGTTAATATTTTATTACAAGGGAGCTGTGGGAAAATCCTGGAGTAAATCAAAAGGATTAATTTGTTTTCTTCTCTCCTTAGCTATAGAAAGAAAATGTTAGGATTGCAGAGGAAGGTAACTTCTTCAGCATAGGCCGTCCACAATACTGTACAGCAAGTACACCTTTATGACAAACAATTAACAGCAGCTAATAGACGGAATTGGTATTTTGCATTTTGGATTCATAGGATAAGCCCATTTTGCATCAGAATTTCTCAGAAGTAATCTTTTTCCAAGTAACAATGTGACTATTTGAACTGTGAAAACAGAATTCATTGCAGTGGCAGTAGCATAGAAATACTTTGTGTTTCAAATTCTGCTAGCAAAACCTCAGGTCTTTTTTCAGCTACTGCTGGTAGGTAGGTGGACTGCTCGTACAGGGGTTGTCTGTGGATTGGCATGGGGTGGTATTGACGATGTTCAGGTATGGGTAATGTTGGTTCATCTTCCTGTTATCACAGTGTAGGTAACTCCCGCTGACTCACCTTTTTTTCTGTGCAGCAGGACACTTAGCCAGGGAAGCAGCTATATGGCTGCTCAGCAGCTGAGGCCATAAGAGGACTTGTCAGTGCAGACAATTGGACAAATGGCAGTAATCAGACTGCTCTCACATGAAACCTCTATCCCCTTGATTTGCTGCTGATTTGGAAAACCACTTTATGTCAACATGGGCAGACAGGGGAGATGGTGGATAGCCTCTGTCTGTTTGAAACTGTTGGCGGAGACCTGAAAGCATTTTAATGTGGATTTTTAACCTCTCCCTTTCCTTTCAAACAGTACTGTCACCCATGTGGGCTTCAAGATACATATTGAGTCTGGCAGGCTTGTTCACTGTGTCTGTGTGAATGTGGTTCGGTACCTGATACAGCTTCTATGATTTCTTTAGCAACAAGCAGCTGGATTGCCTCAGTTCAGAGGTTCAGGAATGAATTGTAAACTGTTGCTCCCTGCAACTTTAAAATAAAAACCCAAACAAAACAAGATTTTTTTCCAAGCAATGGGCAACCAGGAGAAAACTTCTGCCTTGCCAGATTTCTCGCACACCTGTCTTTTCAAAGCCAGCATGTCAGATTGCAGACAAAGGCGTTGCTACTGTTAGTTTTGTTAAACATTAATGCCAGTTTCCTCCCTTTAAGCATACAAAGGGACAGAGGTTTGACAAACACACTTGGACCGTGTGTCATTTATTGCTTGACAAGTGAAGCAGGCAGCATTCGGGAACTGCGGAGGCTACAGCAGGGCATGAGGGACCGAGAGCAGAATTCCTCTGTCTCCATTCTGCATCTTTCCAGGAGGGAAGAGATTCTGAGTAAGTCTGGGATTCGTAGGCTGAAGCAATCGTAGTGATGGATAGTTGTGTGCTTGTCAGAGGCATGAGAGGAGGAAACTAAATGAAGCAGAAGTGAAGGGCGTGAAGTGTCATAGTACTGAACTCTTTAATATCCTTTCCTATAACCAGTTTTGCAGTAGATGGACTTTCTACTCATAGGCAGGAACTTGACACCAGCCTTCTGCTTACTGAAGATAGTGGTAGGAGTAACTTTAATTTCCAGAGTTTGCAGCTCTGGTATAGGACAAGGGACTTTGTGGGACTGAAACTCATTTTTACAGACCCTCTCTTCCCCTCCTCCCCCTACCTCTCTTGCTCTCAGACAGAAACTAATTTCTCTGCATGGCTAAATGCATGTTCCTTGTCTAGTCTGATGAGATTCCTTTTTTTTCCTCTTTAATTCTTAAAGGTGATTTTTAAGTTATGCAACAGTATTCATACCCAGGCATTCTGCCACTGCTCTCTTCCCCCATATATGCCCCTGGATGACAGCGTGTATGAGGAACGACACTCTTTTTTCTGGCATACTTAGGGTGCATACTTTGGACATACTAAGCTAAATTTAGTTTTATCATACAGGAAGTGTTAGTCCATTAGAGAGAGGCAATACTTACTTATACCTAGGCTGAATATGGCTTACAATGACTGTGCTTTTCCAAATGCTGGCCAATTGCTGAGATGGAAGCCCGGCCTTAAATGCAGTGCTGCTGGCACACTTTTGTGTGTTGTGTTGGTTTTGATGCTTGGTTTCTTTTTTTTTTTTTTTTAATATGTTTTCCAGAAACTTACTTTCTGGGTATGAGACAGCTTGAGGGTTTTTTTTGCACTGAATAAATAGCAGAAGTCTTATGGGTTTGTGCTTTTCAAGAAAAAAAATCAGTATTGCAGGCCAAACTCTGCGAGGCTCTGAATGATGTAACTTAGAGTCAGAATCTGGACTTCAATATGTTGCTTCAAAGATTCATTAGTTGAGAGCCCATGGTGAGTGCAAGGAGTTTGTTGTTAGCTTTTGTAGTCTTTAGAGAGCAAATATTTTCACAGCTGATGAACTTATAAACGTTGCTAGTTGCTTTTTCTTGCTGCCTTATACACAGATGTTGGTATTGCCTCATTTACTCCATAACATTTTTATTTTCTTGATGCTTTGCCTGATGCTATCTATGTATCTTCCTGTAGGGACATGAGGTTTATTTTTAGCTCTATCCTGAAAGGAAAGGATGGGTGATAGAAGAAGTATCTACTTGCTTTCAGTTGCTCTAAGTTAAAGTTTAGTTGCCCTAAATTAAGTAAAACTTGCAGTTCCTCATTACTGTCCAGCATTCCTGTTGCATGTCAGTGGTAGTAATATGTTTTAATCCTCAGGTTTATAATACATGCAGCTTCTCTCATAAGATATGAAAAGTAAAAATGTATTGTCCAGCTCCTTATAAAACCTAATAGGCCAACAGAAGAGTGTAAAACTAATTCCACAGTTTTATAAGAAGCCAAGGTCTTGTGAGAATGAAATGTTTATAAAGGATATATAAATCCCCCAGACATTATCCTGATTCCAAATTTAGGCTTGAGATCCCACAGCTCTTGTAGGTGTGGTGCTGAAATGTGGTCTGGGAGGCCCATTTCAGCTGGTTGAGTAATGTACACGTTTATGTTACCCTTGATCACAGTGAAGAAAGTGATGGGGAGTGTCTTTCCCTGACCTAACTCTGCTCCTGTTGACAGTTATGGTCAGTAAAAAGCAGAGAGAAGCCAACATCTGAATCTTTTGGAAAGTTTCCTTTAGACCATGTTTTTGAATATTGGTGTGTGCAGTGCTTGAGTACTGGCTGATGGCTCTTCTGTTAATATTCAGTGAAACTGAATTAGGGCCAGATGTAGCCTTTGGTCAAGTTAAATTTGGCCTTGTCTGGACTCTTAGGTAAATAAGTATGATAGCAACAAGCACTGCAAGTCATAGCTTGGCTTCCCCCCCCCCCCCCCTTTTTTTTTTT
>NW_010972609.1:10825966-10871145 GCF_000737465.1 Haliaeetus leucocephalus
CTCTTGCACACCCCCCCCCCCCCTTTTCTTTTTTTTTTCTTTTTCAGTTTATGTGTGTCTGTCAACAGATTGGGGGAATAAATAGATCAAAGATTTTTTCAAAGCTGTGTTCAACTAAAAAAAAAACACCCAACAACTCTTGCCTGGCAAAGTCTTTCATATGACACAGTTGTGGGTATGCCCAACACATTTCCTCGTTTTCCTGGCTTGTTTAGCTAAACAAAGTAGAATGAAGCATACAGTAACCAGTCAGATATAGTAACCTAATATAATTTTCAGTGCAAATGTTATTTAGACTGAAACTTTGTTTTTCATAAGTGTGAATTTTCACCAGGTCAATGCTTTAAATCTTCCTATAGCAACAGGTTTTGCATCAGTTTGTATCTTCAGCAACTTCTCTGTAGTAACTCTTGATTATGGCTGACATAAGCCAGAAGAAAATCAAACCCTGATTCACAGATATTTAAAGAAAGTGAATGAAAAAGGGCCATCAGTGAAACTGAAAGTAAATTCCCTCTTAAATTCAAACAAAGTATTCAATTTCTTCTTAAACTGTACAAATTTATGCATACTGTAACATGTACCAAGGATCATGTTTGCCTGCCATAGCCGGAATTTATTTTGAATTCTATAAGGTCAGAGCCACTAAAGAAAATTACCATGATAAGAGAGGCCAGGGTTGTAAACCTTCAACACTTTCCTCCTTCAGAGGCAGGGTGCAGCCTCCAAAGATGAGACACGTTGCATACTCAATTAACACGTACAGGGTAGACTCTTAATGTGTAGGTTATGTTATTTCAGCCGTAGTTATGTTCCTTTGCTCCTCTCACCATAGTGTCCATAAAACATAGAGTGTATTGGTGAATGTCAGGCAGCGCAGCTGCGGTCTGTTCTATAGGTTTGGATGGGTTGTATGTGATGATATGAGGGATGTCAGCTCACAACTTAGAGGTCAGTATAAGTCATGGCAGGCAGTGGCACTTTCTGAAATGCTGTTTGTACCCTCCATCTTTCCTGATACCAAAACTGTGCTGCAAGTCTGTACTAGCTGTTTCTTCTGAACATACAAAGCATGTATTTCTGGTATTTGACAAAGCAGCAAGTATCCATGTGTTTCCTTCCCTCTCCCTTGCTTGGGCTCCATGAGCCATGTTTCACTTATCAACTGGTTCTTCTCTTTTCTGCTTTTTCAGGTGCTGAAAAAAATCCTGCATCTAATTTTGTTCTTGCAGTTGTTCACATAAAAGTCATGTGTTATAAGAGAGAGTACTAGTGCTCCCCTCTACAAAGTCTGTTATGAATGTTGGACTTATTCTAAAAAAAAAAAAAGTTTAACTTTTGTTAGGAATACTGTTTTGGCCATCTTCAAGGGTTGCAATGAATGTCAACATATGGGTGAGAGACAGACAACTGTCAGGGTGCAATTGCATAACTAAGTGACTGGGAAGTTCACAGAGGAAGGTAATAGCCTTTATCATGTTAGAAGAATAGTCCAAGTTTTAGGCACAGACATCTTTGGAGATCTAGGCAGGTGGAAATCCACTCTTCTAAGGAACAAAAGACAGAGGATAAAACTTATGAAATTAAGCTAAATATGAAGAACAAGGGCATATTTCTCTGGTCTTATTATTATAAGAGTAATACAGTAACAAAAAAAAAGTTGTCAGACTGCTTCATCCATATTATAGAAACATGTACAAAAAGTGCCCTTCAGAGGAAAAATAAACTTTCTTAGTGTAATGTAAGTCAGAGCGTGCTGATTGAATGCTATTGCTTCAGCTTTTTTCTTGTAGAGGAGAAGTTTGCGGAAAGTTGAACTGAGTTGCTGCCGTTGACTTGACGACAGGATGGCACCCAGTTACTGGTTAGAGATGAGACCCCGCAGAAGATTGAGCACTCTTTACACAGAGTTTAAAATCAGAATTACTCCTTCTTTTCCCCTGCCTCAGATAGTCCGTATTACTTGTGAACTACTTTCACAATACATCAGCTTCAAATGCATAGCAGTAAGACAGGGTTGTGTTGGATAGACTGTATTCAGACAGGGCTGATGTTGAGGTGGTTGTTGATTCACAGAGATAATGCAGAAGCTTCTATTCTGCTGGGATTTTTATTTTTTTAATTTTAATTTCATTTTATTTTTTTATTTTTAGTTTATTTTAATGTTTATTTGATTTTATTTCCTATGCAGTGCAGTAACTCCAGAAGCAGCACAGACGTTTTCAGATCTTTTCAATCACTTTAGTGTTATCCTGTTGTGACACACTGTATTTTCTCCAGATGTCTCAGGCCTCAAACTTGCTGGATTGTGATAATAGTAGTTGAAATGATGACAGAAATTAAGAATGCCTGTTTCATAGCAGACAGATGGATAACGGCTTTCAGCTTTATGACCTGCTCTTCTAGGATGCTTTCTCACTGTGTTTAAATAAACTACTTTACAAAACCAGAAAACTGGAAAAAGCAAATCTCTACAGAAAGACCTCACTGGACATTGGCAACACATTGGGGACCAGAGCTAAGCTGGTGGGTCTGGAAGGAAAATGTGGATACTTGTAGGAGAAGCAAAGAATAGATTTTGTATTTATTCTATAGGCATCTTCTCTGAGTGGATGAGATTGAGAATGATTGTTAAAGATGGGATGGAGTCCTGAGTTCCCATTCTTTTTCTGTCCCTATTAGATATTTATTCTTATGTCTATCTGATGAGGTTTTGCAGGATGTAAAAGTTGATTTATATGTAAAGTAGGGAAAGCAGGCTTGACTGTATTCTGGATCAGTGTGCAGCCAGGAACCATGACTTTTGGCTTCCAGTTCAGTTCTTTTCCCTTTGGGTATAGAGTATTTCAGTAAAGTATACAGTGACCTCATAAAGTTTTCTGACATTTCAGAGCACAAAAGGGATGAACCTATTTTACCACAGCTTTTCCAAACCAGAATTCCAGACTTGGAGGTTGCCAAACCCAGAATGGCCTCAGATATGTTAAAAACAAACCATCACAATTTATAGAAATAATTTTTAACCCTTCCCAAATTGTGTGCATGCAAGTGTAGAAAAGTTGCAAAGCGGTAGCAGAATTAGTTCCACAGAGGTTATTGCTTTGAGATTCCAGGGCAGATAAACAAGCATGTTGAAAAATCACCTGTGCTTTGAAAAAGCAAAGCTGAGAGCTTCCATGTGCGCCGGGATTTTGAACAGTCATGTTTAGACATGCTGGTAAAGAACAAGTTTCAAGGACTAGCAGTTCTTAAATAGACAAATAAGAGCTTATGCATTCTGCCTGATTTAAGAAAATGCTATCATTTGCTATGTTGCCACTCTCTTTCCAACAAACGCTCAAGATCTTAAGAGAGCAGGTGAGACTTAAACATGCTGAACTGTTTCCAGAACATAATAAAAATAAGTAACAGTGGAAATATATATTGCATAAATTATTATTCAGAACATGTTATGGGAAAAGAGTAACTGTGAGGGAGGCTTCCATTTGTCAACTTTGAATCATATGATTTTTTTGAGGAGAAAATGAGAGATGGTCCTATGAAACCAGTGCACTGTACTTCAGTGGAAAAGAGAGAATGACTCTCTCTGATATTTCAGTTCTTGCTTTTGATTTTTTTCCGTGTGCAGTCAGCTTCTGATCACTGTGACAGAAGGTACAGCACAGGCTAGTCAATCTTCTGTGCTTTGCATAGTCATTTGTATCTGGGCAGAGGGGGTGAAAAAGGCTTAAACGTGCCGTTTTTTAAAAACCATCCTGCACTTGCTTTGTAACAGAGCAAAAGACTGCCATAAATCTAGAGCGGTAGGGAATCTAGCCCTTTCAGTCTAGATAATTTCACAATTTCGTGTTATCTTCTTCACCCTTAGAAATTTCTTGGCAAAGGCATGTACGTAGTGCACATTGATTGATCACGTTTTATTTTACAGTCATTTGCCATTGTCAGATTTTCCTGCTGTCTTTACAGATCCAGTTTAATTCAAGTATTTAGGATCTGATTCATCAGCTCTGATTTATTAGCCCCTTTTTTTGTACAGTCATAGAGCATAGTTGCCCCTTTGCTTAATTTACTTTAGCAGAATGACTCCTGAATTTCACTGGTGTAAATCCGACATTTTGCTTCTAAGCTGTAAAGACACAGTTCAGCTGCAGTCAGCTGCATTTCTGTGTACTTCTCTTCATGAGCTGCCTGTAAAGACCCAGAGCTCTGGAGGGGTTTTATATGCAGGAATTCACCACAGCGCTCTCGAGAACATGTCCCACAGTTGTTATTAACTCAGTACTTCTTGAAATCTTTTTTTTTGTTTCACAGTCCTAGTGGCCTATCATTTTGTAACTAGTTCTGATATGGTCTCAATATTTATTTAAAGGGAAAGTATCAAAATTCCTTGGGGAAAAAAAATTCAGAAGTACAAACAGAAAATAGAAAAGAATTGGTGTTTCTATTTTTGTTCTATCTTTAAACATTCTGTGATATTCATCCACTTTGATTTTATTGCCTTATTCTTTCTAAATGTTGGGACTTTTCCATCACTAGCACATGTTCACAAGAGTGAGCCTATTTCAAACAGTCTTATAATGCACATTCACTTTTCAGTTTGGAAAGTATTTTCTGTCTTGTTTTTGTCACAATCCCAAAGTCAACAATAAAGGGAGGAGGTTATCTGGAATGCAAATTTTCAGGGATTTTGAGCCATACTCCTGGTGAGAGCTCAAAAATCATAAAGGGTCTGGTGGAAGAGGGGTTGTTCTGTTGCCACTTACCTCACTTTCCTTTCCAAGCGAGAGGCAAGATATGACAAGTTGTACTACTTGCTTCACTACTGAGTTGAATCAGCTAAAAACCCACCTTACTACTGTGTGCCCAGCACTGAGTGCAAAAAGTTCACCTCCTTTACTCGCCATAAGCTCTTATTTAGATATAAGATAATTAAATATCTTGTAGTTATCTACTTGTGTAGAAAATTACAATACTGTATGCTATGCCAGAGTGCAGAATATATTGTAATAGAAAGGTTTACTGCCAAACAAAATTGGATTTAAATTCAGTAGTGCAGAAGGTCCCTTTCGTCTAGTCTTAATGTTCCCATAACCCCTAGTTAACAATGAGTGACAATAACATTATTTTAAAGTCCTTTTCTGCTCCTGGTACAAGTAATACAATGAAAGAATCAATTCATCTTCTTTGATGTAGTATACAAGGCAGTTATCCAAGCCTAGATGCTCATTTATATTTGAAAAGAAAGTGTCAAAACTCAAAGTATCATCAATACATGGGATCCTCTTGGGCCATCTCAGCTAAGCAACAAAGCCATTTCAGACCTTGTATTTTGGTGATGGTTTTATGTTTGACCCTTATGCTAACCACCTAGCAACCCAGTTAGACCAGTCTGACTACCTGCATTTGTCCTCTGAGTATTCCCTGTTGCTGCCTCACAGTAATGCCTTGCTGAGTGCTTTGCAGCCATCACTGTTAATGCCTTTCTGTCCCCACTGGTAAGGACGTAGCTAGGGGTGAGGAAATGAAAGGAAATGGCAGTGTCACAAGCAAATCGTGCTGAATCTTTGCTTCTCTGTCCAATGGTTTGTTTCATAACTCATCTCAAAATGCAACCAAACCACTAACTGGTAGTGTTTGATAGCTAAAAGTGGACTTCTCATAGCTCTTTGAAGGAAAGCGTAGAGGAAATTATTCCTAGTTCTTGTATAGAGAGAGGAAGAGAGACTTTTTTGGGAAGTGTCCCTCAACATTGCTTCAATCAAAATCATTAAGGTTTTTTGGCCTTCTTCAAATTACTCTGCTTTTTTGCACCTGAAGAGGCATGACTGGAAGATTACTGTATTGCAGTAGTGTGCTCAGTTTTTGTTTGTGCAAAAGTATCGATTCGTACCAGGAGCTTTCACAGGCATGTGTCAGACAGAGGCAGAGAGTGCTTCTCTGTTTGTTTGCTGGGTGATTTCCTGGCAGCAGTGCCCTTAAGGTGGAGTGAAACCGTACTAGTTACAAGGAGCTGTCAGTACTGAGCCTTTTCAAAAGTCCTTGTTTTGTCCAGGTCACAGAAGTAATGACATAGAAACACTGGTTCTAATTTGAGCTTCTGTTGGTCTCTACACATTTTCTCTCCTCTGCCTACTATGTCAAATCAAGTGGAAGTTCAATGGAAATGAATACCATAGAAAGCCATTACATCTATTCTCAGTAGTAGTGCATCAAAACATGCATGGTGCACTTGGTTCCAGTTGACACGTGAGCAGGGTGTGCTTCCTTCTCACTTTGCCTTGCTCTGGGAAGGATGGATTCCAATGTTCACACTCATGGTGGCTGGCATGAAGTAGGAGCTGCACCTTACTCAAGTGAACTTTCTGTGCTGCTGAACTACTCACACTGTTACAGCCTGACCGTACAAGGCTCTGCTTTTGGGTGGAAATCATCTTGCCTCTTGCTCAGTTAAAAAAATGTGCATCCTCATTTTTGTTTCTGCATTCTGAATTATGGGTAGAAGCCAGGTCTGAACCCAAAATATGATCCATTTTTAGTCTGAATACAAAAATGCAAGTACAGCTTTTTTATGTGGTGAGAAGTTACACTTGCATGGGAGAAAATACCGTTTTGAAAATCCGAAAATCCAATAAGTTATATCCTGTTCTCTGAGTTGCTTATTTCGCTTGCTTTTCAACTATTTGGAGGCTTATACTGGTTGAAGATCTGGACATAGACAAGCTCATCTGGGCACACAATAAAATCCCCAGGATTTAGGGGTTTTTCAACATTCAGTTATAAAGATAATTTCAGTTTTTCATCCCGAAGTCTGAACACATGCATTTTGTTTCCTCAGTAGCCAAAAAGACTAACAAGATGCCAGAAAGGTGTGGTCTTTACCATTCTTTCCAATGAAGTGTTAGCAATGGATATCTGAATTAGTGCTTCAGATGATCATTTTTGGGCAATCTTTTCTTGAGAGAGGTTCTTTATTTAAAGAAATGAAGACAATCATTAATCATAAAATATTATTAATTTGTAGTGTTGTATGAAATAATTTGGAAGTTGGTAGATGAGCATTTCCTAGCATTCTCTCTTACAAATTTCTGGAGAATTTTGGAGTTACATCCTCAATTACCTGAAATCAGGGCAGCTTTAGTGTCTGTATTAAAAATGAGTTTTGCTGCTCTTGCAAGGAGAAATTTCTGTTGGTTTTTTTCCCAGATCTCTTTAAATATTGGTTAGAGCAACAAGAAGTCTCTAGTCTTGTGTGGCAGGCCAAATCTGCTCAATATACAAACTAACATGCTTATGGTCACAGCCGATTCTGATGTTGTTATTGTTATTCTGAAACAGGGTAGGTTGTGCTGATGAAATGGCACAATGCCCTGAGAAAAATCAGGGATAAGCAGAAAACCTGAATAAAATGCTAAGAAAGCAATATTTTCCTAGCAAAAGTGGAGAGAAAGTCCTGAGGAATAAAAACAGCACTGTGTGACTTTGTGTGAGCTCACCAAACATCAGTGTTACTGTGAAATGATGGGATCTCATCAACAGGAGCCTGGAAAGACCCAGTACCTTTTTGTCAACACATTTCTTGCTCTTTTTTCAGTAAATGAGCTCCTGAGCATGAGCATGTTGAAATGGGAAATTCCCTGGATCAGGGCGCCAAAAACTGTCTTATTATTCTGTAAGTGTTGGTTTAAGCAGGGCAGACGGGATTTGCAAAACTGAAAGATTGCTGAGCAGCTTCTGCCAACTTGTCTTTCCTCAGCACCGGATGGTCTGTGGAGTCACTCCTGACACTTCAGGAGAGCTAAAACAGCTCTGTGGAGTCTGAGCTGCTTAGCTCAGAGGTCAGAGCAGGGCAGTGGGAGTTAGGAGTCCTGTAACTCTTTCAAGGCAAGTCACTTAACCACCCTCCAGTCACCTTTAATCCCTGGTCTGAAATGCAATTTAATATTGTTATTAGTGTTTATAAAAAGCATTTGGATCATGGATGCAAACTCCCCAATAAAGGCACATTCTTCTTACTCACCGTACTTTGATTTCCAAAAGATGTATAAAGCCATCTCTTTGGCCACCATTCTGTCTGCCTCCTGTTGTTGAAAGCTATCTCATGAAGTTGTAGGAGATGCCTGCACTCATTTCTCCTCTTTTCTGGAGATGATGTTTGGCAGTGGAAGCAGGCAGGAGCTTGTACTGATTTTGTATTGCCCTTCTCCACAGTGGTCTCCAGGAATAAAAGTCTTTCTCTTCTTCACATAGCCAAGTGGTAGCACCCATGTTTTGCAGGTAGGAGAAGATTTGTGTCTTGTCCAAAATCAGAGACTTTCTGACTTTTGGGTCAGATACTGGGTGAGGCCTCAGGCATTTATGGCACCAAGAACCAGCCCTTCTCCACCACCATAGATTTTTAGTACAAGTTAGCCTTGCTAGAGGCCTCACAAAGAGGGCAGGAATTCAGTTTTTTCATCTTTTGCTTTGTGATGAGTAGGGTGCAAATTGTCTCAAAGCAATGTGGCAAGTGATTCTGTTCTCTTCTTGGTGCAGATGAGATACATCTCCACTGTCATCCACAGGTGTTCATTGAAACTGGTGAAAGGAGATGCATGGTGATAGTAGCCTTTACTAGAGAAAACAATATGAATACATACATTGGTCCATGGAAATCATATCTTTATTTGAGCGCAGGCCTGGAGAATTCCAGTTTTTGTAAATTAAAAGTTTTTTCTATGTTTGGGTGAGAAAAAGAGAAATTGGAGAGAAGAGACTGAATCAGAAGTTAAAGATCAATTGTATCTCGAGTTAAAAATCCTACAGAGTGTGACTGGTATTATCAGTTTTCTCCTACTGCGGGTAGTTCTGCTGATTTCTCAGGGAGCAAATCACAGCAGCAAAGCTAAGCATGGTCTAGAGGGCTGGAAACCACCTCTCAGATTCTGTCTGCTCCCCTCACTGTGCAGCAATGAGTCCCACCAGGAAGGTAGTTTCAGGTTCTGTGACCTGTTTACAAGATATCGTGGGCTGCTTGGCAGGTGATTTGCCTTTGAGACTGCAATTCACTGCTGACTTGCCAGTGGTTTGAGAGCTGCGCACCTAAGGCTGCATGTTGGAAGAATACCCTTATCAGATAGGGAATCAGAGCAACTTATTCCAATGTTTTGTGAAATGCTGATATTAAAGAAATGTCATTGTCCAGAAAGAAGGTGCTCTTCAAGTGAACTTGTTAAGAAACCTGAACTTGATTCCATAATCTTTATTTATGCTGTTTATGCATAATATTTTGAAAGTGTATGTAATGATATGCTTTGTAAGGTGCTACATGTATCATTGTGTATGTAGAAAACATCAATAAAAACATTTTGCTTTACAATCTTTGTATGGAAGATTGCAAGTTAATTAATTATTCGTCTCTGTCCATTAATACTAGTTTTAAAGTCTGTGGAACTATTGCGCCTTCAAGAGAATATTCTTCTAATGGAAGTAGGTTTCTTGGGGAAGGACCATTTTATTATCCACTGATAAGCTTTTGGACTTTTTTTTTCTTTTCTTCATTCTGTTATTTGTCGCTGTCCTTTAGAGAACATATGCCTGAAGCCATGTGGACAAAGCTTTGTTTCTCTTTCTTGTTGAATTAGTCCTATAGTTTCTCTCTGGGTTACTTGAATTTACAGTACAATACAGTGTAAACCAGAATATTTTTCTTAATGGTGGTACACCAAGTACTTAACAGCATACACCTCCAAAGGGCCTGTTGCTTTGCAGCCCCAGTCTTGCACAGTGGAAGTGAGTGGGAGTTTTGTAACTGAATTCAGGGGTTTCAAGATCGAGCCTTAAGTGCAGTTACCTTCCCGAGGACACGGAATTTTAAAGAATGGCTCATATCTCTATGAAGAAATGTTTTGCAACTTCTGCAGGTTATGCAAACCATGCTTTTCCCCTTTTCATCCTCTCCTGATGAGTCAACAAACCTTTTCCTGGCAGTGGAAACAACTGAAAAGATATATCTTAGTGTGTAAGGAGATGAGGGACTATGTCTACGGTATTTTCTATATAGCGAATCAAAGGCAGAGAGAGGATTGCCAGCATGTCCTTCACCTCTGCTGTCCCATTACTGACTTTACCCGAGTCATTTTGTATTTTATTCTTGCTGTTGTCAATACAGATTATCATTTAGGATCTAATAAGTAAGATTTAACGTGTAATGCATTCTGCATGGCCTCCTTGCAGGGTGTGTCCCTATCCCCTAGGTGAATCCCGACAGTGGATTTAGCCAACATGCAGCTTCAAAGGCTGCAGTGGAGGCTGTAGTCTTTATATGTAAAATACACTTCCACCAGGTGATACATGTTTCATTGAGATAAATGTCAGTGCAGCTCTGGAGCAGGCCTGCATGACATACAGGAATTAGGAGAACACGGTCTCAAGTCTAAGCTAAAAAAAGTCTTAAGAATGACATAAAATTTTGACCTTGTGGTATTAAACTGAAGAGATTGAGGTGAGACAGAAATAATGAAGAATCAGGGCACCTCATCAAGTCTGAGGAGGCTGATTTAGGTTGCATCTTCAGGCACTGTAAAGGTATGTAGGCTCAGGTAATTCTAGGTAATTCACTACAAACTCTATCCTGCAACAACCAGCCAAACCCACTCACCATCTGTCACCTGCTTTTGATCTGAGATCTCTTGAGACACCTGTCTGAAGCTGTATAGAATAGCAGGAAATGTAACTCCTAGGATGAAAAGAGTGTATTTTCACATGCATCCTTTCTGTCCTGAACTGAGGAAGCTTTAAGCAGTTGTTGCAGTATTTGCCATTATCTTTGGCATGAGGTCTCTCTTTTCCTATGGGCAGATTTATTTTTCAAAACAATGAAGAAAGAGAAGTCACCAAGCAGTGCAACTTCTGTGCCAAAAAGGCTTGATTATCACAGGACTCTGAAAAAGAGATAAGTTCCCTTTTGGGATAATTTGATCATTGTCCTTTTCTGACCGGAACTTTTCTCTTTTGTGATACTTCTGAGTTTTTCTTGCAAAGTATCCACTGTAGGAAACCAGGATGAAATCTAATAATATGATTTTGGGATGTGTTTGAAGGAGAAGAAAATATCTCCTGTGTCAAAGTAATTTTTTCAGAAATTGCCCCAGTGCTTTGGATTTTTTGATTAATGCACAGAACTTGACACCTGTGCCTGTAGGTATTGGCTGGCTGTTGGGGAGAAAACTGTATAGCAGCAGGGTTCTTCTGAATCTTTTCTCCCCTTGCTGTAGCAGAGACATCTGCTCCCATTATTTCTTTTGGTCAAATAGTTCTTTCGTTTGGATTTTGTGTGTACAGGATAGTTTACATAAAAACAACTTGTTGTCCACGATCTTCACAACACAGAAACTTAACTGCATGTGCAAGGCATTACTTTGGGGTCTTTCCTCTTCTTTCCATACTGTTTGGAACAGAAAGGTTGCTAGGGCAAAATGTTAAAGGAGTCATGGTTATTTCTGCTATGGTTTGTATGTATTGTGGCAGTGCAGTAAACCCCCTTTTATGACATGGGTTTTGGCTCAATTTGTTATTGCTGTCTCATAGGTGATAAGCCACCTGATTAATGTGTTGTTTAATTTCCTTTTGTCTTTTTGTTCTTAGAAGTCTTTGCAACAATGTACAAAACCCCAGTAACAATAGCTGATGTTGCAAACCATGGCAAAAATTTGTTCTGAGGGTTTTTTCCAGGGTAATACTGAGACATTAATGTGTTTTTTCAGTCTGTAATATTCTTTCGATAAGAAATTACTTCTGTTTGATAAGGAGAATTTAATCTGTTGGCCACAACATCAGACCAAAGACAAAACAGGTCTTCCTTTTGCTGTTTTATTTAATTTACTCTATACATTGGGGATTTGAAATGCTGTGGCTAAAATACTGCAGCATCTGACCACGGCGCTACTTTGCTTCAGATGTTATGAATTAAAAACTGGCATCTTTTTAAACTGGTTTGCAACCAGTGAGTAAACTGTGCTCCTTGTTGGTCAGTCTTTCTCATTTTTGTTGCAGTGGGCATCTTCTCTCTGACAGTTCCCTTTTCCTGCAGAGGAACTCCTTAATCTGGGAGGCCAGGGAACTATTCTGTTGGAGGTGGTACGTGCATTGAAGGCAGTGGCTTGCTATGAGAATCTCAGCTGTCTTTAAACTCGGGAAACTTGGAAAAGCTGGGGGTCAAACAGAGGTGAGAAAACTGGCTTTGGACATGCTGAACGCCCTGCTCATCAGCTCATCACTGACATCAGTTAATTGCTGCCACCGCCCCACCCCCTGACTCTGTGGCTGAATGGTATTTGGTGTCTTAATGATGCTTTGGGGTAGTTTTGCAGTGTGCAGACATCCTCTGCTTTACCGGCAGCCAGAAGAAATTTGGCAAATAAGTCTAGTTTCCCCAAGGCTTGATTTTTTATTTCTTTCTGCTTCTAGGTGTCAGTCAGTCTCTCCACCGCCTCTTTTGTCCCCGCGAAGAAGCCCAGCCTACCCCCTCAGCGATAGTGAGGACTCTTGCCGCTCTACTCGGCTCACCAAAGTCTCCAACTCCAGGCTGCGCCTCAAGGACTGGAGCAGCCGCACGTCTACGCTGCGAAGCACCTCCACGAGCCCGTCAGACACCGACTCCCCGAGCCACCCTCTCAAAGCCATCAGTGTGGGAGCTTTGGATAAAAGGCTGTCCGTGTTCAAGGCTGATGACCAAAAGGAGAGTCCAAAGGAGTCTCAAGATGGGAACGCGATAGGGAGCCATCCACTTGCCCGGAGCACTCTGTCCTTGGGCACTGCCACCAATTTGAGGAACCTCTCCCTCAGCCGGGCAAGCGTCCGCTCCCAGGCTCTGGACATCAGGCAGAAGATCACAGAATGGGAGTGCCGCCGGGAGCCGTTCCCCAGGATGAGTGCGTGTGTGGACAAGAGGGATGCTGGGGAGAGGTCGGGCAGTGAGAGCTGCCCCAGTGTGCTGACCTCTCCCTGCAGTGACAAGACGTTTGATTTCAAAGGGCTCAGAAGAATGAGCCGAACGTTTTCCGAGTGCTCTTACCCGGAAACGGAGGAGGAGGAACTGCTGGACAGGGATTCCTGCCATCGGTTCGAAAAGAGATCAGGCAGGAGCGACCCTCCTTCTGCCACTTTCCTCAAGGGTCACATGAGGAAAGAGTCCTCTGCTGTGCTCAACAGAATACAGAAGATCGAGCAGGCACTGAAAGAGCAGCCTGGCAGAGGCCTCCCTCAGTTACCAAGTAGCTGTTACAGCGTTGACAAAGGGAGGAAAAAGTCTGTGACGCTGAGTACTGTGGAGGGACTGGGTGAAGGCTTAAGTGATAGCAAAGGAGGGAGTGTTATTTTGGGGAGTGAACAAGAAACATCTACTGAGGCTGAGAAAAGCAGTAAGACAAAACAGGGGGTTACTGCAAACTCGGCTGGCCCTAAACTGCTCCTCGAAAGCCCAGCTAACACTGCGGTGAATCCTGTCCCCAAGCCCAAACGCACCTTTGAATATGAAGCAGACAAAACCCACAAAAGTAAACCAAGCAATGGCCTACCTCCATCTCCTACACCTGCTGCTCCTCCTCCTCTCCCATCCACTCCTGCACCTCCCGTGACCAGAAGGCAGAAGAAAGAGTCGCGCTTTCATAGAAAATCCCAGAATAGGTAAAATTCAAGGAAATGTCTTGTGCTCGATCTTCAAATAAATGAATGTGCTGTATTTTTTTAGTAACAATATTTTAAATTCTCCCGCTAATGCAATGCTTTTGACCTGAGAAATGCTAGGAATTGTGTGCAAGACAAGTATTTTTCTGCTGGACTGTGCTGATGGGGTGCACTGGTACAATACCTTTACATGGCTACAGTTTTGGAATTCTCTAACCTGCATTCCTCAATCCCTGGAAAAGGCTCTAGGTCACATGTGCTAAAGGTTATCTCATTCATTTTGGCACAAATGCCCTTATTTGAGATTTTTAATGGAGCATGATTTCATTATCCTCCTGTAGCGGGACCATAGCTGATCTGTCATACTCCTGTCTGCCTGTTCACTGCAAAACATACCTGCAGAGGCTTTGTGTTTCCAAAGCTTGTTACCACAGCAGTTCTGTCAGTTTTATGCATTGTTGGTGATTTTATTTAATTTGGTGCTTAGAAATGTTTTCCTAAGTTACTACCAATGGCTGTAGAGTATTAATGCTGAGAAAACTATGTTTTAGCACAGAAAGGCCTTTATATCCTTCCTGAGCTAATGATGAGCAGCGTATATGGCTACGTTTCCCCACCAGTCTGGAGTTTGGCTTGTTTTAGCTACATGATTCCCCTTGACTTTTTGGAAATGGTAAAACTCATTCTGCTCACCACTTAGAAAATTGTAGGCATAGTTGTTGATAAGCATTCAAAGTATGACATTTTTAACAAGTTCACCTATCTGTGCACATGTACGATACACACACACGGTATTTAGTGATGAGCTTTGCAAGTAACTGCTAAGCAGCATCTCAAATGCACACTATCATTTCAGTATCTGGTGCTTGATGTTGGCTCAATTAATTAAAAGTTTATGTCAGCACAATCTGACCTGAAGTACACTGAGGCAGGAAAAGGAGAAGAGGAGCCTTCAGATTCCACTGTTTACTTTCAAGAGACACCTGCTTCTGAAATGGATCAAATAGCTCTGCTGATGTGCACTGTTCCTCTGAGAGAAGTGGTGGGGTGGGGGTGTGTGTGTGAAATGTGGAAAGCAGTGATTACCAGTGCTTATCTTTGAGTTCTGGGAATAATCTCAGAGGAAGTAAATCTAGATTTTAACAAGAATTTGTGAAATAAAGCTGACTTCAGTTTGTTCAGCACAGCATTTCCAGTGTACAGAAGACAATAATTTTTAAATGTTCTGCTATAAATGATAGTCTTTATTGGAAAATTACGGGGCAAGTGGTAAAGTGGTCTGCGGGGTGGGTGGCAGAGAGGAATGAATAACAGGAGATAATTCTTGCACAGAATCACTGTGTGACCTGTGGCTAAGTGATCAAAGTCAGTCTCTGAGTGCACACTCACACTGAGTTTGAGACCATACAAGTCCTCTAAGAACCGCAGTATTTTGTTACAATGAGTTTGTGAGATGAAGTTTTGAAACTTCTTTCAAGAAGACATACAGTTCATGCTTGCACCTGCTGTTTTGCGGGTTCAGTCTCCTGTCACAGAGGAGTTAGACAACAGCACAGTTCAGCAATGGAGCCTCAGTCCTGGGTGGAGCTAGTAGGTATGAGCCCAAAAGAAAAGCAATATTTATCAATTGTGATAATCAATTATCTGAGATTAGTAGAGTATGAGTTGTAGGATTTACAGTGTTATCATGTGTACCTGATGATTCTTGCAAATCAGTTTGACGTTGTACAGGGTAGGTTTCCGTTTGCCTGGAACAGTTTTAACCTGCTGTAGTTTAATGATTTCTCTGGACTTACCTCTGATTAATGATGATCTCAGTAAGTTTAAATCAACCTCCTAAAATCACAGGTTTGCTGGCTGACTTCAAGGCTGGGTGGAAATCCTTTATGAAACCTTAACTTTATTGTCTTTGTTACTGTCCTTCCTTTAGTTACAGTAAGGAGAATTCCAGCATTTACAAAGCGCTTGAAACCATACCAGTCATCTAAGAATGACAGCGGTTTTTTAATATTAGTAATTGAAATCTCAGTCTCTCAACTCTTCTCTTTTTGAGGACAGACATAATTCATTAACTCTACAGCTTGTAGCTGTGTGTTTCAGATTGAACGTACGTGTGGTTTGCACTCACTGGAATGTCATGAGAATGAACTGTGAATATTTATTCTTCTAATATTTTGGTTGAAGCCACTGGTTTTCTTTGTGGTGGCTAATTCAACATTATAATAAAATGGAGAAAGTCTCTCGTATTTGCCTGCTAGCATAGAGCCAGTCTGTATTCAGAGGACCTGGTGCCTATGGTAGCTTCTACACTTTAGATTGATATGAGCTGGATGTTCCCTGGTGGTTGGAGATCCTCTGGCACAGACACAGCACAGTACAGGAGTGTCACAGGATAGGCTCAGGACACATGGACCACAGCTGAGTGCCAGTCCACAAAACCATTCCCACGGCCCTATGCATTATCACTGCATCGTAGCGTTTCCTTGAAATCTATGAGAGTTGGGTATTTAACTACTTTAGAAAGTCTCGTTTCATACACAGGTATGTCTTCAGTGCCTAAGCATCTTTTATAACTGCCAGTAGGTAAGGAGGAGCAGATGTCTGGATCCGAAATGCACATCTTGTTTCTGCCACTATCCCGATGTGCATAACAGGGACCTGACTATTCTTAAAATTATAGAAAGGAGAGAGAGGGGGCTCCTAAGCCTGCCCCAGACCCATAAGTCTGCTCCAGCAGACAAATAGGAAATGCTCTTGTCAAATGCAGTGTCTGTATGATAGTCACTGTATTGCCTGTAGGCATACTCTTGAGCCAATTAACAGGCTGAAGTATGTCTCATGAGACTCTGCCACTGCCATACGGATATGCTGTCAACATATGTTTCACTCCAGCTGGGGAGAAGAGGAAAGGGTGTTGATGGCAGGGTGATTTACCGTTAATCTAATTTGGGTATCAATGAGTGAAGTACCGGCATCAGCACAGCCTCTGCAAGCCTTACAACACCCCAGGATTTACACTTCCGAGCCCGATTTTCATACCATTTCATCCTCAGCCCTCAATCAATCAAACATGCTAGCCTTCATACAGCTGGCAATGCAATCCATGCACCTCCCAGCTTCAGTGTAGATGTTGCCTCAGGCAACAAGCGCTGGGCAAACTGGAGAATGGGGAGGACTGGGGCTCCTCTTCACCCAGAGCTGCTCGGCAGCACTGGGACAGGTGTGTGTGAGTGAATTGCCCCTCCTTCGAGTATCCGGGTAGGAGACAAGTTATATAGGTTCATCTGACCCAGTTGCCCCTCACCTTTCTGCCAGAAAGCCTGAAACTTCAGGCCCCCAGCCATCAGCCTGAGCTGCTCGTCTATCCCGTCTATCTTAACTTCCTCCATGCTTTGTCCTTTGCTGCCCGTGCTTGACGCAGGGTGTGCAAGGGAAATGGCTGACTTTCACACGAGTCTGCCTTTGGCATTTGTACACTGACCTTTATGTGGGAACTTATCTGGAGGTTCAAGACATGTGAGTGTTTTCAAACTAAGGGCTATGTCTCCCAGAGCAACCGGTGGAGGAATGCTTTCCAGAGAAATGTCATTTTCTTGAGGAGAGATGGCCACATATTTCTGGGGCCCCTGGCAAGAGCAAAGCAATTTCTAATCTGAGGACTCTGCTGCTAACTTACTCTGTAACCTTTGAAAAATAGCACATACTTTCTTGGTACTTTCCCCCTGTCTGCATAATGGGGATAACAATACTTCCAGCCTCATAAAAGTATTATGGATTGCTATACTAAAAACTGCTGTGAGCACAGGACTTGAGGTCCTCTGAAAGTTAGTCCTTAAAGCATGATGTGTATTTTTTTTTGTCATTTTACATATATTTCTTAGCAAACAATGCTCAGCTAAGCTTTTGAGTCATTTTGCATTCTAGTTACTAATTACTTATTGTTTTAAACTTCAGAAAATCCTTTGAGTTTGAGGATGCGTCAAGTCTGCAATCCCTGTACCCTCCCTCCCCAACTGAAAATGGGACTGAGAGCCAGCATAAATTTGGATCCAAGAGCACTTTAGAAGAAAATGCCTATGAAGACATTGTAGGTAAGAACCTGTTGCAGTACATGGGCTCACAGCGGGATGTTGAGCAGTTGTGGTCAGACCGTGTATTGTTCAACACGTGCCCTGTGGAAGAACATTCAGTGCTGTCAGTAAAGAGAGATTAAATGGAGGGTAAATGGGTTTGATGCATCAGTGCAAACATAACTGTCAGTCTGCATGCAAGAGGTCTTGATTCCTTTGGAGTTCATTGGGTGGTATTGGAAACAGACTGTTTGGTCAGCTTTTTGCCATGCTTTTCAAGAACCGAATCATTCTTTTTATCAAGGCCTTGGCTTGAAGCCTTGAGTGGTGTAAAAATGTAAAGAACTGAACTCAAGATAGTGTTTACAGAACTATCCAATAGCAAGATTAACCTCACAGGCCTTGTGTGGTCAGCCTGGGATTTTCAGGACTCCTGTGTGAACTGCCCCAAAGCAGTGGTTTGTAGCACCATTCCTCATCTCCCCTCAGTCCCAGTTGCTGGTTAAAGAAAAATTAATTTCCTTTAGCTATACAGCCATCAGGAATGTGCGACAAAAATGCTGTTTTGATTAAGCTTCACAAGAAAAACATGTTTCTTTTGGTCTTACAAGGAAATGTATGGCCTATGCATACATTCTTTTAACATCAAAAAAGTTGTTATAATTACCGAAAATTGGGCAGCCCTTCAGAGCACAGATTTTCCACACAAGCGATGAATATCTGCATTGTTTTTAACTCTTTCAGTGTTGTATTATTAAAACAGATACAAAGGGTGCTTCATTTTACTTCGGACAATGAATCTTTATCTACTGAAAACTGGAGGGCTACCAAGATAGTCAGGGGCCCTAGAGCATATGTCCTCTGAAGGGACACTGAGAAGCTGGGCTTGTTTAGTCTGGTAAAAACAGGACCAGAGGCACTCTAATAATGCTTACAAATGTTTGAAGGGCAAACAAAGATGATAGAACAAAACTATTCTTGGTCATATCCGTTGATACAGCAAGGAGCAGTGGCCACAAACTGTTGCTTGGGGCTTTTTGTCCTTATACCCAAATTCTGTCTCTGGCTTTTCAGCCTCAGTGAAAACAGAAATTTACTCTTTCCATTTTCAGCTATACTCTCCCTTTATACCATTCAGAAAAATGCTTTCAGAACACACAAAAATGCTGCTGTTCAGTGTCTGTTAATAAAAGCTAGAGCTTATGTACATACTAGAAAGATTTTTCTGTGGAGAGCGTGCTTATATGATCATCAGCCTTTGCCATGAACAGTCAGATCACCGTTCAAGTCACACTTCAGAAAGTATTGTGCGTTAATTACAGTTCTTATCTTTGCTCAGGACCTGTCAACATGCTGACAGATGTTAGGTGGTAATGCTTCTTTTCCTTGCTTTGGTTTGTTAAATATCAAAATAAAATATGCAGGACTGGTAAGAAGAATGAGAAGAAATCTTGGGTTCAGTAAAACAAAATCATAATGGGCTCTTCCAACTCAGGGGAACTATAAGCCAGCTCCCTGCAGATTATAATTTGGGCATTTTGTCAGGGCAGTGGGAAGAGAACGCAAAATTTCAGATCTGTGGACAAACACAGAACTTCATTGTTTTGTACTGCTTTTTAACAACCTCTTTCCAAAACACTTCATTCAATACAGGCAGTGCAGGGGGAATACCAAAGCGGTATAATTCTTATAAACTGTCAAGCATGATTAAAGACAAGCCAAAGTAGTTTGATCTCTGACTTTAAAGAAACTATCGTAGTTTTGTGTATCACATCTGCATAATTTATACCAGTAGTGCTAGACCCCAATCTCTAAGTGGCACTTTTGTACTCATGCAGACCAGGTGTCTGTAAGACTGAGTTTATTTTATAGATTTACATCTGCTTCAAAGCTATAAAGGACTCTGTCACTGCTGCTTTGGGTTTTCTTTGCAAACATTTTTCCTAAAAGGTGGTAGTGGGTTTTTTGTCTATAGTTGGTTGAATGTCCTGCCTCCCTAAAAGTTTGTAGGTAGTTAAAACATTGTCACTGTAGTAATAAACTCAATAGAGTCCCCTCCCACCCTACCCCCTGTAGAATTAAAACTGTTAATGCAAGTAAGTGTTAAAACACAAGACAAAAGGCTGTAAATCTTGAGCAATGCTCTAAGCACTCTACTGTGAAACAGAATCATAAAAAAAAATCAGGTTGGAAGGGAGTCCAGAGTCAGCTGGTCCAACCTCTGCTCAGAGCAGGGCTAGTTTCAAAGTTAGATCAGGTTGCTCAGGGCTATGTCTCATTGAGTTTTCAAAATATCTTGGGAGGGTGGTTCCACTGCCTCTCTGTGCAGCCTGGTCCACTGCTTAACCTCCCCTGTGAAGAATTTTTTCTTGATATCACTATGAAGGAATTTTTCTTTCTATCCAGTCAGAATTCTCCTTGTTGCTGTTTGTGACCATTGTCTTTCATCCTTTCACCATGCACCTCCAAGAAGCATCTGGCTCCATCTTTTCCATAACCCCTTCTAGGTAGTGGAAGACAGCAGTTACGTCCCCCCCACGCCAGACTTCTCTAGGCTAAACAGTCTGAGTTTTCTCAGCCTTTTCTCATTTATGTTGTGTGCTCCAGCCCCCAACCATCTTAGTAGCCTTGCTCTAGACTATCTCGTCTGTTGATGTCTCTCTGATACTGTGATTACTCCAGATGCAGCCTTGGAAGGGCCAAATAGAGGGAAATTACCACTTCCCGTGGCTTACTGGCCACACTCTTGCTAATGCAGGCCAAGGTGTGGTTGATCTCCCTTGCCACAGGCACACACTGCTGCCTTATGTTCGGTTCGTTGCCTGCTGGGACCCCAAGCCCGTTTTTTTGCAGAGTTCCTCCCTAACCAGTCAGCCTGGCATGTACTGTTGCAGGGTTATTCTGACCCACATGTGGGACGGTATTTGTTGTTTCTAAACTTCCCAAAGTTCCCGTCAGCCATCACTTCAGCTTGCTGTGGTCCCCCAAGACAGCAGCCCAGCTCTCCTCTCTGTCACTGCGTCCCCCAGCCTGGTGCCCCTCAGCAGGACATTTCTCCCTCGCTGGAAAGCAGAGGAGAGCTGTGGATAAGTTATGAATTATCCATCAGAGAGTATCTTCTAAAAAGCATATTTAATGTTAGATATCTACAAAATACTGTGTTGGGGTACTGAGTGCTCTCACTCAGACTAGTAAAATGATCAAAATACAGCTTCTAAGTGCCTAAATGCTAGGACTAGAGTCATTGGATTTGAGGCTACTACATGACATCATCTGATGTGCATGCACACTAAACCGTTGTCTTTCTCCTGGTGCCTTTACACTGTTTCCTTCTTTAATGACCAGGACACTGATGAACTGCTATGGCTAGTTCATGTTATTTTGAAATCTGACTTTAAAAAAAAAAAAAAGCTTTAAGGTACATTAAACCCCAAAATTGTTGTGCTTTGAAATCCAGTGACATCATGAACCAGACGCTTTGTTTATTTTTGTAATATTTTTGTACACTTTAATAGATGAAATATCTGCATGTTAAGTTTGAGACAGATCTTGGATTGGAACATAACGATCCATTCTGCATTAGTCAAGAAGCAGTTGTATAAAGGGGTGCACATTCCTAATATTAATCAGAGCTGTATTCCATGTGCAAGGGACCATGTGGACTTCATTCATCTCCTGTACTAGCACTCACAGGAATGTGGCAGTCATAGTAAACTTAACATTGTTTTGCTTCTTGTGGTTTTGAATGAGTCTTTAATCAGACCAAAATTGATGTGGCTTTATGAATCCAGTTGGGGAAACCATGCTCGGCTTTGTGTGAATTCAAGAAACTATCATAGTATTAAGAAATGTCTGAGACGGTTGCTTCTGCTATGTTTGTGGACAACAGTATTTCCTGTCATATATACCATACGGTTTCAGTTTTCCAGTCTGCTCCCCTAAATGCAGTTGAGATATTTGAATATTGTTATTTACCCTCTGGTGTCTCTAAGGCATTTTTTCACTTGACATCTAGAAGAAAGCACTTGTTATCATCACCAAAAGCTGAATACATAAAGTGAAAGCAACGTTAAGGGCACAATATTAAGCTTACCTTGAGAAAAATCTAGTAAACCCATGTAAATTAGAGTTTGTGTTTGTAAGAGAAATTGCATTCACAGTTCAGAAATTAAATATAGTGGAAGAAATCTTTGACAAGGAAAGCCTTCTTAGTCTGTTTGTAACTCCTTAGAGTGCTGGACACAGTAGAACAGGTGGAGAGTTCCTCTCAGAGGACACTACGTAAATGTGTAGGAGACACATTGCTCAGTTCGGTTGTGCATGTTGCATCATAGTTTGAGAATGTTTAATTTGATGTCGCACAACTCCATCTGCCCTGTCCAAGCAAGAACCATTTGCTTTTATAGCTGCCTGGCCTTCATTTAAAACATTTTTTTTTCCCAAGAAGAATGAAAGTGATTAAAATGCTTTTCCTCCCTGATGATCTGTGACTAATGGGTTTTCTTGCTTTTCTGCTGTTTTTGACGTCATAGGTGGACTATTCAGCACATAGCCCAGGTGTATGAGTATCAGATTATTCATCTTCTGATGGGTTTAGTATCTTACTGCCGGTGCAATAAGAAAAGCAGTTTGTATAAGAATGGGTTTATTTATTTCAGCTACATATATTAGTGCAGAGAGGTCTTGTCCCAGTAAGGTTCCCATTCTGTCTGACTGGCTCACATGCAAGACTGGTGCCTGCTCACTAAATTGCAATGGTCCAAAGCACTCTTAGAACTCTGTTAATTAACATGAAAGACAACACTAATGAATTACCCTCTTTTAGAATCCCCAGCTGGTATTAGGCTGTGCTTTTCTTTGGGACAAGACTGGCTTGACTTTGTGGCCGGAGCTCTTTTGAGTGCTCATCGTGCTGGGTTGCAGCGGACAAACCCATGCTCTGTCCGGCTTGGCCACATCCCAGAATTGGCCTGGCACTTTGGAGTGACACTAGCCCTTCCTCTGTGTTAGTTGACAGGCCTCCTGCTGTGCCTTTTCCCAGTTCGTAGTTCTGCTGGAATTGCTCCAGGGCTGAAATAGATCTTTTAGTTTAGTCCTTTCCATCAAATTCCTGTAAGGAGGAACATAAGTGTCTGCCACTGCCCTGGGGAAGTTTTGGTGATTCACTGGCAGCAGAGTCCCTAGGAGCACAAAGTCTGGGGGCACCAGCATATGCCAGTTACGTACAGCCAGGCCTGGTCTATGTCAGAAGTTAGGTGGCATGCCAAAGGCACAATAGGTATCAGTGCCAAAACTTGTGTTAGAGCTACTTGGTGGCAGGTCCTGGTGCTGTGTAGATCACTAGGCTATGTGTCTCTCCTTTAACCTTGCGGTTGATAGAGTCAGCAGTATGGGGCTCCTTCATTAAATGCAGGTATTTTTTCAACTGACATTTTAGGATATACTGTGGAACGTGGAGCCCATCAAATACCCACTGGCTGAGGAAGTGCTCTTCTCAAGGAGACTCCAGCAGCTGGAATGAGAACCTGGGCAGATGGGTTAGCTGTTAAAGAGGGACAGACAACCTGGGCAAGAGGAAGGATAGTCAAAAGTGTGTGGTTCAGGCAAGTGGCACAAATTCCTGTGAAAAAATCTTTTCTCCAGGCAATGCCACAGTTATTATGCAAAGTTAAAAGTGGAAATGTTTTTATTTTAAAGCTGGGATTCAGCAGTTGAGTTCCGGTTCTAAAAGAGCACAGGCCTTTGGATCTGGGGTTTTCATAGTGTCCATGGTTGAAGAGGCCTGTGGCTGTAGAAGCTGGCTTGAAAGCTTGCTTTGGAACTCAGTTCCGTCTTCTCCTTTCTCCTTATCCCCACATCACAGTTTCCCTGTAGTCCATTGAGGAGACCAGAGTCAGTCACACGTTCTTGATGGGGATACAGACTTTTTCACAGCTCAGAAGTAAATGTTCAGAGGCAGAGCTTGGGTTCAGGCCCATCTCTGATTGTATTTAAGTTTGTTGAGAAGTAATTGATGAAGCCAGTCAGAATGCTTTTCTGGAGTCTGTGAAGCTCTCAGTCAGCAGAGTCAGATCATTTCAGACTGGCTTTAAATAAAAGGTGTTAGTTAAATTGTGTGGGAAATCCATCTGGGGTGGGAAAAGCAAGAAAAGGAGGCAAACAGCAGAACTGAGACAGTTGAAGGAGAAGCAGTTGCTGACAGCTAAAGCTGAAGCAGTCTAGCAAGTAAAGCAATGCTCCAACAAATATTGCTGTGTGCTGTCTAAAACCAGGATGAATTTCTGAATGGGATCTTGCTGGTAGACTCCCACTGGGAGTGTCCTACAATCCGTGGTCCCAGGGGGAGCTGGCCCTCCTGGGGAGGGTTTCTTATGCACCCTTCTGCTCTCTGGACCTGTTCAGTGTCACGTTTAGGAGTTTTTGAGCCCTTTCAATAGCTGGATACTTCTCTTGACAAATATTTTTTGCACCTTGAGAGGAGTTAGACTGATGATAGCAACTTAATCACTGTGCTTCTCCAGGTATGTAATTGAACCTTGTTACAGTTGACACCCAAGTGAAACAGTGTAGTTATACACAATTGTTTAGCTGTTTTCCTCTATCAATTTGAGTATCTCACTTCATTTTGGGGAGAATCAGCTTCTTGTTCACTTCTGCACTATAACAGGACAACTAGTTCTGGGTTTGCATGGGCTTTCTTCACAGTCAGAGAGAGTCAAGTGAAAAATAAATCATTATAAAGCCCCAAACCTGTCAGATTGGTACCAGGCCTAGAAAAGTTCCTTTTTTTGGGGGGGGGGGGGTAAAATCATATCAACATAAGTCTTGTATACAGGTTTCAGGTAATCACTCAGGAAGCAAAATGTCTGTCTTTTGGTGTAGCCATCTCTCCTTGAAATTTTGAGGGCCAGGTGGTGGTCGTACTTGGGTGAATACAGTCTTTTCCAGAGAGATGAGAATAGATGAATCTGGGTCTCTGAGCTATTTCCCAATATGTCAGAACTCATAAGAGAGGAGATGGAGCAATATGTCTCAAATCAGCATTATTAAGTGGAGTGTCAGGGCAGCCTAATGCAGGTGGGTGCCTGAGCAGTTAAAATAGGCAGGTGTGGACCTACAACCAAGATCCTGAGTGTGGAGGGAATGTTGATGGCTTAACCTTCCCTGTGGAGTGCAGAACAGCATGTTACTCCTTTTATCCCTCCTGCTAAGTCAACTCATCTCTCTTAAACTGATTAGTTGTTTTGAATTCTCATGTAAATTGGACATAGTGCATGTCATGTAACAAATGGGATGATTTAGCTGTTTTACTGAATCCACCATTGTGTGTGCCAAAAGCTGCAGAAATGATGACTGAGGTCCTGTTGGAAGATGTTCCAGCTTGACATTGCTTTCAAATGAGAACACTTGCAAAGTTCTTCCAGTAAATGTGGAAAAAGGTTAAAAAGCCAGCAAGCTGATCTTTCCAGTAAAATCTGATCATCACATGCCACATTATTGCCTGTCATGCTTTCGTATTGCATTATTGTCTGTCATATTATCATCTTGCATCAAAAGGATTGTACAAATCTGGGAGAAACTGGAATTGCTGGGCTGCTGTGAAGCTGAAGCAAACTTGGGAGACATTGCACCTTTGCCACCAGTGCTGTGCTAGTTGCTTCTCTGAAAACATTTTGGGTTTTAGTCAGACCCTTACCAGGATGTCTCTGGATAGTCGTTACGCAGACAGAGCTAGGATTGATACAAAATGATGGTGCAGGCAGTGATCAGGGAAACGTATGTTCCTCTTTTCTTCCATGCTCCCAGTCTGCCTCTCACAGTCTAAAAAGCATGTGAGTTTTTGGAAAGTGTAACAGTGGCAATTTTAATAATAGACACTATAGGGTAATGGCAGCCAGAGCGCATTAAATCAAACAGTATCCATATGGGCCTGTCAAAGAAAGGCCAAATACTCTAGCTGTCTGATCCTATTGATGATCAGCCTGCTGCTTTGTTGCTACATTGGGATATGCAGATTTCAGTTATTTTTAATAATCATGGTTTATTTAGATCCCTATTTTTCTTTGTGGGGTCTGTCTCACAGCTATACCATCCACTACAGCTTCTTTCGACAATCTCTGTCAGCTTTATTGCCTGGTTTTCTAGTCAATGCTGCAGGTTAGTAAAACAGAGACAAAAACGACCACGAGGTTGCTCTCCCAAATCCCAGTTTAAATTCAGAGAGTATATTGAAGTCAGCAGGGTTAAACCTCTGTGAAGTGCAAGCAGTTTAGGCATGCTGATGCTGTACTGTGCTAACAGTTGCTCATCAGATGTTTTCATGCACATGATTTTGGTTTGAGGGTTACATGGATGATTTTGGGGGGCAAAATTTCTTATTCATTTATCAGCCATGCTAATTCTTCTCTACCTGGTGCTTCATTATGATTACAACTCTAAGCTCTTGCAGTCCCTGCAGAGATAGCAGAGAGCTGAAAGTATCTGCAGTGTTTCTTCTGCTTATTGCAAGGCAAAGCAAAACTGCACAAGTTCAGTAAGCACAGGCTGTTGCTTACAAACTCCATGGATCAGGGCTCAAAAGGCTGAGGGCATTTTAGACTTTTCACTCTGCATGTTGCAGGTGTTCCACTACTCTTCTGAGAACATGGTACTGAGCTGATACACTGGGTGGTAGGATTATAAGCAAATAATGGTCTGTAACTTAGTACTGTTCAGCAACAGCTTTTCAATGGAACTATAATGTGTCTTAGCTGTAATGTGATATTGAAACAGTTCCTCTTTCTACAGATTCCTGGGGTAAATTCCTCAGCTGAGAAGCACAGTTGCAGCTTCTCTGATGTTGAAAGAGCTCATCTATGTACTGAAGATCTAAACTCGGATACTTTATGAGAGTGTGGAGATTTTGTGGTTTTCATCCATTTGATCTGAACATGCTCGTAAACATCCCAGTGGCTGAGTTTTCCTCCAGCACTGGCGGTGTGAATATGCGTTTGTGTAATTTTATGAATAAAATGAATGAGTAATGCACATGCAGAATGCACCTGGATTCTCACCATTGAGCAGTTCTTTGGACTGAGACGCTGGGGAGCTGTAAGTCTGCAGAGCGCATGAATCCTGTGCTGTTCCCTCATGCAGTGCTTGCACTCTGAGGTTCATTCCCGTTGCTTCCTCTTCAACAGCAGCAAAAGCAGAATTCCCCAACCACCCTTCTCTGCTTGCTTTTTCCTTGCCCAGTTATATTTTATCTTAATCTTCTGCAAGGGCTTGTGTGCACCAAATGTGTGTGAGCTGGATGAATTGGGCTGTATCTACAACTGAACAGAGATCATGGGCAGAGGGCAAAAAAGGTGGTTCAAGGATCTGTAGATGCCACCAGAGGGATTATGTGTGGAAAGGAGTTGATGTTGCACTTTGTGTCTGTTGTTACAGAAACACTGCAAAAGTTTGAGGGGATAGGTGCCACAAGCATCAGAGGTTCTTACAGGCTGCTCACTTGGGTATTTCTACTTGTCTGTTATTCAGTCCTGATTCTGCCTGTCTGGGTGTCTTTTCCTGCCCATTTATTGCCACTATTTCCAGCTCCTTGCCTCTGGAGGTATGTGCTGCTTTTCCCAAGTCTGTCCTGGGATGGCAGCTGAAGCTTTCATCTTCCAGTTCATTATAATGTAAAATATATTAATTGCCCTATATTTTGTGCACATGCTCTAGTATGCAGGAAATAATACACACTTTGTCATTTGTGAGGTGCTAACTCTGTCTAACTCAGCCACACAGCTCAGGGGTCAGGGCTTTCTATGTAGCCAGCAGGGAAGGTGGTAGGCTCCTAGCTTGGGCACTCAGCATCACCCTCTGGAGACAGTATCTCCCCTGCAAACATTGGCTCCTAATTTAGGCACCCAAGTTAACACAAATTGATGAGCCCTTTCCCTTACTGTATACCTGCTGATCTTCTTGCTTCCTGGCAGTGCAAAAGGCAGGAGTTATAATCAGCATTCAGTGAATCCCTTCATTCCTCTGATAATTATTTCTCCCATCTAGAAAGAAATGATGCATTTCCCTGCTTTCTGCCATTTATAGAGAAGAGTCTGCCTGCATTTTTTCTTCCCCTCAGCCTTACTTTTCACTCCTTTCTCAGCACGAGACAAGCTTGCTGAGTCTGCCTCTGCTTCCCATTTGCCACGTGTGAGAGGCTGAGCAGAGGAACATTGTGTGCCGCCTCAGGACTCGGTGGGGCTGACTCGCAGAGCATCAGAGAGTGAGGAATTGCAACTGCTGGAGGAAACTCATCAATGCTTGAGCTCAAAGCACTGCATTCCTCAGGACTTTTCTAAAGATCACTGGTTATTTATCTTTTTTTTTTTTTTTTTCCCCTTTCCCCTGTGGACCAATCATTAAATTGCCTCTGGGATCTTCTGGACATAAATGTTGTGTAGATAAGTGTCCCATGTTAACTCAGCAGTTCGGTATGTAGAATTCAAGAGAATGGGAAACTTGAAAAAAAATGCTTATAAAGGGAACTGATCTGGAAGCAGGGATGGTGATTAGAGACAGTATTTGCCAAAGGCTTGCTATTTTGTGTGACCATATCCATTCTGGGGGTCTGATTCAGCTTGCTTTGAAGTCAGTGATAGTCTGCTGTTGTCTTGTGTGGCAGTTGGATCGGCCTCATTAACACAAGCCTGGCCTCTGTACTGCATAATGTTTCTCCTTTTGGCTTCCAATAGAGACATCCATATGGAAGGAACAAGGATGTTTCCTTGCTCTTTCATTGTAAATGTGTTTTTCTTTTGCAGCAAATCCAAATGAATGCAAAAGCACTGCAGCTTGCAGATTGTGAACATTCCTTGCCTGGATCTCAGGACTAGACAAGTGATGGTATTGAGGAGAAATGCAGAGATCAAAGCTGCAAACCTCAGAGCCAGCCCAGCTATATGGAAGCTTTCCTCAGTTTTGTGCTGTAGGAACAGTAGCAACCACCACTGCAGCCCTTCCCCAGAGCCTCACTCCAGTGTGGGACCTACATCTGCTGGTGGCCCTAAGTTCCCAGGTCTTTCTCCCATGGAAGGGAGTCACAGTGCAGAGCGATAGGGTTAAATGCTGCTCTGAGGCAGTTCAGGGTACCCTCACACAACTTTTTAGCTTGCTGGCCATCTTGGGTTTCTTGTCACTTGTCCTTCCTACTCTTGGCACCCAGTAACCAGTTTGTCTGGGCTGCCTAGTGCTCTTTTTGCATATCTGGTCTTTTGGTCTCATCCACCAGAGAGAGCTTATGTACTAAAAAATGGTGGTCGTCTAAGGTTTGAAAATTACTGAAGAGCTAGACAAATAAATTCTTTTAGTTCACTGGCTGAACCAAATACTGGGTTCAAATGCCAAATCAGCAAAAATAGATGGTTTTGGATTGATCAGACTATTTCATTATCATAGATTTGATGGGGAAATTTAAATTCTTTAAAAAAAAAAAAAAAAAAAAAAAAGATGAGGCATATTTGGTCTCAAGGCATTATTTCAAAGTGAAAAAAACCCCAAACCCTGAAATAGTTTGATTTTTAAGCAAATGAGAAAAATAAAAGAAACAAGTGTTCTTGAACAGCAAGCTAATCATCTGAAGAAACTCTCACAGCTGTAGGGAAAGGGTTAAAATCCCTGTGGTGTCTCCACTGACCTCCACATTACACTGAAGAGGAATTTGGCCCGAGCTTTCTTTTGGTAGAGAATCTGTGTCAGAAAAGCAGCCTCTGCTCATGGTTCCTTGCTCCTCCCTCTCCTCTCATCCAAGACTTTTCTGGGCCTGTTTCTATACTTAATATTTTAGGTCAACATTAGTAATGTTGAGTTTAACTGGGTTCAGGCAATTCTCCTTTACATTGTGTCTTGGAAAGAGAATCACCCTAAAACTTTTGAATGCTTTACATTTGAAAAAAGGTTTCTTTTCAACTGATGGGCTTGTTTCTTCTCAGGAGTTTGGATACTATGCAGACTAATGTAGTAACATTTGTTTTCTCAAGGAAGCATATGTTTAAGCACTGCCTAATGTAGCCGGGTATTTTGAAATCTGTTAATCCATTCTAAAATGCTTGCTTGACCTATACTTGACTTTGGCTTACAAGAAATGTTATTATGCTAGTACAGTCCAATTAGCTGTAAGCAACAGCATTTTGCAAAACTGACCATTTATTGTTGTTATGATTATCATATCTAGAGCTCTAGAGATTACAAGTAACAGAATTAGTGTGCAATACCTATTTATTTTTCTTCCTGCAGAAGGAATCAATCAATTTCATAGTCCGCCCAGAACATTTGTAGCTTTAAATTTTTGTAGGAATATTTGTTGCTTAAGATTTGTCCTGTTCGTTGCATTAATCAAAAGGTCTTTCTTCTAAGTACTCCATGCACTTGAAGGTATTCTTTCCATGTGGCATGTGGAATGACTATGATGATAGTGCAGCCTCTAGAATCAGATTCCCTCTGGATGAAATAATAAACTGTGATTGCCAATTCAAACATTCTTCAAGAGCAGCAGTTATTCAGGCTTTTAATTAAAACAAAGCTAAAACCTTCACTCTTGTGCATATATTTAACTAGAAATCTTAGTATGGTGCACTACCAAAGCAAAACTGTATTTTTACTTGTATTGTGAATACTTGAATTTGCTAAGCAAGAACTCTTATTGCTATAATTGGTGAATCAAGGAGTCTCACGCTTCCAGGCTTAACAATGAAGTAGAAAGCACAAACTACTTTTGGGGTTTTTTTTGTGCAATGAGGAAATGTAGTATTCTGTCTAGAACAAAAAACCCTAGTAGCCAAAAGAACTGAGTATTAATCCAGGCCTTGCTCTCATTGAAAAGACCTATGCCTTGACTGTCATTTCTGTAAAAGCAGTGAATATTTTCTGTAACAGTGTGAATAATAAACTGTGCTGTATCTTTCTGTCCTCAATTCTTAATTGATACAGTATGTAGTAAAATCTGAATTTCTTATATTTAATAGCTTGTATTGCAATATACATTGTACTAAAACCATGAGTTTTAGAGTAATGTTTAGATATAAAACCAAAAGCATGTTGGTTCAAAAGCTTTGAACCTGCATGTTTCAAGTTTCTGCAAATTCAAGTCTTGAATTTGAGTAGATCACTTTTTTGGTGATGATTTTCTGTGTAAGATGGTTGGAAAACTGGAATGACCCTGTGTTCGAAAAACTTGAAGTTCTAAACCAGTTGCTGATTATGAACTGTCTGAAGAAATGGATACAAAATGTTCATTTACTAATGGCAGTCATTCATCTTCATGCTGCTTAGTTCAGTGGGAGGTTTAGGGAGTTCAGGAGTTTTCAGAAGATGGTGGGTTATCCCACTGGTCCTTAGGCTGCCGAAGGGTATTTGATCTCACTTAAATCTGGACTATAAATTTTGGTTCTGGTTTTCACATGCTAAAAATTCAAAGATTGCTGTCTGCTTTTTGATGTATTTTTCATTTATGTCATATTTAGCGATTAACTGTTCAAGCTTCTATACATTACTGGCAGGATGAGTTTCCTACTGGGACATATTAATTTTACACAAATTGAAATGAATAGCTGCTTAATTAGAAGGCATGATGTGTTTTAAAGAACACTTTGAGGATGCAGTATGGTCGGGGCAGAAATTCTTCCCTCATCTCATGCATTTTCCAACCTTCTCTCTTGGCACTGCTGAACTGAAGTGTTTATTCTTTCTTTGTCTTCTCTCAGGGAAAGAGAAAAGTGAAGGTAGCATCAAATAAAAGTTGTCTTATTGTGTGTAAAGGTGGTATGTTGAGAACAGTTATTTATTGCTATTCATTTCACCCTGTGAGTGGCTGCTATAGATCTATAAAATCTACTGATACACTTTAAAGTAGTTATGTGCCTTAGCTTTCATATATCAATAAATTTTCCACAGCTGCGGATGCTCAGAAGCACGTCTTGTGAAATCTTTGCATTTTATTAAAAAAAAAAGGCAGTAAAAAAAAACCCCAAAGAAACTTGTCGACCTTGTAGCCAAGTTCTCCTCCAAATACTTCCAGCTGCAGCTAGAGGGATGAGTCATGCTGAAAGCTGAGGAGCTTTTCTAAAAGCCTTTCACTTGGTTCACATGATTTTTATTTTTTTTTAACTTTACATTCCTGTCTGTTTTTCTTTTCTTAACCCCCCCCCCCCCCAAACCAAACCAAAACCAAAAATGTGAAGGCGAGTCACCCAAGGAAAACCCGTATGAAGATGTGGAGCTGAAAGGCCGTCACGCGGGCCGAAAATCCCATCAGCTCTCGGAGAATTCCCTAGATTCTTTGCACAGGATGTGGACGCCGCAGGACAGGAAATACACATCACCTCCCCAGGTAACGGCGTCGGTCTTTCTGTGCTTGAAGCTTTTTTAGAACTTATGCAAGAAAATCAGTCATGGCACAGGAAGAAGAGCAGCTATACCAAATGAGAAAGGGTATCTGGAAAAAGAGTGCTATCAAATGCGTAAATTGTTGCAGGGAATGCTCTTGGCAGCTGTAGCTCAGCTTCTCAGCGCTGTGCTGCAGAAGCTGATGGCTCTTTGTGCTGGCTATGGCCTGATGAGTTTAAGCAGAATCCTTCCATCGGTTGTTTGTGAGCTGAATCTGGCCCTAAATTATTTGTATGGCTGCACCTCTTTGTGAATTGCCTCTGTGTTTGCTGCTGGGCTTTTAGTAAGGACAGGAGGGAAAAAGCCATCTGCTTCATCTTGCCCATGTATTGTTACATGAGGCCTATTGAGACTTTGCTAATGTGAAGTATGTAGTGTGGCATGTTTTACTGAAAAATGGAGAATGCCAACTATGTCCCCCCCAATAAATAAATTAATAATAAAATAATCAGAAAAACCTGACTGTCTGCATTTAACAAGGCTGTATAAGTTGTGTTTACAGCATAAAGTAAAAGACCAGGAACTTTGCAGACTTTCCATTTTGTGGTAAATTTTCCTAAGAAGTCTGTTTTTTTGTGAATGCTATGAAATGCCATGTTGCTTTGTTGTTTATGGGATCATTGTGTTCATAAGGAAAAATATAAATTTCATCACATACTTAAATTTGAGATTCAAAACGCGTTTTAAAGGAACTTTGTTTTGCACAGAATCAACAGAAAATTTGCAGTTGAACAAAAGATCACAACAATTTAAGTTTTTGTCTTGTAAGGAGACCTAGAACAAAACTGAATATATTTTCTTTTGCTTATTTTGTGTGCATGTAAGCATCACAGTCCAAGAGACAAAAGAACAGTCCAAGAGACAAAAGAAGCATCACCAGGATTCTTAGTGTGCACCTAACATATAATTTGTAAAACAGGAGTGTTTTCAGCAAAGCTACTGAAAAGGGAACAAGTGGAAAGTAGTAATTAGGCAGACCAAGGAGAAACAGAAACTGCAGCCATGAAGATAACCTCTTAGTGAGATACATACTATGCATAACAGGCTGTGTGTGTGTTAACAGGAATTGTGCAGCATCTAGACACTCCAACAGGGTATACCATTAGGGTAGGAACCATATAGGTCCATAGCAAGATGCTGTCCATTGTTCTCTGTTTTACACAGGGTGGCCAAAGAATATACAGATTAAAATACTTCTGTAAAGTTGCTCAGTAAATAAGTACTCTCTGGTATGTTTGCAACAGGGCTATCTTTATTCTAGTAGCTTCTTTTTGAAATGCTGCCAGGAGTTTCCTGCCAGGAGTCAGTCCTGCCTTAATTGCACTGTCATCGTGCTGATATATAAAGCAAAGAGACACTAAGAGCAGGTCAACTATGGGCCTGGGTAATTCTCCAATGACCAGAAATAGAAAAGTCTCAATTTCCTGACGAATGGCAGCTTCGGCGATGATTTATCACCCAGTTTTTCCAGCATAGCAACATAGCTGGATTAGCAGCATGACTTTTTAGTCATGGATGATGATAAACAAGATGGCAGAGATCAGAAGG
This sequence comes from Haliaeetus leucocephalus, assembly GCF_000737465.1. Classification (NCBI taxonomy): domain Eukaryota; kingdom Metazoa; phylum Chordata; class Aves; order Accipitriformes; family Accipitridae; genus Haliaeetus; species Haliaeetus leucocephalus. Next base: position 10,859,659 of record NW_010972609.1, read on the forward strand.
TCAGCAGGCTTTCAACAATCATCTCCGAAAAGAATTCCTTTCATAAAAGTATAGACTGGTGCATATTTTCCTGGTATGCTAACCTGTGGTAAGCAGAGACCTCAGAAACACTGGCTTGTGGTCATCTTGAATTCCACTGTGTCTTCTCCTTTCCCATTCATTACTTTCAGTTTTTGAAGTCATCAGATATAAAAAGAATGTTTTTATGATGACATTGTATTTGTGATGCAAAACCCACACATACAGACATACCTATGCTTAATCCCAGATAGCATGGCACTGTAATAGGTAAGCCCTCCAAGTAGAACAAATGGGACATTTATTACTGCAGGTTTACAGCTTGTAATACTGCTAATAGAATATTAGCAAATGCCAACTGACAGCTGTTTGACGTACTAGTGCTTTTTTCTAGACATGCTGGTTAAGCTTCTTACATTGCTTGTGTTTGGGAGGAGAAGGCAGGGACCCGGCCTTCCCAGCCTGCCAATTAACCTTCCTGAGAGCTGGGCAGAGCTGCTCGAAGGACTGCTCCAAAACCGCCCCAGTTTTTTAAAGATAGCTGTTACTTGGTGCTTAATCCTGTCAGTGAGATTTTTGCTTCCCCTGCAGTGATAGCAGTTTCATGTTTTAAAGGGAATTCTTTGTGAATGCAGGACAAAGCTGTAACTGCTGTCTGCACATTGGCAGATCTTAAAACATCTTAACACCATGGAAATACAGCAAGCTTGATTTTCTGTGTTATTTCTCTAGGCTAAAATAGCAACTTCAATGTAATTGCTCTTGATTTTCACCACTGTAACTGGAAGAGACTGATCAGGCCCATCAGGCCAGTGTTCTGATGTCAGCCAAGCCTTTAAGTTAGGTTTGAAGGCTCATAAAGTTGATGTGATGTGGGTGCGTGGAAATGCACTAAAGCCAAAAGTACTATTGTTTTCTTTGAACTTTAAAGTCTTAGATATTGACCCCGTCTCTTCATTTTGACCTTAAACCCTCTCTTCGCACATATCCCGCAGAGCAATGGCTCACCTGGTATGATGTCCTTGTGTAGCCACCACTCACTCACAAAGAGCTGCTTCTGCACTAAGTGTTGCTGAGGAGGGGAAGAGCTCAAGCTGTTCTTGTTCCTGCAGCTACCTTCGAAGCCCAGCAGCCAGTCCCTGCGCATCGGGAACTGGTCAGAAAGGAAGAGCCACCGCTTACCACGGCTGCCCAAGCGGCACAGCCACGACGACATGCTGCTGCTGGCTCAGCTTGGCATTCCCTCCTCCCCTTCCAGCCTCAACGAGGACAGCCTGAGTACCACAAGTGAGCTGCTGTCTACACGGCGGGCCAGGAGGATCCCAAAGGTACTGGCAGGGTGATCAGGCTTACGCGGAGGATAGGTCACCTGTCTGCAAGAGCTTGCAAATTTCTATCCAGCCTTTAGCGATCACTGAAAGCTTTTTGTGTCCTAAAGGAAAATTGAGATCAAAACAGAAACAGTAACTCTAAGGAGCCAAGACATACTCCTTTTTCACATCCAGCTGTACTATGAAAATCCCTTCCCTGAAGTGGTTAACTCTGACTCTGCCCTGGTCCAAGAGTAGCAAACATCTGATTGCCATCTTTGCAGAGTTGATTTTAAGCCAGTTCTGTTTTCCACACTTTTCTTTAAGCTCTGTGGGCCAGACCATTGTTGTGTACCTAACTTTATGATTTTGAATGGGTGATGGTCAAGCAATTTTTATTTATAACATGCAGCAGCATCTGAAGTGGTATTTTTTTTCCTATCACTGGTTTACTGGTCTCTGGAACATAACTATTATCAGCCTAATAGGTTTCCCTTCATTTACTCACAACATACCCCATCCTGATAACCCTGCTGTCTTGGTGGATTTGAAGTAAAAATTAATTTTCCATTTTTCAAGAAGTTTTCCAATTCAAAATGGGATGTGAAAAAAATACAAGCCACCAAACAACAATGAAAAAACTCAACAAACTTTTTCTAGTACAATAGCAACAGAGGAGGGGAGAACTGCCAATATATTTATTTTTGGCTTGTGAACAAAGTTGATTTTTACTGTGTATTCAGCTCTTTCCTGTTCTTATTAGAGAGCATATTTTAAAGTACATGGCTGTAAATACTGTGAGTAGAGGGAGATTTTTATGTTCCTGTCAATTAGTCTGAAATTCTGTCTAAGCTGGAAACAAGCAAAAAGGAGGAAATTAGTCCTCTGTCCTTAATATTTACTATATTTTTACTTTCTTGGAATATACTATTTTACTACACAAATGAGCATACATCTGTGAAGGAAGTTACAGAGTAACTTACAGAGTAGCTTACTACTTGGTTTTGAGTAAAACTTGAAAAGTTTGGCTATTAGTTTTGTACCCAACTTTCTTTTTCTTTTTTTGTGGATTTAAGGGACAGACATTCTCCTTTTCAGCATATATGAATGTTCATAGTTTTATCATAAATTTTGTGATAATTTCTGGTTTTGACCACTCTAGCTCCTAGCATCACATATTACTGGAGAATCTTAGGTTTTTATTTATTGAGAAAATGTTAGTTATTAGAGGGAAAAACTCGAACCTGAGAAACTCCTGTTCTGTACCACCCCCAGTGATGCTTTGTGAAGCATTATCCAAATGCTTTAAACATCTGGGCTTTCCTCACCACAGTGCAGGTATTTTACCCCTGGTAAAGCAGCTGAAGCAGACAAAGTGCCAAGCAGCACAGCAAGGGGAGTGAAAAATCCCAGCAAGGCCCCTCACTCCTGGTTCCTGATGCCTTGTTTAGTGCTTATGTGCAGGAATTTTTGGGCCAGCGCATGTGCTGGAGCCAGGCAGGATTTCATCCTGCTGCCTCTGCCGTGGTGCTGTGCAGATTCCCAGTGGGCAGAGCCAGGCACACAGCTGCAAGCAGAGAAGTTCAGCTGAGCCTTGTGTGGGTTGCACATGGCTCAGTCAGCATGTAATGGCAAAATCCCTAATACTGCTTCAAGTGGGAGAACAAGTGACGATTTTAACACTTCAAACCATTTGTTCTGGGCCAGACCCTCTTCCTTTGCTGAAGAGGTTGCATGAGTTTTTGTTCCAGTCTGTGCTCTGTTACTGACTTTCTACTGTGTCTATGGCGAATTAGTTCTCTCACTGAGTTTATTTCTTTCTGCAAGCTGAGGTAAAACAGCTTTGTAAATTGTATTATAGTTCTATGAGTAAAGCTGCTATGGAATGAATATACTATTCCCGACTCATAAAATCATTATGAAGATTAATTGCTATGTATTTATGACTCTCCAGAAGTTACAATATTCTATTTAATTATGAATTCTCTAAACACAAGTTATCTCATTAATATTTTCCATCATCTCAAATTTTTTTGGACAGAGATATTATCTGCATTAGCCCTACCAAAGGAAGTCATAAAGATGATTACCAGGTTAAAATTCTGGCTGGTTAAAGCCAGCACTAGTAGCTAACTTCAAAATACTTTTGTAGAAAAGGATAAGATTAGAGAAAGTAGATATAGAACCTCTGAAGTAAGGTAAGTACGGCATGAGTTGGAAGGGTGAGGGAGGAGAACTCCATATGGGCCAGATCCTCAGCTGATACGATATAGCTTCAGAGCAGCTGATTCACTCTGTACCTGAAAAGGCTTTAAGAAGTTAGAGCCATCTCCTTCTGTGCTTATTTGCACACACTAAAATCACAGTTCAGAGAGGTGCTAACACACAATACACATTACTCATATTCAAAATAAGAATATGTTCTTAAGGCCCATGAGAGTTTGGCAAAGTTGGATATTGCTAATAGATCACTGTTACTTAGACAATGCAAGTGAAGAGAGAAAAAATAGTGTAGAGACAGAGAAATGAGGTGATAGAGGATAACAGCTACCTCTGAATCCTCAGGCTCATTGTGCTTTTATTGCAAGTGTCTATGAGACTTCTGAAAATGGGATTTAGGTTTCTGAGTGATTTAATTGTTTTTTAAAATATGTCCATAGGTAAAAGAGTGAGATTCACACAAATGGGGCTCAAAATACGAGAGACTAAGAAATGCACTTTGAAATAGTAAAGGGGGGTTCAGCTGGGCTTTCATCTGCGGTCAAATTCTTTGTTTGGATAGATTATTTAAAAGTCTCCTGGCAGAAAAGTGTTTGGTCTTACTGATTCCTCATTTTCCTATTTTGCAGCTTGTCCAAAGAATCAATTCCATCTACAGTGCAAAAAGAGGAAAAAAACGACTGAAGAAACTTTCTATGTCCAATATTGAGACAGCATCCCTACGAGGTATTGCCCAAGCATCACAGTTCAGTGAATCCATTTGGAAGTTACAGGATTAACAGATTCCCTTCTTCCCTTCTCATCTACCCCAGGCTCTACTTTGTTTAGAACTTTCTTCTACAAATGATGATAACTTTCTGTCTGTAAGAGAAAATGGGGATGAGCTCAAAATAAACAAGATTCTCAGCATTGTCTATCCGATTAATCCCATGATCAGCTAGACTTATCCAGCTTCTTTAGTTCACTTTTTGAGTAATTTGCATCTGTAAGTTTTGTCCAAAATTCACAGTTTTGACCTTGTAATTCATTCATGCTTTTTCCTGGCATGTGAATGCTACTCATACTGCACTTCAGGCTGCTTCTGGAAAAGCAGAGGCCAAAAAGAAACTCAGGCCATGTCTGTAGTAGGAGTATGATAGAGCTTTAATGTGAGTACACCTCAGAAATACATCTTGTCATAAGGTTACTTCTGCACGTTACTCTCACTCAGTTTGGTGAGTTCTGGTAATTGAACATGTTGCCCACACAGACAAAGCTCATAAGGCTTACTTTGACTTTTCACGTGCTGCATAACTTTTTTAAAAAAAAATTAAAATCTGAAAAAGAATTAGAAGGATCAAAATCCATTTTCCAAATGGCACATTCACCTCTGTAGCCTAGCATGGATGGGGGTTCAGTGCAACCAGTTGCTGTAAAGGAGAATGAATTTTCACCTTCATCAAAACGAAGCTCTTATTCTCAAGCAAAATTGAAACTTAATCCAAGGAAAACACAATCTAAGGAGTCATTCAAACTGTTTATCTGAAGATATTTTAAAACTGAGGAGAAAGCATGCGTGGATCACAAAGCTCAGTGTGACATACGATTTTTCCCAGTTTCACCAGTAAACCAAGTTTATGTTTGCTTTGGTTTTGCATTAACTGATCCCTTTATCTCCTCTGCAGATGAGAACAGTGAGAGTGAGAGTGACTCAGATGACAGGTTTAAAGGTAAGGGATCAGCCTTCAATAACTGCCAGTCAGCCACTGTCACAGACCTTATCAAAGTACATTCTGCTGCTGCTGCACGTTGTTCCTGTCCATGGCCTATATTTTCCTTCCTGAACTATGCTAACTCCATTACTGCAGAGCTTACAAAGTTTCCAACACAGGAGCATGAATGTGGAAAGCAAGGACAAAATGAGCTGTGAGGATCTAACAAGGATTTGGCAACTGTGTCGTATAATGAAGAACAGGACCTTTGATAGATTTGCTTTGTCAGCCACTTCACAGATCCTGATGTTTTCCAGACTGACTACTGGGTGCAAACTTAGAGGGATGAGATTGGATAAATATGCTCTTTTCTTATTCATACACTGCTTTAAGTGTTTACTGCTAGCTGCTGTTGGAGGCAAGATTATGGGTCTTATCCAGCGTAGTGGTTCTTATACTCTTTTATAGGTCTGCAGTCTCCAAATTGTAGAAATTCCTTTATCAGTGCACAGCACCTGCACAAACTCTGCTTGAGCCAGGCCAGTAAATTAGTCCCTCATTTTCAAGAGTCCTGATACACAGAGAGAACTATAAAAAAGTTGAAGGCAGCAACAACAGATTTTATTACTAAAACCCTGTCATGTTGTTAGTAAGTGAGGGGAAAAAAACCCAAGAGTGCAGAGCTGTGGTTATAAGATAAGGGGAAAGCATTTGTGTCTACCTGCTGCAGATGTCACCTGCTTACTGTTCATGCAGAAAAACTTGATGGAAAAAATTGTCTTAGGGAAAAAGATTTGTTCCAGATAGGTGGTGATAAGACCACTCAAAACAGGCTGTATGCAACATTGCACAGTCATGTGTGGAAAAAGACTCATTGCTCCTTTGTAGACAGGTACCAATGCAAAAGCACTTTCAGTTCTGTTTCTCTTTGTGTCGAAAAATGTGGGGGTTGCTTTTGCTCATAGCCCATGAAAGAAGACAGAAAGGGCCTGGCCTCTCTCTTGTTATTGGGAGGATATTCTGATTTCACTGGAAACTGGGAAGATTTTTCCCCACTGTTGTGGAACAGAGGATCTTCATTCTGATGGCTCCCTAACTTTCTGCTCCTGTATGACTTTATATTTACATTGGTGCTCTCAGGACATCCTGAGCCTAAGATCCAGTTGTCATGTGTAGCATGATAGGATTCACTGGGTTCCCATCTGTGGGGGTGGGCTCTTTGGTTTCTCCTCTTGCAAATATGAAGCACTGGCCAGCAGTGTGGGGCTATCTCAACACAGGACAAGGCAGGTTATTTCTTGGGATTTAGCTTCCCTAGTTGTATGGTGACACCACGCCCCAAGTGCTTTATCAAAATAATTTTTAATTTTTCTGTTGTTGAACCAGTTGTATGATGGCTGGTCATCAAGGGTTTTCCCTTTCTTTCTGTCAATTAATTACTGCTGTGATAAAGTGCTTGTGACATCTCATTTCCCTACCACAAGGGACAGTCTGTCTTTTGCAAACTGTGGGTAGTGTCAGTGAATATAGCCTTAAGGGATTGACACGTGCTGCTAATAATTCATTTGCCATTGCACAGAGATCCTGGTGTGAAGAGGTGGGGAAGAGCATGCAGGAAGCTGATTTTACTTAGCTGTTTTCACTTATTGGTCTACTAGAACTGGTAACGATGTTGCTGACTAGTTCACCATAGACATCTAGCGACAAGTCACTGAATCAAGGCGTATCTTTGAATCAGGACTGGATGTGGCCATGAAGCTAAGATTGCCCCTCAATCCAATTGGCACAAGCAAAGCAATCCCACAGGAGGCAATTTGCACCTCTCCTTTCCTTCTCCCTTCCCTGGAGATCATTCCATGGCTTGTATGGACTATGCCTGTGCTGTAGAGAAGGAGAAAATACACCTTACCGATGGTTCTTAGCATAAAGCTGTGCTATGTAGGCACAGGTCACAGAACTGTTTTTTGCCAATGTAAACCAGGTCCAAGTCAGGCCTGAGATGTGTCACCCTGGAGGCCCTAGAGCATCTGCACACCCACATAAAGGCTTACGATCTAGTCTTATGTGTGAAGAAAAAGCAGACCTTTGGCAGAGTAGCACTTATGAACTGCAAATTATTTCAGTGACTTAGTGTTGCATCACAAGTACTTGGAAAGAGTTTTGATTTATGGGTGCAATTAGTGAGGGAGACTACAGTATGAAGGTTTGCCTTTGAAAGGAGAACATGCTTGGAATAATACGCTGGCAAATTGAAACTCCTTTGTGAATGGCTGTGTTTTATGTGTACACATTACAGTCCCAGGTAATGATCTGTCTCTTTCTTTTTGTTCTTTTGGGTTTTTGTTGGGTTTTTTTTTTTGTTTTGTTTTTGTTTTAATGTTAGCTCATACCCAGCGTCTAGTACACATCCAGTCCATGCTGAAGAGGGCACCAAGTTATCGAACCCTGGAACTGGAGCTGATTGAATGGCAGGAACGGGAGTTATTTGAGTATTTTGTGGTAGTGTCACTGAAAAAGAAGCCCTCTAAAAACACTTACCTCCCAGAAGTGACCTATCAGTTTCCCAAGGTAAAAGAAAAATTCTTATGTACCATTCATTCTAAGATCAATAAAGTGAATAAGTGGGAAAATTGATAGAAATCTATTTTTTAAATGGAGTTAATCATTCAGCTTTCATAATTGTTCCAAAGTGATCTGTTACAAAGTGAAGGGCATAGAGAAGGTGACTGAAAGCTTTCCCTGTTTACAAATTTATCTTTTCCAGTGCTGGAAAGTTTGGCCTGATCGTAGGTGCTTTGAAGACTGTGTTTAAATTCAGTTTCTAAATATTTCATTTTTAACTCATTTTGGCTATATTAGGATTGGTTCCAAAACTCACTGAAGTCAATGGAAAAACTTTTGCTGATCTATGGCATTTCTCTTGTGCTCTTGCAGCAGAAAGGAATTTGAGTTAGGACTGTGTTTTAAGTGGCCATTGTGCAACAAGGGAGTTTTGGACAATTAAAAAAAACCAGCAGTGATTATTTCTATTGTACTAGCATCAATAAGCCTGTCCTTGGGTCATGCCTCACTCTGCAAAGCACAAATAAAGAACAAGCTGATGAGCCCTTGCTCTTCAGAACTCATTAGTAACCCCCACTCCTGAGAGGTGCTGTGAAGCTGGCACTAACAGTAACTGACTGAACCTCATTTTTCTCCCCTGCAGCTAGAAAGACCAACCAAGCAAATGCGTGAAGCGGAGGAGCGTCTCAAGGCTATCCCTCAGTTCTGCTTTCCTGATGCCAAGGACTGGCTCCCTGTCTCTGAATACAACAGGTAAACCCTCTGGTGCCCCTCTGCTGCACAATGCTGATGGAGTGCATCTGGAGCAGCCACAGGCTTGCTGATGCCCAATTAAGGAAGTAGCAGTTGAGTCTTGGCCACTTCGGGCTCAAGCAGCTGTATTTAATTTTTTTCATTTAAGTTCTGTATTATTTTTCTTCCCTATTCTGCCTACCTCACAGGCCTGTGTGGTTGACGGGAAGAGGTTTGAAGGTTCCTCTCAGTGCTAAACCTGAAAGCATAAATGGAAGTATTTAAAATAAATTTTAAAAAGGACAGGGCCCTGCCCTGGTCATGTACCCCAGAATGCTTGTCTAACATTGCAGGACTCCTCTTCATTTGGCTCAAAGCAATGTTGTTCTGAGAACTTTTTTGGAGCCGAGCTCTATGCCAGCAGAGGAGCCCTATTTTCCTTCTCTCAGAGATGAATGACTACAGGAGAAGGGCAAGGGAAGGGAGAGCCAAGCTTGCATTTTCTTTTTCATTCAAAAGAAACCTCAAAAAATGTATCTTTTTTTTCCCCTGCATTGATGTGTCAGAACCTCTTGATCTGAAGGTGTAGAAGTAGTAGAATAGGCAGAAGGGATAGAATCATAGAATGGTTTGGGTTGGAAGTGACTTCCAAAGGTCATCTAGTCCAACCCCTCTGCAATGAGCAGGGACATATTCAACTAGATCAGGTTGCTCAGAGCCCCGTCCGACCTGACCTGGAATGTTTCCAGGGATGGGGCACCTACAGCCTCTCTGGGCACCTGTTCCAGTGTTTCACCACCTTCATCATAAAACGTTTCTTCCTCATATCTAGTCTGAATCTACGCTCTTTCAGTTTAAAACCATTACCCCCTGTTCTATCACTACAGGCCCTACTGAAAAGTCTGTCCCCATCTTTCTTAGAAGCCACCTTTAAGTACTGGAAGGCCACAATAAGATCTCCCCAGAGCCTTCTCTTCTCCAGGCTGAACAACCCCACTCTCTCAGCCAGTCCTCATAGGTGTTCCAGCCCTCTGATCTTTTTTTGTGGCCCTCCTCTGGACTTGCCTCCACAGGTCCATGTCTGTCTTCTGCTGAGGACTCCAGAGCTGGATGCAATACTCCAGGTGGGGTCTCCCCATATTCCCCTGGGATGTGAGATGGCTTTTTAAGATGCACGGTCTGAGATGCGTGTAAATGAAGTAAGACCTGTTTAGAGTGTGTCTAGAGGGACTTTCAACGATGACAAGGAACTAGCATTCACCTGTAGGAATTACTGTAGCCAAGAATATGTATAGAAATTTTTATTGGCTTACGTATGGCATATGCAACATAAACATGTTATATTCTGTGTTGCTTGGTTGTATTATTCACTGTGTGGAAGCACCTAAATAGTGAGTTATTGAAAACACTGAAGGAGAAGCAGACAACTGTGTGGGCAACATTGGTATGAGAATCGCACAGCCCTGCCCACACAGCATTTTACCTCTTCTGCTGCCGCTCGCCTAGACACACCTTTCATAAGCTCATGTTTGTGAAACAAGATATCCCTCCCATATACAGCTATAATTATATAAACCCTGGCATTCCAGCACAAAGAAAAAGTGTTTTATATAATGCCATTTAAAACTTGCAAAGTGGTCAGGAATGTTTCTCTGTCCAGGCACAAATTCACAGATCCATCCCTTTACCTGTGCTGTAATCATAGCTTTAAACTGTTGGTTTACTTCTCTGTCACAAATGGTACTTATTCTAGACAGGGATATAAAATGAGCTGGATTTTGGAAATCTGTGTTGTTTCTGGATTAGAAAATAATTTCTCTACTCTTAGGGAATATCTAAGGTTCTCCCTTTAATAACAAAGCACAGTCCAAAGACAGGATCAAACTAAAACGTGAGGGAGATACTGCATTTGAATACTGCCCTCAAAATCTGATTCATGTGTTCCTTCTGCAATACAAAGCGACTGCCATGTCACTGAAATTCGGCACCCATCTCTTCTTATTATAAGATAGCTAGGTTGTCCACAACTGTGCAGGTATTTTTGTTCTACTGTTATGGAATTTGCCCACATAGTATGTCCAGATGATGAGCAGAGGGAGAGAAGACCCTCCAGTAGGTAGAATCTCTCAATGGATAAGGCAGTATCCCTTTCTAAATGATCTACCTCGTAGCTATGCTGTAGTTCTGATAGTAAGATCTGGGCAATTTATTTTCTTCTAGTGAGACCTTCTCTTTTATGCTGACTGGGGAAGATGGGAGCCGGCGGTTTGGTTATTGCAGAAGGCTGTTGGTAAGTACATCACCTTCACCTCAAAATGCAGAATTCTGTTAAACAATATCTCAAAACTATAGTCTGAATTTTGAGGGTGTCTTTCATGGTTTTAAAAGAAAGCTGAGTTACTCTGAAATTTTGGAAATGTAAGGAGCTCAAGTAAAATAAGAATTTTTAATGGCTGTCTCAATCAAATAGATCACAAGTCTTGTAGGAAATTCATAAGAATGTGGAAAGTTTCTTCTGTGAGCACTTTTAAAATTCTTTGATTCACATGCTTTCAAGCAGAATCAGAAATACTACAGCATTTCAAACAAAGGCAAATGTGGTATTTCTAAACATTTGTGAGTAGCATTTTTCTCTTGGACAGCTGCTTACATCTCCAAAGTATTCTGCCAGCACTGCCTAATCAGTCTGCAGCAGCTCCGTGATGTAGGTAAATAAGCCACCCTGTCAAGTAGGAGGGCAACAATGGTGGAGAGCACACCACCATCACCATTTGCTCAGGACCATGCAATGAGCTGATGGCACTGCTGGGAAGTCTAGGTTCTCAGGCTCCTTTTCAGTCCTCGTGATCAGGGGTGGTCAACTGATGGTGCAGGGACCTGACAGCCTACCAAACAGTTTTGTCTCATCACCTGGAAAATCGCTGGTCACCTGATAAATTGAGAGCTTGGCAGTG
>NW_010972609.1:10871155-10909656 GCF_000737465.1 Haliaeetus leucocephalus
GGGGCGGGGAGCAGGGGGGAGGAAACTGCACAAAGGCTTCTGAAGTGTATTAAGGCAGGTGAAGCACAGTGCAAACAGGGATTTTGCTGTCCATCCTGCAGACCTGACTGGATGGCAGCAAAGCATAAAGCAGTTGGTTGCTCCTGCGCTAGCTTGTGACTAGGTGGGGAGCCATGGCTCCTGTGCTGTTCACATGACAGTTGTCTATACTTGGTTGGAGAGTTTATATGGATATTGGATGCTGCAGGAGCCTTCTGCATACTCTTTGTTCAAAATGAATATCTGCAGCAGCATTGCAAACTTGTAGATAGGTACCCCCTATCTAAGAGAAAGGGACACTGACACTTTCTCCTTCCTTCCCTCTCTGGCATGATTTCCCATCTTTCCAAGCAGGGAGAACCTGCCTTCAGTAGCTTTCAGTGGCTTCCAGTAAGCAGACAGAGCAACTCGATGCCATTAGAACAGCACACTCCGTCCTGCATGCTGCCTGTACCTGACCCTGCTCTTACCCGGCTCTTTTTCTATGGCAAAGCTCCTTGTCGTGCAGACAGCAGATGCTCTGCCTGGGACATATTGCTGTGTGTGGTTCCTCTATTTGTAAGAAGTTTCATTTAAACTAACATAACAGAAAACTTGTTTATCAATTTTGTGGGCGGTATTTGCCGTAGGTAGCATCACAGAGACTTGCTTACTCTGTATAACACAGTGTGTAAGTGTGGGCCACAACAAGGTTTATATGTGGAAAGGAAATGTCAGTGAAGGCTTGTGTTGCAGTAAATGTAAGGCTGGTCAGGGGGTGATTCAGAGATAAACAAGCGGAGCACCTAGAAGGTATCCTTTCTGGTGTAAACAACCATAATAAGATGTAGGGCAGCAGTAAAATTCAATTACTTTTTTATGTGTTGTCATTTAAAAGGATAATAATATATTTGGAAAAAAATAACAAAACCTCAGAAAATGTTGGCTAGAATTAAATCATGGAATGTTTTCACTCTACCAGGTAAAGGTGGTTTAAGACTTTTATGTTTCTGGGAATGTTAGCAAATTTGGAATCATGCACAGAGCTTACATTTGTGAAGTGCAAAACAGTTGATCCTGGACCAGGCTGAGACTGAAATTATCAGCCACAATAAAAAAGATGTATGCACAGGAATGTCGAATTAATTTGTCAATGAAGGATTAACACAGGCTTTTTTTACTCACTTAAGGTTCAGTGAAATCCACCTTACATTAAAGGCAGCATAAAAATAGAACACTGACTTTCAGCTGGTGCAGAAGACAGGTTAGCATAGTAGGAAATACCAGGAACAGAATTAAATCAATACTACACACTTTTATATAAATGGTCTTTTGATACAGCATTGGAGATTGTTTTTATCCTCCATTGACTATGGCAAAAATCAGTCAACCAGATAGCAAAAAATAATTTAAAAAAGGGGAAAGTACTGTCTTGCTAAATCTATCTAATAATTACAAAGCCAGTTATAAAGCTGATCTGCTGCTGCCCTGGGAGATCACAATTCAGGATGTTTCATCTGGTTCCAAAACCTCACATGCAGAAGCTGACATGTCTCATTTCACTGGTACAGCCTATCCAGCAGAGCAAAGTGGAGTGATACCAACATAGCTTGTCCTTTTCTGGGGCAAATTCTGCCGTGCCTTCTGAGAGCAAAGCTGGTACGGTCTGGGGCTTAGAAAGAAAGAGGATTTTGGAAGCTGCAGAGAAACATCTTGGCATTTTTCTGTCTGGGGAAATGGCAAAAGTAGCAGAGATCTACTGTTATTTGAATCCTTCAACCTCTTTCTGTCCTGCTGGGAGAAACGGTGGAATTGGGGTTGTTACCTGAAGTTCCTTCTCCATAGGGTTCAGCTGTGCTCACAAAGTGTAACAATTTCTTGTCCCCTGCAAATGTCCGTGCATGGGTGGAACAGCCTGACTGATGCGTACCTCAGTGTGGTATTTCTATTTACAGGCATGTGCTTACTTTCTTATTTTATATATGCAAATACAGAGTTTGTACAGGCAACAAGGAGCACGTAAATTCTGCAGGCACTGTTTATATGCCAGAGGCTTGGGGTCTAAAGCAGATTTTTATATTTGAGTGTCCGATTTCCTGAGCAGTTTCTGAAAGCTTCAGTTAGGGTGGCTGTGATGTCCAGGAGTGCACAGCATCTCCTCTGATTAGTCCCATTCCCGACCTACAAGTTCTGTCAAATGTAGCAACCATAACTAGGGACCTACATGCAGGTTTTGGCAAACATTACCTAAGAGAAGGGTGGGGCCATACTGTGTGATATAGAACCATAAGAAAACCCTAAAATCATTATAAACTGCTCTGCTTCAAGACAAGCCAACTGCTGAGAGGCTAATTCCTTAGAAAAGATTCCCCAGCTGTCCTGGCAAGGGATGCTGTTGTAATACCCAGTGAGAGGTGCCTCACGCCTTCTAGAGCATTTGGCAGACCTCGGCAGCAGGCTCCGGGGCTGGACGGGCCAACCAGCCTGATCCTGTGAGGATGGCTGGCTGGCTCTTCTGCAGAGGCTGGTGTTCCGATTCATTTGTTTATGAAACAATTACTCTTTGTCAGCCTTGTTCTCCTTTGGCATGTTGTGATATGAACAAACTGCTTCACTTTTTCTTCTCTGCCTTCAGATCCTTCCAGGCCCTTTTTTGGGGGTGTGGGTGCTAAAACCCTGCCAAAACTACCTCACGGGATACAGTGACAATTACGTTCTGTTTGTACTGCAAATCCTGTACAGTATCCCTTTTAAATGTATTTATATTGTATTGTTTCATTTTGGAACAGGATTAGAATGGAATGTAACCTATTGTACCACAGCAAACAATCTGCACTTCCATAGATAGCATGAAGTTTTCCAGTTACATCTTGATACCTCCAAGGCAATCGTGTAACAGCTTTCCTAGTGACTTGATGTGAGAAGTATGCATCTTCATATAAAAGGAAATGGGTCAATATATAGTAGAGATATTAACTCTCACTACTATGACATTTTATGGCAAATAAGACATTTTTATTTAATAACAGATTAACTTTCTTTTCCATGCTAATTAATCCATCAACTTGCTAGGCTCTTTTCTAGAGCTGTTCTTGGGCTGTGGCTCTGTGATATGCACATGTCAGGAGCAAAGATGATTTGAGAAGTTCCTGCTGACGGCTTAGCCTCGCCTGACTGGTCATGTCCCTCTCCATTACAATGCCCCTGGTGCTATGGGGCAGCAACCTGGGTGGTGGCAGAAGGGAGAGCAGGAGCACAGGAACAGTGGGAGCACACGGTGGGGAAGGAACAGGGGTGAAGCTGCTGTAACATGAATCTGAGTGTACCTTGTAAAATACAGATTTTTATTTTGGTTTAGTGTAAAACTTCATTTTACTAATTGCCTTGATTTAATATGTTAAAAAATTGCTTTCTAAAGGGTGTGACTGAAATCTTAGCTCTTCTTTATCTGTCCAAGTCCATAGTCTTGTGCCCAGTAAGAGCACAGTGTATATACAAGGATCACAGTGGTGAAAGCAGGGACCTTCTCAGTGAGTTTCTGCTGACAGAGCTTCAGCTGCAAGACCCACCAGTACGTGAAAATCTGCAAAACTTTCCTTACTCGGAGGCCATGAATGGTCTCTGCAGCCCAGAAAAGGGTGTAGACAGCCAGAGAGACACCAGGCCTGTATCCTTTGGGAGATGCTTGGATCCAGTGCAGCTCCTCGGCAGCCTGGGTTGTCAGTGGCCTTCTGGCTGGGATCCACAGCCATGCCAGCCCCTGTCCCCAGGGATAGTCATGGCACTTAAGCTGCTGTTTTATGGGATCTTCACAAGCATCTTGGGCTTTACTGCCATGGGTGTTGCTGCGGATGCTGACGGGTGCTACTTCTAGCTGGTGGTGCAATACTGGAGTATAACATACTGCATCCTCAAAACAATGAAAGTCCTGCAGTTTGTTGCCACAGCTGGCAGCTGGTTCATGGGAATGGTAGGAGACATAGGCCAGACATCTGAGAAGACCCAGTTCTCAGAGCAGAAAGCCTGACAATGTCAGGATTTCTTGGCTGGTAACTTTGTACTGGCAGAAATAAAATGAAAACTTGCAGGGTCTGTTTCACCCTATCCTACCTCTTTCTTCCCTCTCACTTAAGAAATGGTCCTCCAGCACTTTTCTAGGCTAAGATGAGCCAGCCCCAGGAGTCAGTGGAGGAGTGGATGCCTGAACATGAAGTGTGTACATTAAAACATGAAAAGCAGTCGTTGGGCGGGACTAGTTCATCCTGCATTTGCTGGGGCAGGAGAAGGGAATTTGTTACACTGTGAAAGCAACTTTTGCGGGATGCAGACTAATGTTTATGGAACTGAAAAAAGCTCACTGGAAAATCTTTTCTTCTTGCCGTCTTCCCTCCATCTTGCCCTCCCCCAAGCACCTTCAATAGCCCAGTACACACTGGGTGCCCTGGAATTGAAAGTTCATGTTTCACATATAACAAAAAGACTTTAAGACAAGCTTTTAGATTTAAAACACCAACAGTTTTCTCATGGTCTGAATTTGGATTGGCCCTAACAAGGAATCAAGAGCTGCCACAGAAGCTGGCTTGTGACTGATGTATTCATTTTAGACTCCCAACATTGGAAGTGTTCTGATTCCTGGCACCATTAAGGAACATCTCTGTTTCTGGATATGTTGGCTTGCTGGTGAGGCTAGGGCTTGTGTGGCCATGAGGATGTGATTGCATTAGGCTTAAGAGAGTGGTGATCTGATCTGATCTGACACAATAACCTGATTTCTGCAAACCTACTTTTCAGTCTCTGTATTTGTAGGTTTGTCATTGTTTAAATTAAGCCAGTAACAGAATAGCAGACTTCCCAAGAAGGAGCCTTGCTGGGTTTTCAGTATGTCTCTTTCTGAAACTGCCAAGCCTTATCTAGTATATGCAGAAAAATGTTCATGGGAGGCATCTCCTCTATCTTCTTGATGTCATCCGTTCAAGCTATGCACCCCATCAGCTTGTGTGTGGCTCTAATATAACTGAGCAGGAGAAATGTGCTGGGAGGTTATTCAGGAATACCCTGTTTCCCTTTTAAGCTTTGGATTGAATCTGTGTCTTTCATTGTTCCAAGATCAAGACAGTCCTAGACGCAGGCAGGATTAAAATAGTGTTCTTTTCACTCTCCTGCAGAAGGGAATAAACATTACACAATATGTGTGTCAAAATGGCATTTGCATTGTCATTTAAATATTTTTACGTACTATCTCTGTTATATGATCATTGCTTTAATGACAGCTAATTGCAATAGAAGCATCTACAGTTCTGGTCTCAAAGGGAGCCCAGCGTGTTAGAGGCTTATGCATACCTAATGCAAGTGCTTTGCAAAGGCTGCTTCCTTCAGACAACTCAGCTGCTGCTGTGCGTTTGTGATGGTCCTTTTTCACCTGGCCTTGGCGCAGCCCTTACTGCTTCCTCCAGTTTTCCTAATAATGCTCTCTGGGAATTATTTAGAAGATCTCAGGCAAGATGTCCTGTTTCATTGTGGGGAGGAAGGAACACACCCCTTCTGGAGTCTTCAGGTTGATGCTAGTCTGTTTCTTGCTGCACTCCTGCTTCTTTCAGACTGAAGGTAGGACTATGGTGCACGTTTCTCTTTCTTGCTGTTTAGTAGGTGTGTTTTTGCTGCCTTTCCTCTCCACACAGTGTATCTTCAGGTAGATAGGTGAGGCTGGGAGGAGCAGGAGGAAAAATGTTTTGTTTGGTCCTCACTACTTTGATGCCTCTGATGTCAACATGCTGGGACTAGCATTCCCCAAGTACTTCTGGGGCTGCGAAACTGGGAGTTCTCCTGACACTCCACAGCTTCCCTGGTATCTTAAGAAGCCCAAACCACTGAGTTATGTGTCTGAATGGCTGGTGAGTATGCACACTGCAGGGACAGCCTGCCTTGTTTTGAAAGCAGGCGCGTGCAGTGTGTGAGACTCTCAGTGCTATGCCAGTCTGGGAGGAGGTATCAGAAGGCTCCCCTACATTTCAAGCACATGGGCAGGGAGGTGTGATTTGAAAGAGAAAAATGGCAGGCTTATTTTTTGGAGCAAAAGCCTCCTGTTTCTCCTGCCAAAGCAGGTTTTGGAGCGGGCTTTACTCAGTAAACTTCAGATTAAACTCACTATAAAAAAAGACTGTCCCGAGCCACTTGCAGACCAGCCCTGATGCAGATCTCAGCTCCTCCATCTCGTAGCCAAGTTCTTGTCAGTTTATGTTCATCCTCTTGGGAAACTGTCTCGTTATCAACAAAACTCATTAGTATTTTCATTTGTGACACTGGACTAAGGCTGAAAATATCCTGGGCTCCATGAAAACAAATCAAAACCAAAACATCATCCCCTCCATCCCTCTTCCGGGAAGAGTGCAGTGGATCAAGGCAGAGTCACTCAGATGCCTCTCAGCTGTGCTCCTTTACCATACAGCTTCCCTGAACTGGACCTATTCCTTGTGTGGAAGTGTGAGACTTGAAGGACATGACTTGGACATGACTCCAAGGCTTTGTAACTACCTTGTAGACCACAGTCTGCAACTTGGAAGCACTGTCTTCTGGGAAGAGAGTAGGTTAAACCAGTACTGTTGGCCAGACCCAGTGCCCAAGTCTCCCCTAGTGAAGAGAGAGGAGTCCAGGCAGAGAAGGGAGGAGTGTCATGTCCCATATGATGGTTTTCTGGGAAAGAAGCAAACTGAAGCACAATGAGCAGGGGTTTTAGATCCATCTTTGAGGTGTAAACTAGTGGCCGAGAGGGGAGGTTATGTGACAAATTGCCAGTGTTAAAAATTTGAGACATCCTGCCCCTCAGAATGGCTCTGCCTGAGGCTTTTGCTTGCTGCCTCTTACAGATGATATGTATCCATCTGGGAGCCTGTGCTGTTTGCAGGAAAAAGTCTCTGAAATAACAGAAAAGGACGTTCTATATGATGAGTGCAAGGAGGGAAGAAACCCAGCTCTCAGAGACATGTAGCCTTCAAGATGTTTGAAAGCAATGATATTTCATAAAGGAGAATCTTTGAGTAAGCGCTAAGCAGTTATTGTTTCTGGTCTTATAGATGACCCAGGAATGTGATGTTTTTACTGGCACTCAGTGAGACAGCTCTTGATTGGGAGCTATCCAAGACTCCTGGCATGGCTTCGGCATTCCTGCAGATTTGACACAATGATTTTAACCAAAATCCCACATGCTTGATATAATCACTCAGTGCCTTTAGAAAGGGTTTTATACCTAATATGGACAAAAAAGGGCTCTGCTTTTTCAGAGATGTGACGTGTAGTGAGCAGGTTTGGATCCAGAAATAGACTCATCTGTATTCACTTAGCTTTGGTATTTTTTTGTGGTCTTTATTATAACAGGCAGGCACCTGCTGACTGTCCAAGTCTAGATTGCAATATTCAGATTTAAAAAGCACAGCTACTCCTCAGTTTCTCTTGATTGACATCTGTGACATGTAAATGTGAAACACACCCTGGGGAAGTTAATCACTGTATTAGCAAAGTCTAACGATGAGACAAACATAAAAATACACTGGCCTTCTATGTGGATACAGAGGAGATGACCAGCCACTTGGGCTAAAAGTACAAGTGGGCAGAAGCTGATGGAAACAGTGACTGAGCTCCTTTATCACAGAGTCGTTATTAATGGGGACGATTCTGTCACTGCTGCATATCGATAATGTACAGCTGCGCAAAGAGGCTAAGTGATGCCAAGTGGTTCTTTTACAGCCACTTTTCACTCCATGCAGCACAAGCACAGCTGACTCCACAAGATGGAAGGAAGCAGGCAGCCTTGCCTATTGTCTCAGATCCCACTTTCAGCTTTTTGCTGCTGGGGTACTGGGGTTTGCTACCGTATCTGCAGCCGTTTTGTGCCGGGATGGACGTAGCTCCTGAACGAGGCAGCGCCACGACTTCCTTGCATTGTGTCTTGGGACTACGTGTGACTGCATCTGAAGTCAACAAGCTGCCTTGCTCAGCATTGGTCTAATTCTACTTCTTTTCCAGTAAATAACCTGAATCTAGCCAGTGATTGTACCCTTCTTTCACACACAGTGCTGACGGGCCTTTCCATGCAGTGGTATAGGGAGGGTTGCAAAGTCCAGTATGCTGAGGGAATACATATCACTTATGCCATTTTAAACCATTTGCTTCTCTAGGAAATATCTTCAATAGGATGGTTGTAGAGGACAGTCTTTATAGGTTTTGGGTTTGGGGTTTTTGGGGGGGGGGGGGTGCATCATTGATTCATACTTGCCACTGTTTAAGTTATTTAGGAGTTTCATGTTTCTCATGCATTGATCTGAGGAATTTAATAATTTAGCTCATGCAGCTTGCCTTTGTTTAGGTCTATGAGCTTGCTTTCTGTAAGTTGAGCTCTCTTTGAACATCAAGGAAGGAGTGGGGAACTAAAGCCGTCATAACCTCCCTTAGCATTGTAGTTCTCATCTTCCAGCACATGGTCCCAGGGTGGCCCCACTCCTCGTGCTGCAGCAGGAGCAGAGGACAATGATAGCTGAGGCATGAGTTACAGTTGTAGTTAAATGTGCTTTTATGGCTGCAAGCTGGAGAGATATTAGAATACAGCTCCAATGTGCTGTGATTTCCAAAGTGGATAAGCACTATTTATGCTTTTTAGTTTACTGTCTTATGGAAGAAATATGATGCTTTCCCAAGAGTAGCTATTTTGATGGAGAAACGGATAGTGAAAGATGTCACATGATGGCCAACTGTGTGATCAGAGAAGTGTATTTCCTTATGACTCCAAATTAATATGTAATTTCAATCTCCTTTTTACTGTTATCAGCCAAGTGGAAAAGGCCCACGCCTACCTGAAGTTTATTGTGTCATCAGCCGGCTGGGGTGCTTTGACTTATTTTCCAAGGTAAGAAGATTTTTTTTTCAATATTGCTTTTTAATTTGATTGTTTACTGAGACACATCTGCAGTGATGAACCAGATGAGAAGAATTTCTTCCTTTGATGGGAGACAACTGTATTTTACAGTTGCTGTTTTGGATATTCCATCCCTATTACTGGGTTCATCAAAGAATGTCTTATTACTTCTGTGACTGAGGCAGAACTTGATTCAAAAAACATCTGGGTGTCTGTATGATCTGGCTGACTGAAGTTTTTTCCATTGTTTTCTAAAGCCGTTCTGTGCTGAGCTGTAATTCTTGGCATCCACAGTTTGAATGATGGGCCAGTACCACTTTTACTCCAATACCCTGTGGAATGATGAGGTTAAGAAAAAAGATTATTTGATAAGTGAATTCTATATGCTTAATTCTATTAACATGGTTTTTTTATCCTAGTAGGGTAGGAAAGCATGGATAATCTTTTAATTGGCCTCTACATTAATGAATCCAAAGCTGCATTGTATGCTGATGTGGTTTATCTAGGTAATACAATTCTTGACACAAGAGTTTCAAGACAATAAGCAGGGCATTGCAGCTAAACTGAGGGATTGAATAGCCATAGAAACAGTTAACTGCCAGTCAGCTCCAGAGCCACAAGCATTCTTCTTTTGTAAGACAAAAAATTATTAAAATTAACTATTAATAACATTTCTGATTGATTAACATCTGAAATATCTCTCTTGCTGCCAGTTTAGGGCCTCCTAGTCCTCTGAAAGTGTGCCCTGAAAAATCCAGTGAGCACCTCAGAGTATCATGTAGGATTTGCTGGTGATCTGTGGAGAGCAATGATATGTCTAATGTCAAATGGCTGCCTTTCCCTTTTCCAATTTTGGTACAGTATTCATAGAAATGTTGTTTTAATTTGCCAGAGATTTTCACTTCAGATATGGGAAATCTCACAGAACTTGCACAGATTTTTCTTGTTCATTTGTATAGGAATAAAGTTGAAAAGAACATGTAAATCATTGAAGGTAATAAAAATCATAGCATTTATATTGTTCATATGATCTAATAATCATACAGAATGTTATCTTCAAAGCAGGTTTCAAGCTTTTGTAGATAAAACTTTGTTTAACACAAATCTTGTGTGAAGAAATACAATTGGGTTGCTATAGTTAATTGCAATTCTGCTTCTGATGTCTTTCATAAAGGTCTGAAATCAAGGGTTTATAACAGTGTCTCTTAGACATAATATGTATCTAAATACAGATATCTGTGAGAGAAATGGAATGCATTGTTCTGGGAGGATAACACAGCTCACCAAACTTGTGGTATGGAGAGATGTCCTGAGGGCCTTTGTTTGCTTTTATGTTTTTATCTGATTTTCAAAGGAAACCTTGGGAGAGGGGAAAAAAAAAGCAAAACATTAAAAAAAAAAAGTAAGTATCCTCCTTACAACCAAGTATCACTGCAGCTGAGCTACAAAGTCAGACAAGGAAGGTCATTGCAGCAAAACTGCAAATAATCTTTTTTCTCAGTTCAATCTGTAACTTGAAAAAAAAGTGTCTGATCATCTAGCCAAAGTGAACCCAAGGCTGATGGGTGAATGTAATTTCCCTGGCTTCAGCACGGGCTGTTCCCAGGCATTGTGGCAGGCAGGTCATGGCCACATGGGCCTCAAATTCTTGGTCTGTGCAGGAAGGCAGGCTCCCACTCAATTGCATATTGGGCCCTGAATGGGGCTGTAACACACCTGTGCTCTTTTTCAACTACTGGGCTCATGGAGGGGCTGGGCCGCAAAAGGACCCCATCCGCACTGGAGCTGGCCACAGCAGTACTGTCCTACAGAGGGCTGGTCACCTCCTGAGGGTACCGGCGCCAGGGTGGGAGCGGGGTGTTTGACAGCACGCGGGGTTGACTCCAGCCCTGGGCTGGATTTAGCACAGCTCTTTAGCACACACTCCAAGCACCGCATTTGGAAAAGGTTTGGACGAAACAGCTGTTAAATGAAGGAGGAAGAGTTTGAACCTTAGAATCCCTGTTGGTTTTGAAGACAGATGTGGTGCGGATGGAGACAAAAGTTCTTGAAAAGTGAGATGGTCTCTTTTTCCAGCCTAGTAAGAGGAACCTGGGTTGTCCTAATCAATAAATCCAGTGAAAGAGAGGAAAATGATTGTGATGGTGCACTTTGCCAAAATAGTCAAAACAAGGAACAGTTGTCTTTACAGAAAAATGTGAGTGATGAAAGACCACAAGATATTAAACCTTGGATATTGTTTATCGGAAAAGTAAAAGGAGTCCTCTGTTTTAAAATGTTTATCATCCTGTTTCTGATAGCCTGCATTATTTTCATCTTATTCAAAGCCTTTTATGCTCACAGTTCTAATACCTACTGCTGAGGCAGACTTGAGAACCACAGATGTCTTTACTGCCAGCCAGTTCATTTGGTCATGGTTTCAACAGATGTTTTTGACTATTTTATCTCCTGAGATCTCTGTTCAACTTTTATTCGGTTTAAATGCTCCTTTTAATTTGTGTTGTGAAGGTTGTTGGGACAGGGATATGCCACACACATGGCCCCCAACTCCAGCAACATAAAGCATTGAATAGTGACTGTAGAAAAGGAGATATGTGTTGGGCATGTTACAACTGCGTGCTGGCAGTGTGCAGGAGCGCTTAGGGACCTGGGGCATAGCCTTGGTTCATTACTACTTCCCATTTGGGCAGCTGGTTTTGTTTGGTGAGGATAGTTGTTGTGCTGCAAATTACATCAAGAATGAAATTAGTGTCTTCATTTATGGTTATCTGCCACTTCCATGAACTGGAATGCAAACTATGTATATAGTATCAGCTTGGCTTTAGTTAGGTCTTTACTGTGTTGCAAGGAGGAAGGGGGAACTATGCACCAGTGAATGCCTCTGTTGGCATTTGGTGTCACTAGCTATCATTTTAAGTCACCAGCTTGTGCTTAAGTATCTTTTAATGTTCTGTTTCAGTGAAAAGCATTTCCAAGAGAAACAAGGGAAAATGCCTGGCTCAGACCCACTAACTCTTGTATGGCTTTTTGCTCTTGAGTGGTGGTTAAAAGATCACCATTTCAGGTCAAACCACTAACTGCTTTGAAGGTTGCTTTCTCATCTTCTTTAGGTTTATCATCTATATGGTCTGTCTAATGTGGGAAAACTTAGCTGTGATCTAATTTATGTTGGCCCATGTGACCAAAGAGAGAAGAAAATAATAGTCCTCTCTATCTGTAAGAAGTTCCATCTGCTTATTTCAAAACTAGATTGCCTGCTCCGTGTCATGTCAAACAGAAAATGACCTTAATGCAGGCACCCAGTGTAAACAGCTGGGCACGCTTCACGAGGCTGCTCGCGGCTGGCTCCAGCTCAGCACAGACTGTGATGTGACTGCTGCCGCCACGGCCAGGGCTCCTCCAGGAGCTCTTTCCTGGTGGACCTCTGCTGGTATCATAGTGTGGCAGGGTTGCTTTTCTTGCTGGGCTGACTTTTTCCTGCCCTCTCAGTTGAAATGGAAGAGATGCCCAAGGTAAAAGAAAGTGTTTCTCCTTAGTACAAACTTCAAGAGGTACCACTGAGACGTGATGCTGACCTGGCCTGTGATCGTGGGATTTATCTTGATCCTTCTCTCCTTCAGCTCACCCTGTTGTTCAGGCAAAATCCCAACAATATAGATCCCTTTTGCCATGCTGACTCTTCTTTCTCCTTTCCAGATTTGTTATTTCTTAGTTGTCTCTGTGTTAGCTGCATGCACAAACAAGCTCCATTTTGTAACCGGAAAACTTACTTTTAGAGTATGATCGAATCCCATGGGTTTAACAGTAGTGAAGAAACGCATGGCAGAGGAGAATTAAACTTAGATCTGCCACCATGTGGGTCCAAAGATGCTTCAAAAGTGTATGTGGTGCTGACATGTTCTGTCTCTTTCTCTCTTATGTCTTACTAATGGATCAGATCCTGGATGAGGTTGAAAGGAGAAGGGGAATATCTGCTGCCTTGGTTTATCCATTTATGAGGAGTCTGATGGAATCTCCTTTTCCTGCACCTGGAAAGACAATCAAAGTCAAAACCTTTCTGCCTGGAGCTGGAAACGAGGTAAAAAGCAACTGCAAACATTAAAAGGCAAAGCATCCCCCCTCACCACTCCAATATCAAACAGCAAAAGAAAAACAAGAGGAGACATATGGATACTGCAAGGCATGTGAGGTGGCACACCCTCAAAATGAGCAGTGCAGGAGCTGCACCAAGTGTTGATATGCTAATGCTAGTTCCCATTGATGATTATAAACCAATTTATTGTTATGTATTTGTTATTTTATGTTTATTAATAAGTTGTGTTTAAAAAAAACCAAACACAAACAACACAAATGTCCTAGTATGCCTGGCCTAGTGTAGTTAACAGACTACAGTGTTGCTGAGCCTTATCACAGTGATAACAAGCAAGTGTTAAGTTTCCCATGCTGACTGTACTTGAACAGTTCAGCAGCTGGTTGTTATTGCAAACTTCATTCCTGCTGGTCCTGGTCTTGGTAGGAGGAGTGACCAGCAGTATTTAAATGGCTCTCTTTGGCAATAAATACCCTTTAACTGGCCCTCAAAGAAATAGTCTGTGTTTGGAAAAGCATGTCATATAAAAGTTTTTGTGCATATGTGCACACACATATAATAGATTTCATTTCCTTTTATTACTGACTCAAGTAGCTGGAAGCCTAGCATTATACAACATACACCTTCCTAGAAAATGGCAATATTGGTGCCTTGCTTAAAAAGTTTTTTGTAACTTGAGGCTTGCTAGCCACTCGCTGTGTCAAATTCTGCTCTCTGTATGTCCTTATGTAGGTTTACAGTAGCTCCACTCAAATGGGCAAGCATATAGAGGAAATGCATTACTGCAGATTGGAATAGAATTTGGCCCAGTTAGTGAAAGCAGGAAAAGAATTCCCCCCTAGGGTTATTTTACTCTCCTTAGGGTTAGTTTTACACTGCTAATACTATTTTTACATTAAATTGTATTTTCTCCAAGTGTAATGCCACTGACTTCAGTGGAGTGGGCCTGTAATGTCACTTGGTATGAAATGTAAAGAGTTCCTTGTCTAAGTGATTTGCAAGGCATGTTTAAATCACAAGTGTTTTCTTCTGGAGAAGCAAAGGAAAACTGGTGTAACAGTGGTAAGATCTGTTAATGCTTTTTTGATGCGAATATATCTGGGAACCATGGATCTGCAACTTCTCTATCCTCTGCCCAAGCTTCTGAACTCTCCCAGAGAAAAACATTGAGGCAATTCCAAACAAACAAACAACTCTCTTCTGGCTGAGCTTTGCTCTCTGTTATGCTAGTACAAACTTGTTATTTAAATGGAATGCACTGGCTTAATTAGGAACAGAATCTTGTCCTTCCATTGTGGCTCCTCTGGCCTAAACAAAGATGATGATTAATTGGGAAGTAGACAGTATATTTCTTTGTGATGAGTAGACTGAAGCAGAAGGCTTTGCCAGGCAACAGAAAACATCCATGGCATTTGTAAAAGCTGCTGTAACTTGCATTGCATCCTACCCCACAGCAAGATTTTAGTGTTGGAAGTTTTGCAGTAAAACCAGCTCCTTGTGATTTGGCACATAAACATGATCTGAGCTTGCAATCCCAATGGTAAGGAATGGAAGTGGACACCTTTACTGAATATGAGAAAGGGGTAGGCAGGCAGCATTTCCCGAGGAGGTACACCATCGCTCCACAATTTGATTCTTACTGCTCTTTGGGGCAACAGCTGAGTGATGGGTATCTAATGCTCTGGCACCATAATGTTTCTGTATTTCAGGCTTAAAAAAAAAAAAGCAAATCTGTACACAAATACTGTTCTAACAGTGACCTTCTTTTTACAGTCCTGTGTTACTGATCACAAACAATATTACAGCTAAACTGATATGAACTGGTTTTGTTTCCAGTATCCTGTGATCTTGATCATATCCTTAGACTGTGTTTGCGAGGAATTTTGTAAGGGCTACTCCAGTTTAAACCCAATACAGTATGCTCGTGGAATGTGGTGTCAT
The DNA here is from genome assembly GCF_000737465.1 of Haliaeetus leucocephalus. Classification (NCBI taxonomy): domain Eukaryota; kingdom Metazoa; phylum Chordata; class Aves; order Accipitriformes; family Accipitridae; genus Haliaeetus; species Haliaeetus leucocephalus. The sequence continues at coordinate 10,886,110 of NW_010972609.1, forward strand.
GTGCATGAAAACATAAAAGTGGTCTAAAGCAATAAAGTGATGGTGATTTTTGGACATATGGAAAGAAGAAGATATAGATGTGTTCCTGTTAATATATCTTCAGAGATTTCAACACAGCTTCAAGTTGGCCAGCTTTTCCCCTTTCCCTTCTGTTTCCTCAAATTCCTCAGTAGTTCATCATTTGCTGTCTTGCACTTCATATTTTTCTCCCTCTGTTACTCTCTTCTTCATGTTATTTTTCCCTCTTCTTTTTTCTGTCCTCTGCCTTCAAGTTCCACATCTGAACATGTCAGTTGCAGAGTAGAAAGAAGATGTAATAAAGGAATCAAGCAAAAGGCATTTGAGAAAAAGAAGGAGAGGGCCTGAGGTCATGGATGAAGTATGAAAATTAGACTTTAAAGGGATGTCACAAGTCACCGTCTAAGACCTTGTCCTGACTCCCCAGTTAAGTATATATATGTACATATCTTTATGACAAAAAAGGTTTTAAACATTATCTAGTGAATTATGCATCATAGAAGAGTGAAAATGAAGTAAATTGGGTTTAAATTTTGCCTGGCCTTGAAGTTCAGTCCCTGGCTCCTATCTAGATGTGAATTTGAATTGCCAGCCAAGTTTATAACAAAATTTACCTTGTGTTTATGGCTGTTTTAACCCCGTAAGCTTCTGGGTCCAGTGTTTCCAGTTTGTTACGTGCTTCATACTGTTGCCTCAGCCAAGCTTTAAATTTCTGACAGGGTGTTTAGAAGGCAGAATTATGCTTCCCTAGGAAATGACAGCAGATTTAATGCGCATAACTGTATTCTGGGAAGGAGAATGACTTGATAGTGAATTGTGTAATACGCCATTTCGCTACAGCGCTGTGCCTCCAGCCTCAGTTTGCAAAAGAGGATGGGGGTCGTTCTCTGTGTCCCCTCAACAGGAAAGCATGGAGCAGCGCTGGAGGGCCTGGGCTGGGATGCCAGGTGCCCCTGGCGCTGTCAGTCCTGACCAGTGATGCTGACTGATGTTTGTTGGATGTGTTCAGGTCATTGAGCTGCGGCGGCCCATGGACTCGCGCCTGGAACACGTGGACTTCGAATGCCTTTTCAAGTGCCTCAGTGTTCGTCAGATCATCAGGATCTTTGCTTCTCTCCTCTTGGAGCGTCGTGTGATTTTTGTAGCAGATAAGCTCAGGTAAGTGGCAAAGGGACCTGAACCACACGTTCAGGACAGTACTATATCTGGATACAAAAAGCTTTATGAAATGTCCAGAATGGATGTCAGATGTGAGGATCCTCTCACTGTAGGATCTAAATAATTTTTATATCAATGGAAGTTATTTGCATCAGGTGGGGCACACATTCGCTAGTGGTCACCAGCTACAAGCCGCTTGCTCTGTCTTACTTTCCCATCTGTAAAATGGCGATACAAATACTCACCTGCTTCATAGTCTGCAAATGTTTGCACAGTGTTTTGAAGCAATAGAGTCCTAGCAATATTTCATTTCAGGTTTTGGGACACAGAACTCATAAACAGTAGCAGAGATCGTCACTGAGGTGCTTCACCTCCCGGCCATGCAGTGCAGCCAGGCAGGGAGGTGGGGTGCTGAGAGTTCACCTGGTTTGCTCCATGCAGTACAGAGAATTTTTAAAGCGGCTGTTTCAAATCCTGCACTACCAAACCCATCCAGTGGGAGTGTTAAGAATGCTATTGGGGTCCATCCCAACTAGTCATAATATTTTTCCTGGTCCTCACATGAACCTGAAAACATTTCCTTTCTGAAGCTCCATCTTGGGCTCCTTGCTACATCCTTTCAACATACCTCTTACTTCCCTGCCCTCTGATGGCAATCTCCCCTCCTTGGCTCCTCTGAGGCATGAACTGACCCCAAGGTATAAGGAGTGAGAGCGACAGGTCACAACTCCATATGGCCTTTACCAAGGAAATGGGAGCTCTGTGTAGGCTGCACCCCTGCCACACAGCAAAGAATCATCACTTTTTTAGATGTTTGTGTAATCCATATAGAAAAGCATGGACATTGTAAAGAAGATGTTCTTTGCTGTGGCATGATAAATAATAAAAGATGGCAAATAAAAATAAAGACCATAATTTATTAGACTCAGGAACATCCAGCATCTTTTAAAAGGACAGAAAAGACTGTATGGGTGGTTAAAAACACAGATGGATCTACCCAAACAAACTCTGTTAAACATTTTATCAGCGCCGACCTTCTCTGAATGACCGCCAGAAATAATAGCTGCACTTAGTGGCCGCCAGTGTATATAATAGCAAAAATACTTTGCATAGTAAAAGCTTTACAACCTTTAGGGGAGAATTTCTTAAAGCTGCAGACCCTTCTCAGGTTATAAAGTTACTTCCTTAGCAGTCTTTTTTGTTGTCTAGAACAACAGGAACATTTTATTTCATCCCTTCCCTTGTCAGTAACCCTTAGTTTGAATGAGCATTTGGGATGACTTAATTTCACATAAAGTCCTGGTGAGAATTGTGTAGCTAGTCCAGGGTTTCTGCAGTACTTCAGTAGATATGTGTGTGACACCATGAATATTGGGACAGATGGCTTTTGAAAATACCGTTGGTGTGTTCCTTCTGACTCTTTTTCTACAGCATGCTTAATTACATCGTTCTGTCTGTTTCTATTTTACCGTTCATTTAGCAGAATTAGTGGCACCCACAAGTCTGACTGTAACTCAGAATGACACAGCTCTACGTTCCTTCAAATGGCACAATGATTTGAGTGGAAAATCACAGAAATGGTACAGAGAAAATGAGGGCTGTGCCGTGCAGCTGCCAACTGCTGCTCTGCTTTGGAATTCCCAGTTACTCCTTTGTAGTATTGTCCTGGCTTGGCAAAGCACCCTGAGCCTCGATCTGCGGACCACGGGCACAGTACTGCAGGGATGACTTGCTGCAGGAGACATCCTCAGCCATGAGGGCTGGGACAGAAAGCAACCATTCCCTGGAGCGTTTCCCTGGGACAGCTGGCCTTGCCAATGTCATATAATGCTTCTGGGCACTGTTCAGAGAAAAGAAGCAACAATTAAACCTATTTTGACAGGCTTAAGGCAGCTCGGCTTGGAAAACAGTCATGTTGCCGATGCTGAGGGCTCATGGTAACTGAGGATTTCATCAGGCAACCAGGGTTTTATACACATTGCAAGCCTGACTGGAAGCTAGTAGCTCAGGCTTGCCGGTGCAATTACCTTTCTCCTGATAGCTGCCTAGTCCTACAGGCCTCAGAGTAGAGGATGAGAGAGTCCTGCTTACAGGCAAAGTGCTGCTGCTCTCCCTTTTGGCACACACAAATAGGACACTAGGACCAACAGGAACCACAAATGATAAAGATCCCTTTCAGTAAACACATATCCAAACATTGCGCTTTCCTGCAAAAACTGTTCTCCAGCTAACTGTTGTTTCTGTTGTGAGAGCGAGCCATGGGATTAGGGGCCATTAGCACGCACTTTGAGAAAGGAGAGGATACAGATGGATCCAAGAGGCTTATGAGGTTTGGTGGTTGCTCTTGTAAAAAGGGACAGAACCTTTCTTACAAAACCTTTCATATACTGACAAAACCTTTCATATACTTTAGTATATCCGCATGTACCCTTTATTATATACATATACTTTGTTTTGTTTAAAAAGAGTATGACAAAATCTGATGTGGTAGATAAGGCCCTGGATAAAGACTCGTGAATCCTGACCTCTCCTTCTGAACCCTCCGACCTTCTGTGTGACACATGCTGGAAATGTAACTCCTCTTTCTTATCTTTCTTCTGGTCTGGGAACCTAAACGCTCCAGGACAGAGACTGCTTGTTGCTCTGTGTGTGCACGCAGCTCTACTTGATACAGTGTGGCCCCTCTCAGCATGGGGATCTAGGAGGTACTGTAAAATAGAAACTAATAATGAGTCCTTTGACAAAGGCCTGGAGAAAGTGACAGTGGATTTAAATTCAATACTTACTGAGGTTTTCAAGGTTTAAATGGGGATGAAGTCTAAAATGAAACACTCTGGCTTTGAGCTAATAACTGTCTGTCTTGGAACCTTTGCCTTGCCTGACGTGAATTTTGTTTATGGGCATCACAGCTGAAACTGAAGGAGTTTACCAGTAATGTGGAAAAAAAAAGAAGTGAAATATCTTGCAGGTCCAGTCTGTGGGCCCAAAGAATGAGAGCAGGAAATTAAAAAGATTTTACAAGGGTTTGATTTCTGCATGTACCCAAAAACTAGCTTAGAAATAAATGATGTTGAGGTTTAGGCTTCAAACAATGAGATGCAATGGACTTTTGTGGCTGCCCGTTTAACAGGTCTCCAAGCAATAAATGATTTCACACATTATACAGGTTTGGGAAAGTCATGCCTAGTGAAGTGAGATTCATTCAATAAATGGTTAGTTATGGTTCTTATAGTGCCCAGAATGTGAAAATTTATAGTCTTTGATCTTTGCACAGAAGAGGTTGCCATTTTTCAACACAGAAAGTGATGCTACCAGCAATGAGGAAACAATAGTAAAGTTTTGAATGACAGGACTGTGAGGTTGCCTTGGTTAGATATGTGCAGTTAGGTTTGGGGGGCAGTCCCAGTAAGTTGTTTATATATTTTTTCTGCTTGAAATTAGGTGAATAAATCCCTGCGGCTATTTGCTCACCTTCAAAAATAAATTTGAACCTGCCAGTGACCTTTCAGTATTTTGCTTTCCATGAACAGTCACAACAGAGAAATAGAGATAACAATAGAGAAATTTGGAAGAATAATAACAACTCATAAAGAGGTAACTTAAAGCTCCAGTTCCTTAAACATCTGCTGAAAGCACAACTGAGATGGTATGTCCCATTCCAGTTCCAATCCCTGTCCCAGCTGGGACCCCCTATTTATGTTCCCGGCATTCTGCCTGTTCACCCCAACTCTGAAGCAATCCCATGACTGCCAGCTGCAAAGGGAGAGCTGCTCTAGTGTAGTCCTCTGAGGTTTGAAAGGCTAGGCAGCAGCTGCAGAATCAGTGGGTTCTGGGGCTCGGGGAACATTGGTATTGCTGCAGGCACAAAGGTAGCAACAGAAAATAAATAGAAAGCAAACACTGGAAGAAAAATATTTGTCTGCTTGTTTTAGCTTTATGCTGGGGAAACAAATCTGTGGACATGTTTGCTGAGGAGGTGATGTGTCCATGCATGTGAGAACAGTCTCTTTGCCTTTTCCCCTGAATGTTTGGAGGGGGGGGTAAGGAAGGCCTTGGGCATCTCAATGTCCCTTTGTTATAACCCCATTTTTTATAAATAAAAACCGCTCTTGCTATAATCCACTATATTGTGAAGGACTCCGAGCATATTTTGCTTACATTTCACATGTGGGTCCAGTCCAATGCCAGTCAGAGTCAGTGCAAGTGTTTGGATGAGGCTTGTCTTTTGTTGTGGATCGAAATCCTAGAATATATTCAGTGGCCTTTCTGAAGCTTTAGAGGCTGTGAAAGGCTTCTACAGAGTCCCTGCTCTTATAAAAGACAAAATAACTTTTCATTGTTGTGAATTTTGTTTTTATATGAGATATTTCAGCTACATCTTCGTGAAGCAGGAGCATGGGCCTCAAGAAAAAAAATCTCTGTTGACAGCAATGGGATTTATGTTCCTAAACCATACAGGTGAACTTGGAAATGTACCCCAAGGTGAAGGTGGGCCAGGCATTTCCTTAAGTGGCAGTGCCAGCTCAGGAAGTCCTGTCTCCCGCTCCCCTTGTTTGCTCCTGCCCTGCGCTATGCTCTCCCTCACCCAGGAGGCTGAGCCAGCCCAGCCGCAGTAGGAATCGCTCATTTTGAAGAGTTTCTTCAAACCACATGAGCCCCTCGGCCAGGTCACACCAGGAGCTCCTATGCTGGGAGAGGGGCAGAGCAGGGTGCTGGGGCTGGTGGTGGGCAGGAGCATTGGGATGGGGGACACTTCAGGATGGTGTTGCCACTGAAAGGTGTCTATCATGCACCATCCTTAGGTGTGAGCCAGCTGAATTTACAATATCTCATGAGACATTGTGAATTTGTGAATAAACCCACAAGTTTTTACCTGTGTGCAAGGGAGATCTGAGGGAATGAGGCTGAGGCAATGTCGGACGACAGCGAACTTCAGTGCAGCTAAAGCTCCTGCATATCAGTGTCTTCCTCCCTTAGGGATGGCCACAGGTGACTTTGTCTTCCTAAGGAGAGTTTTTTCCCTCCGCGTTTCTCTGCCTGTCTGCCAGCACACATCCCCTGGCCCAACGCAGACCAGCAGTCTACCACCACCTGGTGTGCTGCAGCCCCTGAAACTCTCCTCTGCAGCGCTCGGCCCGTGAAGTCAAGAGGTGCTTTTGCACGCACAAGCTAGGCACCTATGAGGTGGGAAGACTTTATCCTATTAAGGATAAAAAACTTTTATCCTGTTAAGGACCAAAAACATCCCTACCCCTCCCCAAAGTATTTTGGACTGCCCAGGAGGGATCTGTCTTCCAACACAACCGTAGAAAGTCCAGGCAGATCCCAGACCTGACCAAAGGTTATGGGCTCCAGACAGAAACACTGACTAATACAGGACAGAAGCATAAATATGTAAATACTGGGGGAAGTCATCCCGCAGGCATGTCCCTGTTAACTTTGTGGAGCAAAAGGGGAGCAGAGTGTACTTGTATTCAAGGGCAAAGGCTTTCGGAACAAACAACGGCATTTCCCTAATTTCACAGACAGAGACAGTTTAGGGCTGTCTGTGTTACGCCCGGGAGGTTCGGGGAGCGTTGACACTTGTCCTTATGTTTCAATCTGTTGTTTTGGGAGTCGTGAGGCCATGCTAGAAAGCAGCACAGTTAGCAGTTGAGAGGCAGCCTGGTCCCCATCTCTCAGTGCCTAACTAGAAAAACAGTATTAGGGATCCTTTAATCTAGCAGACAAAATCATAGCATGATCTTGTAGCTCAAGTTAAAATAAGCAAATTTAAATAGGAGATAAGTGGCAATGTTTTAGTAGTACGAGTAAACTATTGTTCTTCAGCCCTGCAGCAAGGTCAAGTGGAAAAGCAAGAGTAGCTAAACTTTTGGGCAGATTACTAAAGTGAAAGCTCATTCCCTATTTCCTTATTTTTTATTAACAAAAGTTATATTCTTACAAACTAATGTAATTCTTATAATTCTTACAAACTAATCACAGCAGTGACAGGCCTGACCAGGCTCACCTGCTGCCTGGGAATGCTCCTCTCCAGTAGTCTGTCATATCGTAACACTTGTAAAATCTGCCAACCTGCAGGTTAAAAGGTGAAAATGTGTGTGTTTGTTAGGACAAAGAGAGAGTGTGCTCAGTAAACAGACAGTGAGCTTTGGCCAGTAATAAAGATTTCCTTTACTTTCCCCTGTCACAAAAACCTCCCACAAAAAAAGAGGTGAGAGAAATTTGACAACAAACACATGCCAGAAACCAGCTTGTGAGGGAGAATTTACGGTTACGAGTCTCTAACTGGTCTGTACCATTTCTGAGCACAGGCTACAGCAACACAACTACACAACTATGTCTTCTCTTGGTCACATCTGGCACAGCCCTATATTGAGCTAGAATTCCAGTTCTTTATCTCAGGGAAAACTTTTTTTAGTTATCAGCTGTGCATTGAAGAAGGAGATATTTAGAGATGCAAGCTACTGTACCTGTGGAATGGGTAATAGCTCCCAGATCTTTTGTCTAAACCCAGGAGAAGTATGGATGGCCGACATTTCTTCTGGTACTTTTTTATCCAAAGATCTTGAAGTGCTTTCTTAATACTGTCAGGATTATTGTGCTTGTCTCGTCTGACATGCTGAACATAAGCTAGAGAATTTCTTCCACGCAGTGGAAGGAATGACCCCTTGTATAATAATCCAATACGTAATCATGCCTAGTAGACAGAATTTATTCTACAGCAAAAGCACCTATTTCTCATGTAAGTAACTAGATTTTCCATTTCCTCCAGTGAGAGACAGATCAGCCCTTACTGAAGAGTGATTTAGAACCTGCAGACCACCCCTGCTTTACCTAAGGGACAACAGCTTGCAGCTCCCTTCATCTTTTATAAAAGAAGCATCCTTTGGAGTCTGTCTGAGTCTCTGTTACTTACCCTGCAATCGCTTTCCTTTTGTGAGACTTTGGTTTTTCTCAGTCTGCTTGCACTATGAAGCATTGCAAATTAGAAACATATATACTTAAAAAAACCTTAAACCTTCTGTAACGTATGTGATTATTTGGCCTGATGTTGCTGCAATTTCTTGATATTCAGCTTCTTTCTTTTCTACCAAATAATAGCTAGTAATTTTCTTTGAGTAGGATGTTTGTATGCAGCCCAGTCCTGCAAGATGCTGAGTGCCTTGTCTTACAGTCTTACTGCTAGAATTGAAAGTGTTCAGTGTGATGTGAAATTGGTGGCTTAAGGTAACTAGCAGAGCTGTCTCAAGATTTTTGAGAGAAATTTTGCACTTTATTCCCCCCTCTCAAGAGATACTTACGTTTTGTACCACTTGGATTACATTTCTCTGGCACTCAGATTGTGTGATGACTGATGCCAACAGAAATGCTGTATGTGGACAGTAAGAAAATGTGTGTCAGGCAGAAGAGACAGCCCAAGAAAGAAAATGACCTTTCTAAGTCTCTGGCTTGTTTCAGATTCTGCAGTCTGAGAGAAAAGCAAATAGTGACATCTTTCATATGCAGTAAACTTTGATGGCATTTTTAATATGCCATGTCACAAGAAGGGTAGAGTTTGTATGATTTTCCTTTTCCTCTTTTCCTCCCGCCCTTTGGCTTTGGCCAACACTCTACAGTGGGAAAACTTCATTATTTTGCCACTTACGATTTGTGCAACAAAATTCTCTCTCGCTTCCCCTTCCCCATGAAAGGGAATGGGATAAGAAGACGACCATGTTCTTTGGTAATTCTCATTTGGATTGCTTAGTGGCATAATAACCATATGGCAGTAAGTTGCAATATTTTCCCAACTCGGCCTCCAGCTCCTCCGCAAGGGGATTTAGACAGATTCCCTCTTTTCAGCTTCTGAATGAGAAGGATTAGGGGGTTGGGATTGTTCTTCTCCTCCTTTGTTACTACCTAGAAAAATTCTTCATCCTACCTTACAGCTGTCACGTTGTTAATAGTGCAATGATTACCTGCAAATCTGAAACCACCAGTGTGAACATTAACAAGGACTGGTGGGAGCAAAGGTCCCAGTGTGGAAAGAACAAGTAGTTAACACTCTCTGGAGCACCTGAGCCAGAACCACTTTTGTTATGGATTTATGCTGAGAAACTGTCCTGCAGGAAGGGACTGGATAACTCTGTGGGCGCTAAGGATAATTGTCTACTTTGAAATGTTGGGTTTTTTCTTGTAACCACCTGACAAAGCTTGGGCAGGTGGCTGATGTGTCAAAGCAATGACTTTTTGCCAAAAATCCTATTTGCTTGAGCTTTTTGGAAAGTATGGTTGAATGCGAGTTGCTTGAAAAGCCAAATCCTCATTCTGAAGGGCACTTTGCATGACTCTTTCTCCGGGGGCTTTCATGTGCCTCTCTTATGCACAAGTATTACGGGAGCAAAAAATAATGTCTTTGTTAAAACCACGCTCCCCTTTAATCAACTTTTCTCTGCTTTCTTTTAAATTAAATACTTCAAAGCTATGCTCTGAGAGAGAGATCTCCAGACATTGCATTCTCTGGTCTGCAGCTCCCAGCTCCATGTGATGCAACCTTGATCTGTGCCATGAGCCAGGGTTGTCCTTTGCAGGTTATCTGTGGGACCTTAGACTGTCTGCCTCTTGGGTTTTTCAGGAAGGGGGGAGCTGCATTCTGAAAACACAGCTCTTAATGAAGTAAAATAATTTACTAATTTGTGTAAAGTTATGATAACTTTTGGAAATTTTGTGTAAAATATCTGTCTTCCAATATTTGGGTGAAAAACAAAAGGAAAGCCTCCTGTATAGTCAAAACGAAACCTGCACTTACTTCTTTGATAATATCCCCTAGTGAGTTGTGTAATTATAAAACATTGAAAATCTGAATTACTTTGACTGACAAATCCAGAGGCTTTAAAATAGGAACCCCTGAGAGCACATCATATTTCAGTCCATCTCTGTTTAGCTAGGAGACGTCATCCCAGCAGGGTAGACAGCTACCGCGTGCAGCCACTGTTCCTGGCTTCGCCTCCTGGCTGCACCACGCCATTGTAATGTAGCTGCTCATTCCTTAAGCTGTTGACTGTAACCACTGTGTTTATCATAAAAAATTTTCTACCTGGAATCATCAGTAGCACAGAGGAACTGGTGCCTGAGCTGTCTGTAACCCTTCTTCAGTAGTCACTGGAGTGTGTCCCAAAAGTAACTGCGTCACTGGGTGCCCCACTGATAAGGAATTGCAGCACTGCTTTTGCCAGACAGGTGAGGCCGTACTGTGATTGCTTTGGGAGCATTTTATAAGCTTGGCTCTTCTCAGACTGCATTGTAGAAAGCACCAGATAAAACCTGACTCATTTCTTGCAAAACAAGGTTTAGGTTTGGCTTGATTTCACAGCGCGGGGTGGCGGGGGAATAACACCGTTTTAGCAGTGTGAGGGTTAAGTAGCTACACTCTTTGGGTTGTAAGCGTAGTTAAAAAGATTTTGCAAAGGACGATAACTGATAATTGGGCTGATGTGATGTGGAAAATATGCATTTCCTCATCAGCCTGTGCCCCCTTCTCCCTGCCAGTGTTATCGCTGAGGCCTTGCTTGCACTCTGTGAGGCATCACAAAGGTCACTTGCAGCAAACGTGTCAGCATTCAGATCAGGGGAGCCACTGTGACTTGACTCTGCCTTTCACCCCTGGCAAAAGCACAGTTAGGTTCTCACTTTTGCATCAGGTTGCTGCTTGCCACGTGGGGACAAGCCTGGCTCCGGAGGCGAGGAAGCAGTGGATGGATCCTGGGAGGCTGACGGGCACGGTGCAATAGCAGTGCTCCTGGTTTGCTACATCAGTCACCCCCCCGGGAAACGTTCATGTCTTAAATAATATTTTTCCTTTGTCAAGCTCCTGTGCACAGTGAGGGATTTTCATCAGCTTCTGGACTGAGTCGTTAGCTCACTGCTAAGACTGTGTAATATCTGTTACAGTCCATAACAGACAGGGGAGATCTCTCACTTGTGCTTTAGAGAGCTCTTTACCCAGTTGCAGAGATTGACTGTCGTATCTGTTGTAGTGTGTGTAGTCATTATGTAATGCTCAGAACTGGCTGCTGCATGAGCGCGGCCCGAACGGACTTGGCTCACCATGATCTTCACATGAAGTATAGGTGTTCCCCTCATGGTCACATTTACACTAGGGAATTCCCTATTTTATTTAGACACTAGGAGCAGAGCTTTCTACTGGCAGGTCTCCCCTGACATCAAGAGAAAAAGTAACCTAAAATATGCACACACAGATTTGTCTATAATTCCTGAAAAGAACGATGTGGGGTATTGATCAGAGATACAGTATTAGCTGCATACTTTAGGCCAACTACTAAGTACCTCATGTCGTGATTCTTGGTTTACCTCTTACTTATGTGTTTGCTTTAAAAGATAAATCACAATGCAAAATATTACTCTGCCTTTTACAGCCTAAACTCACTCAATTTTCCATGTAATATGCACCCACTACTTTGATTTTAAACATCTCACTTATTATTCTAGAGAAAGGTCAAATTTAGTAACAGGAAATTCAAAGTTCAGAACCCTCTTTCGAGTCATGTATGCAACCACTCCATCCTGAACTTCCTGCAGCTACCCGGATTTTCACAGATTTACCTGAAGGTCGGGTGAGGAGAGGTGCCTTGGCAGCAGCAGGCGAGTCCTCCTCCCTGTGTACCCCTACACAGAGGTAGGCCCTTTACAGATGGATTCTGCCACAGGGAATTCTCAATCCAGGAGGTCGAATCTAATTATTTAATTAAAAATTAAATTACATTATTAAAACTTAATAAATATATTAATAATATATTAAAATTAAATTAAAATTATTTAATAGCTTCAAAAATTACAGTCTCTACTTCAAAACCACCTTATAATGCTTGAAGGATTCTCTGTAGTTTGCTTTACCCCGAAGGGCTTCTAGAAAGGTAAAAAATTATTCAAATTTCAGAAGCTGAAACATGCCTTGCTGATGAGAGAGGCTGACTTTACAGCTATTCAGACAGCACTCTATTCCACAGCAGTCAGGGTACTCACGGTTCAGAAGGGGCTATCATGTCCTGTGTGTGTACTTGAGGGCTGATCTGATTAAAATAGAAGTGGAAAAAGAAAAGGTCTTTGAGGCTTCATTTCAGCAAAGTATTTCAGCACAGTGAAAGTAAATTAAGGCTGAAACTTGTGCTGAAATACTTTGCTGAATCAAAGCCTAAACCAGTATTTTGCCTGTCCCCTTGTGCTTTGTTTTAATTGCTGAAGCCAGGCATGAACTGACTATAATTCCCTCTGCTCTGTAATTATTAGAAATAATTTTTGTATCAGTGTCCAGATAAATTATTATTTATTGCAAATTCTGGTGTTTGTTTTGATCATAATCTCCTGTCTCTTGCATACAGGTAAATATAACCATTGTGGAGGAAACTTGTCTTTTCAGTTTGAAAATTATTCCTGGTAGAAACTGTGCTTTTGTGTCTGTCTGCTTATCAGCAGGCTGTGCATAATGGGGCAAGGGGCAAGCCGTACAGAAGTGGCTGACGTGTACAAGCACTGTTATATTTGATTTGCTTCTGTACCACGAGCAGGCTTTGAGCCTCTGTCACACACCTTCAGCTGTGCTGGTGTCTGACCTTCCATCCTGCAGCTGCAGTCCCTCTCAGCATCTCTGGTACCGAATGAGGATGGGTAATTGGCATCAGACAGTCTCCCAGTCCTTCCATCTGACTATAGCAGCAGGGAGGAACAAGTTTCACAGGCACCTAATAATTTGGCCACATGTGCATGACAGAGCTTTATCCATGTTCATATTAAATTGTTTTCCCTCGTCCTTGTGTCGTTAGCCCAGCCAGTCACTGTCTTGCCCCTTAGTTTTGCATCCCAGCCTCTTTGCCCTCAGTTCATCTTTCCTTTTCACCTGCTTGCCAGGCTCATTTTGTCTCCCCCCTCAGTTCTGCCTCCCAGGTCTTATTTTTACCCCTTTGTATTTAATTCAGCCTCCTCCCTTCCCTTCCTTTCTTTCCTCCTCTTCCGTTCCCTAGGGCTCCCTGCAGGATAAAAGTGATCTTCCTCTCCCAGATGAGCCTCCCATTTCTCTGTGTAGCCCAGGGCTACAGTGGAAATGAAGGTGCTGCTTAGTGCAAACAATTTATTCTTGCTAAAAAGCTAGAAAAACATGTCATTCCTTTGGTTTGAGTCAAAAGAGAGGAATTGAAGATTTTTTGCTTTTAAACGTCCTAGAGTGGTAACAGAGAAACAATCAGCAGTAATTTTGCATAGGAAGAACCACTGTCACGTCTGACACTTTTACACTGGCTAGAAAACTGGAGAGGTCCTGCACCATTGTATCAAAGACTTTCTTGAATTCTCATTTTATTCCTCCCTGCCCTATTTGGTGAGTAGTTGGTGGTTTCTGGGTTAATGAAACACATGTCCTCACAGCACAGCAGCCCCAGGAGTGAAACACAAGCCATTGATCTGGGGGGCTCTGGGGGCACACAGCCTCAGAAGAAGAGTGCCTGGGGGTCAGGGGGGGTACTGGGGGTCAGGGGGGTACTGGAGCTGAGCACCCACATTGTGGAGCCGGGAGAAAGTGGTAACATCTCCCCGTTGTCAGCCAGATCTTCCCAAGGGCTTGCTTTAAAAGCTGACCTCCTGCAGGAATGCTGCAGGAGCCAATTACGACGAGAGAGCTGGAGTATGGAGACTGTCGCTTACGATACTGATACATTTTCATTTATATCTTGTTGCTGATGCTATTACTTAGTCTTATCCACCTGAATAAAAGTACTGCTATTATTTATTCTTATGCACCCAGAGAAACCTTTGTTTTTTCAGAGCTTAGGTGTGTATTGTATCTGGCACAGCACAGTTCTGCTCCAAATTACTGCCTGCACAGTAACAGCAATGCTACATGCACGCCATCTCCCACCCAAACTGTACCAGTCTGCTACTATTTTTACTTCCATTTTCTCTTTACTTGACGCTTTTCAAGCTTTCTGCTTTGTCCTTCCCCTCCGCCTCTGCAGTCTGTGTGTGTTGGAGGGGAGATGGGCTGAATCCTTGGCCCTGTAGCCTTTCCCCAGAGACTTTTACGGAGTCCTCTGCAAACCTCTCAGACCATTTTAGCTTGCAGAGTTGTCACAGACTTCTCTCTCCCTGTCAGAGACTGGAGTTAATCCGGGATCTGGGGAGGCATGAAGGGCGTAGGAGGGAAGTGTCAGGCATCTGTTTTTGCTACGCAGGTCATCAATGGCACCAGGGTAGGAGCTATGACAGAAAAGCACAGTTGTGGCCTGTGATGAGGCACGTGGGTGTGTAATACCCACCTAAGTCGAGGTACTACACCTGAGAGGGATGGAGCTTCCAGACTCCAGCCTCAAGTGGAGCAGATGAGAGGATGTGGGTCAGGGAGGTAACTTGGTCACAGAGAGTTGTGGGCTGGAGCATGTATGCGTTAACACAGCAGATGAAAGAGTTCAGCAGATGTGGACAGAGTAAGATAATTAAATCAGCAGGGAGAAATGAGAAACATGAAAAGGTTGTGGAAATGTAAACACGGGCAGTGGAAACACTTCTTTGTGAATTTACATTTTTTGGCTACATTTCTCCATCTGAGGAAGCAGAGGGACTAGATTCTGACAATCGGTCCCAGCCTTGTGCATGGTCCAGAGCATCAGCATAGTACAGAGCTGGCACCAGCCCTGGGGTGACGGAGCTGCTGTGAGGCTTGGCCCCGCACCTAAGGGGTAGTCCTCCCTCCTCTCCTGGCTAAGTAAGCTTGTCTGTCCCTTGGGAGAGGAGGAGGAAGGGGAAGGGATATTCTCAACTTCCCCTCCTTCAATGCAAACGCCAAAATGATTGTAGAGGTGCACAGGAGTAGCAAGGTAGGACCTGGGAGCCCTGCCAGCAAGTGGTTGTCTGTGCTAGAGGCTTAGTCCTAGGCTTAGGAGATGGTCAGTGTGTGAGGCTCGCTTGGGTCTGTGAGAAATTGTAGGTGGTAGAGGAGGAAGTGAGAAGGAATATGACTTTTGGCTATTGTTATAGAGAAAAGACAGTTATCAAGTGTATCTGTGGAATATTTCCAATGTAAGTAGTATGTGTAACTGAATATGACTTTAATATTTCAAGAGAGTTGGTGACTTCCAGTATGCAATGAGCCATGGTCCTCTGAAACAGACACATCCAGCACTAGCATCTGCATCGGCAGTGCTCTCCGCAGCCAGGGCAGTGTCCATTCATTCTTCGACAGTGGACAATGTGTGTTCCTCAGAATATGGTAATTGTGCTGTGATTAGATATTAATATAGCCTAGACTTGGGGTTATTTGTTGGTTGACGACCCAGAAATTGATAGCAGATGTCCTCCTATCTAAAGGACCATAAATGTCTTGTTAAGTCACATTAATTTGCTTTTGACATGGGCCTAAACAATGTTCACAAGCAGTCTCCACAATTCAGCTGAGTCATGGTAATGTCTGAAATTCCTGTACCTCGACTCAGTCTGAGCTTTGTGTCTCCACAGCCAAGTACACAACAAGGAAACCTTTCTATGTGTTATCATGAGAAAATGATTTGGAAAACAAAATAGCCCAGAGGAATATAAATGAACTTTGAGTGGCAAAGCAGCATTGTCATCTTTTGTCTGTAACATGATAAAAGATCTCTTCTTCGAGAGAAATTTGTGATTAAGAATGTCTCAATAAGACTATATAATCTCATATTAATATTTTCATGGGGAGAAGATCAAACACTGAAAGTTTTTTTAATCCAGTGAGTAAAAGGCATAGGAAGAACCAAAACCTGGGCAAGTTCCAAATAATTTTTAACAAGATGATAACCATGGAAAAAAAACTGGAAGGAGAAGTGGTGGACTGCCTGTGTTTTGAAATCAATTGAAACTGGGTGTTTTTCTAGAAATTGTTCACTAATTTTGCTTTAGCAGAGTGCACATTATTGGGATGAGTACAGGTTAATGGGATGAGTTCAGTGGCGTAGGCTGTTCAGCATGGCTATGTAATAGCCTTACATATCTGTAAGAAAATTCCCTTATCCCATAAAACTTGCAAACACAGCCACTTTTTCACAGTCAATTACTGTTAGTAGACTTATTACGCGTGTACAGTTACATGTGCCTGCAGGACAGCCTGTAGCTGACAGAGCAGAGAGATGTGCTGGATTTAAGCCTGGGTTTAAGGCTGCCTCTTCCTCACAGCAGCTCCGCAGAGACAGAGCATCACAGGCCAGCATCTCCTGGGTGGGATGAGAGCTTGGCGTTAGTGCTGCCAGCATGGGGCAGCGGCACTACCTGTGTGTTGGGGGGAAGAAGGGAGGCAGCACCAGTGCGGTGCTGGGACCCTGGGCACAGCTGGCCCCATGCCGTAGCGGGGTGGCCGGAGCCCTGGGATCATCATAGCGTGTCTCCCACTTGCGCATGGCTCTGGCAGCCCTTCCCCTCTGAAGTATGTGATGGTTTATGCTCCTCGTTAGTGTGTGACTCATGCAATGGTTCGGTTTCTTGTGCCCATGTATAAAATTACCTGCATATGGGTAATATAAGAAGTGTTTTCCAGTAGAATGACAGCTAGAACATTGTGCAGCGTTCCTGTAAAACTGCACAGACCAAATGAAAAAACCCACTCTCAAAAACAGCTCTCTGGATTACCAAAACTGCCCTAGACTATTAAAAGTGAAAATATTTTGAAAATCTCATTTCTTTGAGTATTTTGTTGCTTTACTTTGTGTGCTTCACACACCTTAAAGAAAATAAATCATCTGACCTTACTTCTTATTTCTCATAAACAAGAACAGTGGGACAATGTGTGGGTTGCACATCTTGAAAAGAAAAACTGGAGCGGACTTGGTTTCCCAGGGTAGGGCTTTCTTTTTTTAATTTACCAGACATGCTTCTTATGAATTATACCCTTTTAAAAGGATCTGAACGGTGTTTTAGAGATTTAAACTGGGGGTTCCCTTACAGCCATCATCTCTGAATTTTACCTTATGGAATATAAAAACCTCACACTGAAGTGAAAGATGTGTATCCTTTCAAAATATGAATCTTTCCGGCTATGGAAGAGACATAGGCACTTTGTACAAGCAGGAGTTTGGTAACGGCGTGTGGCACTCCCGCTGCCCTCTGCCCACGTGGGCCGTGTCCGGGAGGGAGGGCAGCAGGTGATTGTGGGGACTGAAAGTTCGGAACGAGTGTTTCATGGGGGTCAGCCTGAGACGTCTCACAGGGAAAGAATTTCAGAGGCTGAGTTCTGAAAAACTGTGTGCAGAGCCTTAAAATGCACAGGCCGAGATGCTGACAAGGGCGATGGTGTGACCCGCAGGACACTGGCAGAGCAGAGTAGGATGCTGCAGCAAGACACCCCCCACCATGGGCGCTTGCTGCATTCAGCTACTGCCTTGCCCCAGCCAGCTCCCAGGAAATCTCTGGAAGAGAAACCAGTGTCCTGGGCCGGAGCCCGAAGCCTCCCCTAGCGTGGGAATAGCACGCATGAGAGGATGCAGGGGCTGATTTACGTCACAGCACTGCGTGTAAAACAACAAGTTACTAAAGGGCATTCTATAGAAAGGAAAAAAATACTAACTGAATATCAGAAGAATGTTTGTCTTCCTGCTTTTAGCTTGATGTGGCTCTTTTTTTAGTTGCTCAGCTAAGATAACTGAATTTGTAGTAGTTGAAAATGCCACAGAGTCATTAAAGTGAGCTTGAGAAAGTGCTGGCAGTCTGTACCATGCTCCACAGCTCTTCTGAAACATGCCACTATGCTTGCTATGGTAGACACTTGAGACCAAAATACAAGGCAATGGCAGCACCATGGCCTGCTATTAAAAAAAAAAAAAAAATTAGAGAAACACAAGAAACCTGTGTCAGGCAACATATGTTACAAAAATGTGCTGTGATTGATAGATCTTAAAGGAAATGTCAAGTAAAACCAACCCAATGGACTATTTGCAGTAAAAGACAAGCATTTGCTCTTCCCCGACCTTTTCTCTCTTTGTCCCCTAATTCTCGCTTTTCCCATTCAGCAAACTTAAATGTTAATCACTGACAGGAACGAACAGGTGAAAACCTTTCTCCTGGCCTTGGAATAATCCACAACTAAAAATGCTTGCAAAGGTTATTCCGGTGGAGGTCTGATGCCACCTAAAGTCTCCAACAAGGCTTGCAGTAGAAGAAATCAGCATTTCTCCCCAGCATTCTCAAGCAGTAACGGCTCTGAAGTTATTAGTTATTTATAGATCTTTGTGGCGACATTAAGCACAGCAGAAGTCTGCACTGTGAGAAAAATCAGCTCAGTCATGCTAGGCTGGGTAAAAATCCAAATTTCTGTCATCCTCAGCCTGCGAGAAGCAGATGTCGTAACTCAGTCCAAAATCAAAGCTCTGAAATGGAGAGCCGTCTTTACTTCCCTGATGCTAAAACTAGCTTGGTAATGATGTTCCTTTATTTTTAACGTTTGGAAACCATGTGACTGTAAAAGGGTATCAGATTCAGTAGGTGGAAGCACAATGCAAGACATTTTCCACAAATTATATCAAGCCTTAATGTTTAGGGGATACCAATGTGTATTTTAGAGTAGGGTAATGAGCAGGGTTAATACCTTTATCCCTAGAATTGGTCAATAAGCCCGTTAAAATGTATTATAATAAAAATATGCTGTTGTCACAAAAACATACAAACTTTGAAAAATGTGGTGTTTTACTAGATTTCCTTTGGAGTAAGTATTGATTGTTGGGATTTTTTATATCTGATTTAGTAGAGTTTTTCTCTAGGATTTTTTTTAAATTTTATTTTATTTTTCATACTCATTTTCCCTTATTTGTGCATTAGTGCTTGACATAAGAACATCAGTATTATGTGTTTTTACTACTGACGTGGTCATAAGTGCTAAGAACTGAAGTTGCTTTTGGATTTTAAGCATCATTCCAAGTGGCTGCTATTGAGTGCTGTTGGGAACGTTAAACCTCGTCTTCTAGATCAAAGTGTCCCCTGACTGCTATAACGAAACAAATAGTTTCTAGGTTTTTAACTTTAGTTTCAAGTCACCTAGAGGAGAGCACGGGAGGAACTACCACACTGCACAGTACAGAAGTGGAAGGGACTGGAAGGGGACCTAGGCCATCTGAAGTCAGAAGTGATAGAAGGGCAGCCCCTTGGGCACTTGCATTTTAACACGCCGAGTTTATCAGCAGGTGATAGGTGTTCTGGAAAAAGAAGAACCTCTGCTAACATGGTTGTTCCTCTCTCTCCAGCACCCTCTCCAGCTGCTCACACGCTGTGGTGGCCCTGCTGTACCCCTTCTCCTGGCAGCACACCTTCATTCCTGTTCTGCCCTCATCCATGATTGACATCGTGTGCTGCCCTACTCCCTTCCTGGTGGGACTGCTCTCCAGCTCCCTGCCCAAACTGAAGGAGCTGCCTGTAGAGGAGGTAGGAGCTAGCACCAGAATTCTTTGCCTGGAGTAAAGCTGGCCTCACCCTGGAGAGGGCCTGCCATTCGCACATAAATCCTCGCATGTTTAATTTTTAATCTGCCTCTTTGTTTCTTCTCTGCCTAGTTCTCATGGGCAACTGCCTCTTGGTAAAACTGCAGTAATAGGTTTAGTCTTCTCTTTGTTCCGCCCCTCTTCCCATAGCTGGCACCTTGACAAAGAGAAGTGAATGTTAATCTGGTCAACAAGTAAGTACAGTGTAAATATGCTATTTGTTCTGATTTTGTTGTACCCGGAACAAGAAGAGGAAGATGTGAAGTGCCATCTGCTATGACACCTATTAATGCTAATGGAAGTTGTACATGAGGCCATAGCCAGCACAGAAAATAAAACCTTTAAAGCTTTTATTTTACTTCTAAGAATTTGTTAATACTATATTGGAAATTAAATGAGGGTTGCACTTCATCAGCCTTTCCAGTAAAATACCAAAATACTCAAGGGCACGCTCTTCTCTCTTACTCCTATTAGCTTCCTGTTATTTTTCTATGATATTTTCTTTTCTCGTGCTCGCTTTCAAGGCTCTCTGTGCCTCTGGCTCATGTAAATCTCTGCTCTGTTTTCCTCCCACTTTCCTAACATTGCTCTCCCATGTCTTCCCAGCTCCGTCTCTTAGCTTTGTTGCTTCATTATCATTATTATTTCACACCCTTGCCCTTCAGAAGCCCTGCTGCCTCAAATGACACCATTTTCTTTAAACCTCTCTGAAATATTTTTCGTCTGCACATTAACAAAAATGATTAGCAATAACTTGCTTAGGTTTAAGAAAAAAAGACCTGCCTAACCCTTTTAGCTTTTGTTTACATATTAACCTAGTATGAGATCTGTTGTATCTAACTATGTTAAATTAGACTTAAAGCTCTAAAGAAAAACTTCATCTTCTTGTTTTATAAAGCACACAACCTGTTGTTTCACAGTAGGAATTTGATTCGTGTTGAGGCTTGGGACCATTCAGATGATCTTTTGCTATTAAAAGGCAGAGGCAGACACAAATGGATGTTTTCTGTCTCTTCAGATATATTTCACTATATTGTTTTTTTCTCTTTAGGCTTTGATGGTTAACCTGGGATCTGATCGATTCATCAGACAGGTAAAGTACGGCTTGAAATGTTGCCATGCTGTCTAGCAAGCTGTTTACTCCTGTAGTATGATTAGGTTCCTTTGATTAGAGAAATTTGGCAGGAATTGTGCAGTGGGAAAGAGATTAGGAAAAAAAAAAGTGCTCATTTTCTCTTTCACCTGCAAATAAGTACTACTCCTCAGGTATTCAAAGGGGATTGAGGCTGTGACTGTCAAAAGAAATAAAGAACTGTATTCACAGTGCAAAGAAAACATCCAAAGATAATAACATCATGTTAGCAAGAGAACTTACACTGTTGGAGGTGAAAAGGACAAAAATTGCAAAGAAAAGTTTCTAAGTGAGAGAGGAAAGTTGAAGAATAGTTTAATGTGGTAGGAAAAGCAGGAGCCTTGTAAACAGAGAGGTGAAGGATCACCATCTCCTGATAGCAATGTGGCACTAAGTAATTTCAAAAATAACAATCTGCAGGTTAGATGAGTAAACTTTCTTGTACGATTCCCTGGAAGATATGGCTGGTGAATGGTGACTGCAGAGCTAAGATTCTTGTGTCTACCTGCTTTTGCTGAACAAGCATTAAGTAAGATGAAGAGAGCAACACGGGGAAAACCCGGAAAACACGTTATACTAGAATATAAGTGAAAACAACTGTCAAGAACCAAAGAAGCTGCCTAGAACCAACTAGAGCAGCTGTGTGTACATGTAGCTAGGCTTTGCATGATGTGTATTTAGTTAAAAACAACTATTTGGACTCTTTGTCATGTAAAGAGCTGATTCCAAGTTTCTGTATGTTTACCTTGCTCTTTGGATTATCATTCCTGACTTTAATCTCATTAAGAGTGACAAGAAATTTATTTTGAAATGCATGATAGTTGCACATAGATTTTCATTATTTTGTTTATGGAGGCATGACAGTAGCAGATACTACTTTTCAGCTTTTCTTCTAAATTTTAAACGTTGCAAAAGTATTTGCTGTAGTTGCTGCACAGATTAATGTGATCTAAAGATTTTTTTTTCCTCTGTCAGATGGATGATGAAGACACACTATTACCTAGAAAATTGCAAGCTGCTCTGGAGCAGGCTCTAGAGAGAAAGAATGAACTGATAAATCAGGATTCAGATAGTGATTCAGATGATGGTAAGTTCATTTGGAAACAGGGACTTGTATAAACAAGCATGTAGGTAGTATTGTGACTTTCCATCCAGGAGAAGGAAAGATGGGACTTTAGTACTCAAATACCTTTTGCAACATCAAAGATAGTCTCTGAACACACAGAGAATGGGACTGATAGTATCAACCCACAGTAATACATTGTCAGCGATCTATTTTAATTTCTTTGTAAATGACATGCACTCCCATGAGTATCTCTAGACCTTTACTCAAACAGAGGCTTGTGGTTAACTTGGCCCTAATTCAATCCAGATAACTATACATGCTTAGGGGTGTGTCTGAGTTCGGAGTTGCTCTTGGCGCTTGGTGCATTCAGGGGAGAGAAGCAGGTACCTCCACAAAATAGTTTCAGTGCAAGAGGGGCTGAGTTGCCTCTGAAGGTTCATATTTCTCTCCAGCAATTATAAAAACAGCCCAGGGTGAATTTAAATGCCTGTGGTTAAAAGGTATGAAACAGGCCCCTTTTCAGTTTTTGAAATTTATTTCTACTCATCTGTGTTACATTTGTAAAACTATTTTAACATCTCAGAAATGATGAAAACCCAAATTCTACAACATACCCTTTTTGATCAGTTCTTGGTAAAGTCTTATTATCCCCAGAGCAAACTTTTTAATTCTGAGTCATTCAGAAGCTTCTCAAGAAAACTTACTCGAGTTAAAATATGAGGTATAATTTTGGTGATGCACCCACAAAATGTTTAATTTTCTGAGCTGTTTCCTGAGGATTTGTATTTCTCATTGAGTCCTGGTTATGAAACACCAATTATGTAGACTGGCTCTCTTGATTATAAAGCTCTTACCCTATCTGATGTACATCCAGGTCTGCAAGGAGCCGGTACAACTCCTTTCAGTTATTAGCATGGCAGCAGTAAACTGCTAGATGACAGTACCTGGCCCTGTGTGAATGACAATGCTGACAGCTCCAGTAGCAGCTGATTTTGGTGTCTTATTGCTGCCTTATTTTGCAGAATGTAACACCCTGAATGGATTAGTGTCTGAGGTTTTTATCCGATTCTTTGTGGAGACAGTTGGCCATTATTCCCTGTTCCTAACCCAGAATGAAAAAGGAGAGCGTGTCTTCCAAAGGGAGGCCTTCCGTAAATCTGTGGCCTCCAAGAGTATCCGCCGCTTCTTGGAAGTTTTCATGGAATCCCAAATGTTTGCTGGCTTCATCCAGGACAGAGAGCTGAGAAAATGCAGGGCAAAAGGTAAGGGTGGTTTTCTCTCCCGGAGGGCGGGTCACTTGTGTTTTGCACGGGTCCCGCGGTCAGCATCTCTATCTACTGTCAGGGCTGAGCAAGTTCTGCACGGCTGACACAGCTCCCGAAACGCACCGCCCGCCTCCTGTGGGCCTAGATTGTAGCTATGGCGGTGACAATACAAAGGCTTCAAGCCGAAGAATATTCCCATCCGAGCGCCTCAAGTCACTCAAGGGCGAACTGGGAGCGATCCCGCGGAGGGCGCAGCCCAGCCCTGACGGGAAACCACCCCGGAGGCTGCCTGCCAGCGCTGGCGGGGGGACAAACGTGACAGCGTCCGTGAGATAAAGCCCAGCCACGCACAACGCCGACTAGCCCGTGGGCTGCTGGCGGCAGCCCGCAAAGCCCGCCGGCGCGCTCCCGCCGCGGGGCGGGGCGGGG
>NW_010972609.1:10909666-10913977 GCF_000737465.1 Haliaeetus leucocephalus
CGGGGGGCGCGGGCCGCCCTCGCCACCTCCGCTTTCCGCCCCCGACCCCCCTGCCCCGCTCGCCGTGCCTGTCCCGATGCCGGGTGAGACGGAGTAGCCCCTCACCGGCAGTAACGTTTTCCAGTGTTGGAGAGGGAAAGGAGTGTAGAAGTAAAAAGTTGGGGGTGCGCAACGGGCCCCGGGGGAAACGGATCCAGCCTGACACAGCTCACCCCAGCTCCCTTTTCTCCCCGCTTCCACAGGTCTCTTCGAGCAGAGGGTTGAACAGTATTTGGAAGAGCTTCCAGACACGGAACAGAGCGGAGTAAACAAGTTTCTGCGAGGCCTTGGTGAGGAAAATCTTTAGAAGTACTTCTGAAATTAATTTCCATCTCTCTCTCTCTTTTTTTGTTTTTTTTTTTTAAATTTTAAAAAGCCTTACCTGAGGGGAAATCTGATAGTCAAGCAGTTTCAATGTGATAGGAAATATGAAAACAATGAAAGCGTACTTAAAGCTGACAAAACCAGATTTAATTATGACTCTTGTTAACACTTTAATTTTCACTCGGGGGTGGGGGAACCAAACTGTAATGGAGGAGGAGAAAAGGAAGGCACCTGACCAGCCAGGATTCTGTTAGTCGGCTGTCCCTGCTGGTATGAAGTAGAAGAGTTAGTCTGCAGCAATTACATTACAAATTAGACCCATTTGCGAAGTAACTTTTGATTGCCCTTTGGCTTTTCAGTATGTGCTAGACTGATGGTGTGCTTTCTTTAGGAAACAAAATGAAGTTCCTTCACAAGAAGAACTAACTCCTTTCTGCTGAAATACCAACCCAAAGACTATTTATGACACTGCGCGTGAGACACCTGCAGCTTTTCAGAGTTTGATGCGGGAGGACAGCGGAGCAAGCTGACCGCAGCTTTAAGTGATGACTGATGCTGT
Source organism: Haliaeetus leucocephalus (assembly GCF_000737465.1). Classification (NCBI taxonomy): domain Eukaryota; kingdom Metazoa; phylum Chordata; class Aves; order Accipitriformes; family Accipitridae; genus Haliaeetus; species Haliaeetus leucocephalus. The sequence goes on from NW_010972609.1 coordinate 10,910,589, forward strand.
TGGGCAGTGTGCCAGATGATGGCTCCTTTATGTATTTGGGTAGAATTTGTACATAACGTGCTGTAAGCTTTTGTAACTGATTTTGTAATGAGCAAGGAAAACTGTGGTAAATATTTGTATATTCCTGAGAATAACAGGTGCTTTTTTTTTCTTTAGTATGAATTGAGTTATGCTTGGTGCAAAAATGAATAGCTGATTATGTGCAGCTGACTGTCTCAGCAGAACCACTGACTTCACGGGATGTTTGTGAGAGCTACACTGATGCCTGAATATTGCGGGGATGAATGAACTCGGGTACGTGGGAGAGGTTGTACACATGGGGGCTGCTTTCATGTGGCGGAGTTGGGTTGTGGTTTTTTTTCGTTTTCCTTCTAATTAATTTTAAAAGAAAGAAATAACAAAGTAACTTGATAATAAGGTACTTGGTTCACAATACAAAACTTCCACTTGGTTTGAACTCTGGTCAGTAAACTACTTGTAATCCATTCTGCACTAAGACTGCTAAACCTGAGGAGATCTCAGTTCTTTGACATGCAAGCTGCAATGAGTAGGTACAGTACATCCTTTCCTGATGTATGTATGTATGGTTTCTAATAAACTCTGTAAATACACCTGTTTGTTTATATTCATTGCAAACCTCTGCAGTTTCTGATGTTGAGTAGGTACAAACCCAGTAACTTTCCTGTGATTTTTTTTAATGAGTTTGTAATTAAAATATAAAATGGTTATTACAAACCTGTCTTTTAGTAGGTTTGCTATTTCATGACATGTAGTTTGGTTTTTCTTCAATGTTTTTCACTAGGGCTGAGACAAGGCATTCTGTATCCCTGTTCTGTTAATTTTATCTTAACAGAAGCATCTCCTAAAACGTTTTTTTTTTCTTTGCATGGGTTAGCAGCAAATTACATTTTGTCATTGTATCATAGATACTGCTCCTGAACTGTGGTATTTTCAGGTGGGTTTTGTGCTACCTTGGTTAGATGATCAGAGTAGAATACAAGCAGCTTGTAGCAGACAGCCTTTGCCTAAATTTCTGATGAACTGATCACCTACATTTCATGAAAGTCTGCTTTTCTTTTGCATTAATTGCCGTCTGTTTAGGTGGTGTTTCCACTTCAGTGGAGGCTCTTCAGCAGGACAGGAATGGTTAGCTTGCCATGGTCTTCTGCACAGCTGTGAATGTTGCCCACAGGTACCACGTTCATCTTTGTCATCAACATAACTCCTGTTGAAATTCTGTAAGGTTTCCCTTAGCCCGAAGAAGAAAATATAAAATACTTGGATATATTTGCAAGTCTGACAGCTAATGAAAATTATCTAAAGCTTCTTACCTTTAAAAGAACCCCAAACAAACTGTATTTTTCTTCATTGGCAGTGTGGTTTCTTTAGTTAGATTGGCTTTGAGGCTCGCGCAGTTCCTAACCTGACAGTGGTTCTGGTTTGCTATCAGCCTCATAGAGCAAAATCGAGGGTCATTCACTAAAAAGGTGAAGTCGTTTCCTTTTTTTCTTACCTCCCTCACACTGGTGAATATACAAAAGCTTGTTAAGTGTACGTGAAATGTCTGTACAATATCAAGTGCTTTTGATTCAATGGAAATGTAATCGCAAATGTTAATTTCCGTTAGTTTTACTCTATAATATACTGTAAGTTCCAGAATGACTTCTAGATGTAGTTCTTCAGAGTGGAAGGAGTAACTTCACTTGTACAGGTGGATTCTGGCCATTTTGTAAACAACAGCTGCTAGTAAATATATATTCCTCTTAAGAAAATGATGGATAAAACATCATCCTTGCCTGAAGGAAGTGCTGCAGAGAAGAGTTGCTGCAAAGGCAAGAAAAAGCCATGGAGTGCAGCAGTGTAAAAGCCATCTCCCACACCAAAGCCATTTTCATGCCATCTGTACTTTAAACATGTATGTAGAAAGCTTTCAAACATTGCATTACCCATCAACATGTCGTTCTAGTTTTTGTAACTTGAGTCAGAGGAGAGTACCAGACAAGGTGAGATCATGTTTCAAAAAAATTTGTAGGTGCCACGTTCATCCTCAAACTATGGCTATATAAAACAATCCTAGTGTCGTGGTTTAACCCCAGCCAGCAAGTAAGCACCATGCAGCCACTCACTCACTTCTCCCCCCTCCCCCCAGTGGGATGGTGGAGAAAATCGGGAAAAGAAGTAAAACTCGTGGGTTGAGATAAGAAGGGTTTAATAGAACAGAAGAAACTAATAATGATAACACTAATAAAATGACAACAGCAATAATAAAAGGATTGGAATGTACAAATGATGTGCAGCGCAACCGCTCACCACCCCGCTGATCGATGCCCAGTTAGCCCCTGAGTGGCAATCCCCCCTGCCCCCACTCCCCCCAGTTCCTATACTGGATGTGATGTCACATGGTATGGAATACCCTGTTGCCCAGTTTGGGTCAGCTGCCCTGGCTGTGTCCTGTGCCAACTTCTTGTGCCCCTCCAGCCTTCTCGCTGGCTGGGCATGAGAAGCTGAAAAATCCTTGACTTTAGACTAAACACTACTGAGCAACAACTGCAAACATCAGTGTTATCAACATTCTTCACATACTGAACCCAAAACATAGCACTGTACCAGCTACTAGGAAGACAGTTAACTCTATCCCAGCTGAAACCAGGACACCTAGTGTTGTCTGGCGGTCTGTTTGAGAGGATCAGCTGCATGAAGAACAGGGGGCGTGTTAGTTTCCCTTGTCTGTGAGTTGTTAAAACTAAGTGTTTGTTCCTGAGCACGGACCATTACTAGTGCACCGTTTAACTGAGAAGGAAGTCCTGAAGAAAAACAAATCCAGTACTGAGACCCATGCTTTAAATTGGTAAAGGCTTGTTTAAGGTCTTAGGGTATAAAATACATAAAAAAGAAGCTTGAGAAACAGTAACGCTCTCCAGGACTTGTTACACGTGTGTGGCAGAGAGTTGCGTTTTAGTAGACAGTACTTATTTTCCCCTTGTCGCCGATGTTTAATAAAGCGACCAAGCTTGCCGCTTTTCCTAAATTCTGCCCCAAACCCCACTTTTGCTACCGGCGGCGGAGGAAGAGAAAGCAAGCTGCGTCCGTCACTCGGCCGGAACAGTCCTTAACGCCGCCTGCCTAACTCAACCCGCCAATACGGGCGGCCGCTGCCCGGGACCCGTGTCTTCCCTCCGGAAAGCGGGGGTGACCGCCGAGCCGTGCCGGCGCACGGCGGTGAGCGGTGGCAGGGGAGGGCGGCGCGCTTCGGAAGCCGCCCGAAAGGCCGCCGAAGAGCGAGCCGGCCGGTCCGCCGGGGCCAGCCCGCTCCTCTCTAAGATGGCGCCGCCTCCCCCTCACCCCGCCGCTGCCGCCGCCCCGGCGGATCTCGCGAGACTCAGCCCCCG
>NW_010972609.1:10913987-10920306 GCF_000737465.1 Haliaeetus leucocephalus
GCCGCGGGGACTGCGGCCTCGGAGCGGCGGCGGCCGCGGGGGAGGGCGGTCGGTCGGTCGTCCTGCCTCTTGCTGCCCGTTTTGGTGACAGCTGCTCTCCCGCTTTCCCGCAGCCCTCCAGACTGAGGAAGACCCGGAAGCTGAGAGGACACGTTAGCCACGGCCACGGCCGCGTTGGTGAGTGGAGAGGCGGCCGCTGGTGGGCCGAGGCGCCTCTGAGTGCGTGCCCGTCGGTACCTCCCCGGTGCTGCGGGGATGCTGCTGTTCCTCACGGGCCGCACGGAAACGCGACGGTGGGCGCAGGGTCCCGCGCACGCTGTGGGTAGTGGCGGGCGGTACTGAAGGCCGCTACGCACCCGCAGGCGTGTGGGCGATGCTCGCGCTGTGGGGGCAGGTGCCACGGTGATGGGCTGATCAGAGGTCTTGCACGTTCGTTCAGATTTCACTGGATTTGCAGCTTAACCTCAGTAGCGCTCACGCACTAGGTACTGGCTGTGTGTGTGGGATCTTAAGCTTACGGGGCAGCGCTGTGTCCCTTCTAACTCTTTGGCCGTTCCTACCTTTTCTTGTCACCCCACTTGTGCTAGCGCAGGTGTCTCGTGCTCTGTGAGCTAACCAGAGGCATGCTATGGTTGGTTTTTAGTTGCCTCATCTCACTGAATTGAGGTGAATGCAGAAGAAGGGATAGAGTCAGAATAATTAGCTTGAATTGACACTGAACATACCTCTAAGCTCAGGTATTATGTATAATACTCTTAGCGTAACAGACTTAAATTTTTCTTTTTAGGCAAACACAGGAAACATCCTGGAGGGCGTGGTAATGCTGGTGGTATGCACCATCACAGGATTAACTTTGATAAATAGTAAGCTAACATTTTAAATATATACTGGCAAAATGTATGTTCCTGAAGTAGAAACAAATAACTTGTGTATGTGAATAAAAATTCCTTGCAATCCTTTGTGGTTTTGCCTCTAACATGAAGTGTGGCATTATAGCTCTAGTTGACTTGTGTCCCCATTTACCCCCAAACCAAAGGCCTTTTCACTTAAACCAGGCGTTTTTAAGAGTTCAGTGCAGCATTGAGTGGACTTGACCAAACTTGCGTGTTACAACATGGTCCCTGCTTAATGATGCACACACAAAATGTGATGTAAATTCAAAATGTTACGCTAAATCCAAATTTCATCCTATTTAGGTGCGTACTATAAAGGTAAGGGATGTTCTCTTTACTTATTGCCGAGACTAGAGTCACATCTGGACACTGCCTGTTGTCCTGGTGTGCTAGAGTACTCGGACAGTAACCACTAATCTTATATTCACTGGCTGTGACCATTCTTGACTCAGTCAGTCACCAGGTTAGTGACAGGAGCACTGAAACTCCTCAGGCAGTGCAGCCCTTCCTGGATTCACGGAGTTGGCGTTGTCCTGGAAATACAGGGCTGGACCAGACTCACCAAGGGGTATTGAGTTGTGAGTTCAAGGGAGAACAAACACTTCAAGAGAAAATAATTTTCCCTTGGTTTGGGTATTAATGATTATTACACTTAAATACTACATGTGTTAATATGAATAAAAGTATAATTTGACATTTCAATTACTTTGATCAAGAAAGATGCTTGTTGCGGTGTTAATTTGTAGTCCTACTTTTTCAGGATGAATTAAAAATGTGATCTAATGCGGAATGTGTTTCTTTCACAGTCACCCTGGTTACTTTGGAAAAGTAGGCATGAGACACTATCACTTGAAGAGAAACCAAAAGTTCTGTCCTACTGTCAATTTGGATAAACTATGGACACTTGTCAGTGAACAGACAAGGCTCAATTATGCAAAAAATGAGGCTGGACTGGCCCCGGTCATTGATGTTGTGCGCTCGGTAAGTTTGTGCCCATATTCAAATCTGCAGTTCCTGGTCACTTCATGTGTAACTTGGCTTTGTGTATCCAAGTAGGAAAATGGTGAACTGCAAATAAGCTACAGTGCTTGAATATTTGCGAACTTCTTGGGACAAATATCTTGGCTTATAAGTAGTTAAACAGGTACTTAACGCTATTATGTTTTTTTCCTGTAAGAACTTTTTCTCATGCTTGTGTGTGATTGTGGACAGGGATTTCCCTGATTTTGGAAGGTGGTGAAAGATTACTTGTTTAAAATGTTACTGAAAGCATGTATAAAAACATGGCAGAACTAGTCTCATTATATAAAGTCACTTCTCTAATATCGAGACTAGAGTCACATCTTAACATGCGTGATTGTCTTGGTGTGCTGTAGTTCTCGGACATAAATGTCTGATCTCTATTCACTGGCTATGATGTCTTGTATCTCAGCCAGCCACCGAATCAGTGACACTAACTAGTCTGCCAAGTGGGTGTGTTCTGTGTCCCAAATTAAGATACCAGTGTTGGCTTGTTAGGCCACTTCTTCTAACAAGCGATGACTTCCAATGGCTGAAGTATTAATGGACCTTGTGCCGTGATTGTCCTTTTAATGTAAAGGACAGGAATGAAATGAGAGGATTCCAGTGGCAGAGAACAGCTGTTGCTGCAAAAGCTTCAGTTATACACTTAAGACATGCAGAAGAGTGCTCTGCTCTGTTCAGGAGTACCAGGATGTCCTACAGGTAAAGAGCACTGACCAGAAGTCATTGGGTAGTAGATAGTCTTGGAAGTGCAGCCAACTGCTCTCTCCTTTGGAAAAGCGGGGAAAGATTGGTGACCTCTTTGCCAGATGTCACCGTATTTTCTGTATGGAGTATGGGGAAAAAACAGCTTCTAAATTACAGGAAAAGTTCAGTTTACAGTTTCCACTTTTTCTCTGAACAAATGCAACTCTACTAGGTCATGCAGGGTATTTTTCTTTCATTCGTACCAATTTTATATTGGAGACAGACACTGAATGAGGTGAGCATGGTTTTAACTGGTGCATGCTAAAAGACAGGTCTGAATGTAGGAGCCTGCAAGCTGATCACAAACATTTAATGGCTTTTCTTAATCTTTCTAGGGCTACTACAAAGTCCTGGGCAAGGGGAAGCTGCCCAAGCAGCCTGTAATTGTGAAAGCAAAGTTCTTCAGTAGAAGAGCAGAGGAGAAGATCAAAGAAGTTGGTGGTGCCTGTGTGCTTGTGGCATAAAAGCCTTTGGTTTATTCAAATTTTTTGAATAAAGACAATGTGTAAAATGTGCTAATTTACAGAATTTTCTCATTATTTTTTTTTCCTGACTTGTCCAGATGCTGTTCACACTTAAGTCTTGTCTGCTTAGTTATTTCTGGCAGTTTTTGATTAGTGGTTTGGCTGTTTCTCACTATCTTTTGAAATTGCCTGGCTACAATGTCCAGCATTTGGCACGTACAAATAGCTCGTCTTTTTGTCTTTATGGGGTAGCAAAATAGATAGGTTCTTCCTGTATTTGTGCTGCACTTTCAATGGGTGATCCTCTTTACAGCTGTCTGTGAAAAGGTGACTTCATGTTCTATTGATGGGGATTTTTGTACCCTAAAATGCCATCTAGGTGAAATCTGTGGGGATACTGCCTTGGCCTTTGGGAATGAGACAGCAAGAGTGTGGACAAAGAAATGCAATGGAAAATGCAAAGTGGGTAGTAGTATACCAAAAATTGCTGTGTGAAAGAGACTTGGTGTGCAGAATTGCTATCAATAAGCTTTGTTATCAGTAGGCTTTTTTGGGGGGATAGTGAAACAATTCTAGTCCCATTTCCACTAAGGTGTGGTATGGAAGGGAAGGAACAGGAAATTACTGGGAATAATGTGGGACAGTAGGAAAGAGCTGAAGTAGGTGGGAAGAAACAATTCAAGTTTTCTACCTCATTATTGCCAGACTTGCGTCATGAGAAGCACATCAAGTAGGTTTCTGCAGACACTGAAGTCCGCTTAGCATGCCAGCTTCTGAGCAGAATAATGCTGCCTGGTGTGCTTCGTTGCAGCTAACAGCAACTTGTCTCCAACAGAAAAAGTGATTGGTTTTTTTTTCTATCAGCATTATGCATAGAAGTAAGATGTATTTTGAATTTAGTTCAACAGTGTGGTTAAATTCTTCTTTGCTTTTTTGTGATGCTGTTAATGAAAGGTCTTTCTAAATTACGACTCTTGTGTTTGTCCCTCCAGTGCTTCGAAGGCTGCTAAATGGATGACAGCTGCCTAGCTTCTGATCACAGTCAACATAAAAAGTGCAGACCATTTTAAATCCATGTGCTTTTTAGAAACTATTGGTGTAATACTCAGAGTACCGAGGTGTTTGCATCCTGTATTCATCAGAACATGAGGCTCATAGTCATCTGTAGTTAAGTTGCCTCTTCATTGATAGCATTATACTATGTTTTTCCAATCTCTTAGCTAGACCACAGCTTGTGAACACATTGGATTTATCATAGAATCACAGAATGGTTTGGGTTGGAAGGGACCTTTAAAGATCATCTAGTTCCAACCCCCCTTTCCATGGCCAGGGACACCTTCCACTAGACCAGGTTGCTCAAAGCCCCATCCAGCCCAGCCTCAAACACTGCCAGGGATGAGGCATCCACAACTTCTCTGGGCAACCTGTGCCAGTGCTCACCACTCTGACAGTGAAGGCCTTCCTTACATCTACTCTAAATCTACTCTCTTTCAGTTTAAAGCCATTACCCCTTGTCCTATCATTGCATTTCTTTGAGATTAGGCTGACTTCTTCCACCACCCACCACAGGACAAAATTGCTTCTGCACGTACCAATTCTGAATTTCACGAATTTGTAGCAATTGTAGCAGCAGCATGGTGTCCTTTTGGTATTTGTGGCAGACTAGCTGGACGGATTGTGTTAGGCTAAAAACTTTTAAAGCTTCTTGTCAGTGTTAGTGGACTGACAGATGGCAATTCCAAGTTGTTGTGTTTTTAAGGGTTAGTAACAGCAGTAATGTACTGAAACTGTTGCTTAATGACTGAACTAATACAGTAACTGTTAATTAACTTTTGCAATTGATACCCTCCTCAAGTAGGATTCACAATTCCTGAAGTTACCGTGTATGGGACAGAAATAGTGCCAGCTAGCTTCAGCCTTCCTTACAGCTAATAGAAAACCATGGCACAGCTCTAGAACTGCACGATACGAATTTCTGATGTATTTCGCTTAAAATGACTACATAAAATATTGCTTGCTTAGTTGAAACATCAAAATAGGTCTTCAGTTGCCAATGCAAGGCTTGACCCTGTGTGCGAAAGCAGTTACCTTTATCTGATGGTAAAAATCAAACAATTACTTAAAACTAGTGAGCTAGTTCTTGTTTTAAGTGCCAGACCAAAAACATATAGACACTGTCACCTATTTTTTTTTTTATGCTCACTGGTACAAGTCTTGAATTATTGCTTATAGTTGCAAATTACCTTCTAGTACGTGATATGATTTGTGATATGATCCTAGTTAATCAACTCCTAACCTAGTGTTTGGCAATAATTAAATTTAGAGGGCTTTTAGAGTAAAGCTGAATGCATCGCTTTGATAAAAAAGCTCATCTTTGCCTGTGATACTGCTAGTTGTGAAGAACTGTAACTTGAACAGTTTGTAAAATACTGAGTTAAGAGAATGTGAACTTTATCTCACCGACCGCTGGGACCAGTGTTTCCTAATATGTGATGCTATTTATCCACTGCCAAAGCTAAATCGTTTCAATCCTCAAAGGTAAGTTGCACAGTACTGCAAAATAAGGAACGTTGTTACTCCCTCATGTCAGTAACCTGATCGGTGACCAGATCGTGAAGGCAGTGAAAGGCTTTACTTACTCTGAAGTTCCCTGTGCACACATGACAACAGGCAAGTGACGCTAGCTCGCTAACATACGTAGGACACACCACTCTCAATTCTTTGGTATTTAATGTCTTAATATATTGTGTCTTAAGTAATTCTTCCATATTTTGTAGTCTTACTTCCGAGTACAAAAAGTTCCTTGTGAGAAGCGTGCAGGCTGCACCGACTGACCTGCTCCCCTGAAGGCCGGCCTGGGTATTTTCTGTGGGGTTTGGGTTTTTTTGCAGGGCTGAGCCTCGTCCCTGAAGTACCTACCCTGAGGCTGGGACAGGACTTCTCCTTCCTCGGCGCCTTGTGCCGACTCCTGAAGTGACCGTCTGGAGGAGTAAATCAAACTTCGGTTTTGAGGTTGAGCAGTTTACTACCGAGTTACGGCTCCACGCCGCCATTTTCCCGGCTGAGTGCCGGCGCCGCCCCTGCGGCGCGATCCAGCTGCCGGGCACCGCTGGCGCAGCCCTGTCGGGCTCCCCAGCAAGCAGGGGCGCCGTGCCCCCAGCAAGCAGGGGCGCCGTGCCGGGGACGGAGGCG
>NW_010972609.1:10920316-10983525 GCF_000737465.1 Haliaeetus leucocephalus
TGGCGGCCGTTGGGCGCGCGCCCTCCCCTCAGGACCGCCACCGCCACCGCCCCGCGGTCGTGCCGTCTCGGGGCTCTTCGCCCCGGGGGCGTTTCGAGGGTCTCGGGCGGGCTCTGCTGCCCGCCGGCCATCCCGCCGTTCCTGGGGTAACATACCGGCGGGGAGCGTTTCCGAGGTGTGAGAGGGCTGCGGGGTCCCCCACAAGCTGCGTTTACCGGCTTAACAAGAAGCTCCTGTGAGGGCTGATACGAAACTCCGAGGGCGGCTGGCTGTCCCCGATGTCCAGATAAAGGATTTTCCTATATAAAAACAGGAGAAATGAGGAAAATAAATGAAGACCAACTCACCTCTTTTCCTTTTTATTTGCTTGGGTTTTTTGGTTTTGGGGTTTTTTTGGTTTTTTGTTTTTTTTTTTTTTAACTGATACACATTATGGTTTGGTAGGCAGGGATATTTTTATTTTTATTCGATGTTTTCCAAATTCTTGGCAACTTGCGTTACTGCTAATGAAGCAGTTATGGACAAAACTGGTAAAGTTGATGTTATATCAATTTAAAATGCTGTAACGAGCCTCGTGTAGCAACATCCACATTTAATGGAGGGAAGAAGATACAACAAAAATAATCTGATTAAATCTGACAAAAAGGAGCACAGGAAATTGAAAGACTTGCATAGAGAGTGTATCCCTAAAATACAGAAATGATAAAGTTATGAGAGTGTATCATTACAAACTTCTCTCTTATGAAATGTATCAATGCTTTACTGGAAGTTCTAGTCCCGTGATATCTGGATGCTTCTCTTCAATTTGTGTTGGGGTGGCCATTGCCTTCCCCAGGCCACCACTGATGTCTTGGTCCTGAGGCAGCCCCCCAGCACAATGCTTTTCCTTTGCCCTCATTTGGGCTGACACACCAAAAACCCAGCACTTCTCTTCCCCTTCCAGGTGTGCCTCGGCCTGCCAGCTGCCTCCCCAGCTCTCCCCATCTTCATTTCTGTCCTGCGTCCTGCCTCATTACCCTTACTGCACATCTCCAAATGCAATTAAGTTTATTTATTTTCTTTGTAATCACTACTGCTGCATTTGGTGTTTCCCACCAGCATAGCCAAGTCACTGGTACTGTAGCTGCCTGACTGCTGATTTGCATACCTATCTCAGCAGGAAATTCTAAACACTTTTTGTCACCCTCATCCTTCCCCTCCTACTAAAAAACTTGTACGTAGTTTCATATGTTATGCAAAAAACATAAATTAAAATGTATGGTAACCTGCTTCTCATTCAGGCACAGATTTGGCCTTTATGGTGATACAGCATTTCCCAGTATTAGGCTTTGTTTGCACTGATTCTCTGTGCAAGGATGCTTTGGTCCTGGGCTGTGGTTTCTCTGTCTAAACAATGTGGTAGTCTAAGACCTCAACTTCCTACTGCAGAAATTACATGTTTTTGTAGGTGCTGGTTTGTCTTCTTAACAACAGTAGTTGCAAGAAACAAGAGACGGGTTGAGCTGAGAAGCTGTGCTACTCTAATGACATTTGCCTCTGAAATGGTTAATGAAGATGCACTGTAAAAAGTGAGCTCATATAATAAGCACTGATACAATGTTTATTAGTTAAGCCACAGGTGCCATTACCACAGCTCTTTTCTAAAGGGACGTCTAGTTTTGAAATTACAATCGTAAGTTTTAGTGGTGGGTTTGAATTTGTCTAAGTGAATTCAATAAAGTTAGTGGATAGCTACCTATTTTCATTTGTTCCTAGAATGGGTCTTAGGTATGAAATATGATGCAGACTTTAACACATGGTCCATTTTTTCTAAAATATTTTAAATAGCAATGACTTCAGGATGCAACACTTAAAAAATTCCTGGTTGTGAATTTCTGAGACATTGATAATTCTTTTGCGTGGTAGGAAAAAAAAAAGAAGACCCGCTTACTAACCATTTCCACTGGAATCTGCCCCGAGACAGAATCCCTCAAGAGAATACATAGCCCTAAGATTAGAGCTGCTGCTCTTCTGTGCTGAGGAAATCTGAAGATTGTAGGTGCAAGTTATGTACTGCTGGTAGCAAGGCCACCATGCCAAGGCAATGGGCAACGACATGGGGGTCTGGCCCCAGGAGGTTCGGTCAGCTGGAAGGGTGATTCCAGGGGAGACAAGACTGTATTTGCTTTGTCATCTCTGATGCAACTTGCAAAAGTTTCCCTTTGCAGGCTGCATCTGATCAACATCTCTCAAAATCTCAGAATCAAGGATGGAACATGAACTGCAAAACTCTCATTTACCTTGGGGAGCTTCTGTTGGCAGAAGGAACACTGTCCTGCTTGTGGGAAGCTCAGGTTTGGTCTATAACTTGATCTGTGGTCATCTCGACAGCTGAAATTTGATTACTGCAAAGTGCATTTTATTAAATTTCTATGAAGAAGATTGGCAGAAGATGCTGTACATTTATCAAGGCAGCTTTCTAACGTGCATTGCTGAAATGATGGATGTATGATCAGTTATGCTTATTATTTGCTTTACCTGAAAACTCTAAAATATTGAGGTGAAATTGTAAAAGCAGTCAGAGAATATCATCATTTTTTATTGCACAGTTTCAGTGCTTCTAGCAGGAAATGTACAGCGTGTGACAATTCAGCCTGGTAACAGCTTTGTAAGTAGATCAATAGAACAGATTACTTCAGTTTTTACAGAACTTGCAAGTACTATAGAGAGATAGTGGGATCATGGTTTGTAAACCTTAAACCACACTTTCCTGCACAACAATCTGCAAAGATATTCTTTTTTGTAAAGCAGGTATGTGATTTTCAGCTGCAAGGAGCTTCCTCTTTCTTCACAAGGACTAAATAAATGTTGTTTCTGAGAATGTGCATCCTGCTGTTGCCTTCTAGTTTGCGCTTGAGCGATCGAGTGTTTTGTTAAGTGAAGGGGTTGTCATGAGCCATTTTGTGACTCTTCATGTTTTCGATGTCAAACTTCAGCCGACAGAAATGGATACCCTGGATCTGTTGAGGAATTGTTTGGTGTGCAAATGGGACCTGCGGAAGAGAGAGCCCAGAATGCTACCTTGCCTTCATTCCTTCTGTAAGGACTGTCTTCCGGATTTGATTCAAGGATATAGCTGTATTCCCACTGAATATGAAGTTCTATACGAAGGTAATATTTAAGATTCTCTGGCTTGTGCTCTTTGTGTTACAGTATTATAAAAATAGATGGATTGAGAAGTACTTTTTGTAGCCTATTCCTTTACAGCACTATTTTAAAAGAATAAACTAGGAGACTCAAGATCTGTATGAGCAGAGGGTGGATTAGGAACAAACCTCCTTCATTATGTTTTTCATCCAACAGCAATGTTTTGAAGAGAAATGACACAAGCAACATTAAACATTTTCCAGAATGGGCTAAGTTTCAGTTACCAAGTGTGACATTACGAATATTTTCTTCACTTAGCTTAATAATTGAATAAATGCTCCAAGGTAGTTTCTAGGCTACATCTTTATCCAATATTTTGGACATGTTGGACCTTTCTGTGGTACTGGTTGTGGCAATAGTTTTAGTCTTCCTTCTGTCCCCCTTCTATGTGCCCCCCTGCCCAACACCAACACAAAAACATCCGGTTCTTTGTTCCTATCAAAGGTTAATTGTTATTAGAATATGTGTATTGTGGTGCACTGAAACTCTTCCTTTTATCTCATTGTAAATGTGGTTTCTCTCTATCTGAACCCTTCTGGCTGTAGGATATACTGTAACTCACCCTAACAAGCTGAGTAAACTAGTGAGGATGAGAAGCATTTTGTGACTGTGCCTTTTGAAATCCTGAAGTTATTTGTACAGCTTTTGGTAGTGATGTTAATAGAAAATACATAACTTTTTTTCAATAAGACAGGATTTAGATGACAGAATACAGTCATTTTAACTGAATGAGTCTTAATTGCCATGGGGAAGCATTCCAGACTCATTACTAATTTATAAGAAGAGCAAAGGCATGTAGATTACTTGTATTTTTACAGGCTTTGAACTTTAGATGAATAAAAGGCATCATTTATTATCTCTTCCATAGCAGATTTTAGAAACATGTAGGAAGGGAAGATACTTTCCCTGAGGTGATGGTAATCTGAATTGATGAGATTACATAAACTAGACAGGTTCAGGATTGAGAACAAATGGAAACAGTGTTAGGAGATCTAGGCTAGCAAAACACAAAAGATAAGGGAAAAGGGAATAACTTAATGGCAAAGGAGAAAGGCTATTCATGCGTCAAGTACAGACAGAAAAAGATATAAAGGTAGGAGAAGAAGACAAAGAGAACAAAGCAGTCATTTCAAGTAAATGAGTCCTCAAAATTTTTAATGCCCAGAGTGGGCTTAAAGTCCGAGGGATCCACTTTATAAAAAATGCTGTTGAAATCAACCACCCCATTACTTTTTATGTATCCTCATTTGACATCTAAGCCATTTCTCTCTCCTCCTTGTTTCTGTTTGCCAAGTGGAAAAGTGGATTTATACTACTTGGTGATCTTGGATGAAGTGCAGCTAGAAGTTTTCAGGAGCTGTTAAAATATTGGATGTTTCTTCAAGCTCCTGAGTGGATTGGGAATTATTTGTCTATAGCAAATTGGAACAAGTACTAATTTATTTCTGTATTCTTGAAGTTGCTCTGTTTACTTCCTCATTGTTTTGTAGATGGGGAACTTCTGTGGGAAAGAGCAAGATTAGAGAAAAGAAATAATGAACAGTGATGACCCAGCAAATGAAGTGAGACACCAGGTGCAGAGACTCAGTTAATATATGAGCAAGGAGAGCAGCAAACCCCAAACATCTGTGTCTCTTATTTAAGTCAATGACTGAAACTGCAACCACCATAGGTCAGCCAGGATAAATTTGTGAAATCTGGTGGCATGATGCTAAACATTGCTTGTCTTATCTGCACTGATTGCTCAGTTATGGGTAGTACAATACCAACTCAATTTTCAGTGTTATCTTTAAGTATGATCATATATAACTGCCAGTGATAAACTGTAAATGCAAGTGCTAAACCATTTTAGCTGAGTAAATGTGAAATATCGCCTATAAGAAAAATATGTTCCTTACTTACTATGAATCCTTTAAGCAAAATATAAGACTGGAAAAAGTGAATATATTCCCAAGTGAAGTCAATCTGACATTTGCTATAAAAGCATGCTTGAATTTGTGAGTTTTGGTATGCTTTACTATAAATAGTACTATACTAACATAAAGCTCTTTTCTAGTTTATTGTTGTTGCATTAAGATTGCTGAGAAGATGGTAAGTGGTCCTCATATTTGATGGAGGTTGATGTTGGAAACTTACTTTTATACCTGTATGTGTTTAAGATGACTCAAGAATGAAAGCTCTGAGATAGCCAGAGCTCTTATGGAAAAGCTGCATACACATCAGAATTTATTGAAAACTGTGAGAACCGAGAGTTTGGAAGTAATCTGAGTGGAAAAAGAAAATTATCTTTGTGAGCTGGCTCCTACATATGCTTCTTACATGAAGGGGACTTTAAGATTCTCAGTCTTTCTTTTTCTGCAGGCCAGTGTCACTTTCCTTTTTTAATTCCTTCTCCTCATATAACAGAGAATCCACATTGTTCTCCTCTGCAGATCTGCATGTTGTGTGCTTCCAGTCTGTTTAGTGCTTGGGAAGGAATAATTTTAAAGAGAGGGATTGGGTAAGAAAAAGAGAGAGAAAATTCCCCCATCTCCTGAGATGGAACTTTCTCAGATGAGGACTTTCCCAGGCTCCTACCTGTGCGAACTGCCACTCACAGTACAATGTGAAAACATACAAAATTGGTTCTTGCATGCTGCCTTGACTTGTTGTGTCTGTCTCTTTCATACTGAGTTCTGAATAAATTCAAAACTAGATTCATCCAGATTCCTGTGCTTATCCCTCCTTTCTGAATTGGAGGTGGGTGCCAAATTACCCTTTATCTGCAAATCTTCCTCTCCATAAGGTGTTAAATGATTTATATTGTTTTAGCGCTTTAAATATCACCAACATATTAATTTCAAAAGTAGCTAAATGAGGACCAGTGGAGGTGCATTGTTGTGAGAAGTTAATGTTTTTGCAAGACTGTCTCAGCTCCAGGGTTGGGGGTTCTTTTTGCCCTTAAAAAAAAATAATCACAGGTAATCACTGCTCAATCACAGTTTAGACCCCTGAGAACAAGGCAGATCAGAAAAGATGTACTGGAACACCTTGCAGATTTCTGCTAACTGATATCAAGCCCTGGTATTATTTACATTTTGTGACTGAATTGGGTAATTTGTCTAACCTGTAAGTTACACTTAATGTTTGTAAAATGTGATTAGTAGTTGTCCAGCTTTGTAAATTGCTTTGGGAAGTGGTAGATTTAATTGTACCATATTTTTGTACTGAAATTGTGTGTTGAGCTATTTTTCTGAAATTCTATTTTTAAAATGTGCTTTGCCTTTTTTTGCTTTTCTAGGTTGGATAACAAAAATCATGGAAAATGACTGCATAATTTCTATCCACATTCTGTGCATAAGTCAAAAACTCTCCACACTTGCATTATGGTAGCTTCCCACATGCAAGGGAGGGTCTGAGATCACCAGTTAAATGCCAGGAAAGATAACAAGGTTATGTATTAGAGAAATACAAACTGATTGGACAAAACTAAGAGAAAACAGACTATTAAAGACTATCATATGACTTTAACTGTTGACAGATGTCCACTTGCTGCATTTTATTATTTCCAGCTGAAAATATACAGTTTTCTTTAGCTTGTAAGGTAGGTGCTATATATAACCATGGATCCCTAACTGTGAATTCTTGTTAGCAAGGCACATCCAAAACTCAGCCAAACATTGGTCACACTTGCATTTAATGTGTTCAGCGATATCTTCAGGGGAGTTTATTTCAAGAAAAAGATTGAGATCTAGCACTCCTTTCGCTCTAGGCTCATTTTCAGTATGATGTTTTGGCATAAGAAGTGTGGTGTACTGGTTTAAGGAGACTCCAGGTGTCAACATGGTGCCTTATCTTGTACTAAGTGTGTATGTAAAAAAAAAAAAAAAAAAAAAGGCACATCTACAGAGTTCTTTAAACCATATTTAGGCTTACAGTGGAGTACAGCTTGGCTGCCTTGGTCTTACAGCTGTTATATCTCCAGGGTGCAGATAACCTTGTTTTGATGCAATCATGTAAGGCAAGTGATGCAATGCATCACATCTATTAATTCTGAAGGAGAATACCCATTTGCTTTAATTAGATCCACTTAACATCAAATACATGTTTTATTTCGAAAAAGGGAAGTAGAAAGGTAATTCTAAAGAGGGAAACTGTTCATAATGTATATATTTAGTCATCTTAAAATGGATTTAAAGTTAGTCAGCCCTTCTCACTCTGCTGTTCAGCTGCCAGATCCAAAAGGCAAGTGAAACAATGGGGGGTTTAGTTATATAAATATGAAGCTGTAGAGTGGGAGGCTGTCTTCAGAACTGTTTCCTATAACCTATAATTGGGTCTCCAAGGAAGTGTAAATTATGCCTGCAGCTTGAGCTGTAGCTAATGCTCTCTGAGAATAATTATTCTGATGGTTGTTGGAGGAAAAAGAGCGGAGGAATAGGTGCAACATGTGGATAGCAAGTATAAATGTGGTGTGTATGATAGCTCCACTGTTTGTTTCTTTATGCTAATCAATTCTTATTATAATAATAGGTTAATTATCTGCATTGATTTATTTCTGAGACAACCAGCTTGAGGGTTCTTTCTATTTAAACCTGACCAGACTGGAAGACCTTGAAACAAAACTGCGAGCTGTGGCTTTTGATGTTCAAAAGGTCTTTGTACTAAGTTTCCATACATGGTGGAGAGGTTACAGTTTGGACTTTCAGAGATGATTGCTGCAAATTACCCACAGCTCTGTCACTTACAAATTAGATCGCTAAAACATAGGTGGAGTAACAACTTGAGAGTACTCAGAAATTTTAGTTCTTTCTTTATTTCTGCTTCTACAAAGGAACACTCTGTATGAGGGTCACTACCTTGATGTCTGCTTACTATTCCCTGGGTCCAATGCAGTGTGGCAATTTTCATTAACTTCTCACTGGGATGCAAGAGATCTGACCTGTGGGGAACTAGGGTTTGAACAGTATATGGCAGAACCTTGTTGTTCTCCTGAAAGCTGATTTTGGATATCCCAGGTGTGGAGTTGGTGTATCCAGACTGGGTATCTGTGACTACTGGATCCACTGCCTTTGAATTTCCATTTTCCTCAGCCCACTGTCTAGTTACTATTGCTGATGGGAGTGTGAGAGTGGAAATAAACACATGGCTTATGAAAAAAAGCTGCAAACCAATTCAGCAAAGTAAACATCTGCTGCTGAAGCTTTTCAGGGCTCAGAGATGTGTGTGTATAAATGTAACACCCATACACACACACAGATCTGTCTGTACGCGTGTCATTTCTAGTGCTGGTGGCTTTTGTGGCGGTGTTCAGGTGTATTAGCCTACTATGGATGGTAGTTAAAGGATTAGTGGAGCCCTGGAAGGATGTAGTTGTAGGACTATTCCTCCACATCCCTCACATGTTGAAACTTCGTGGGAGTCTGTACAATACAATGTGGTCTTCAGTGATTGTTCAGTACTACCTGATAACTCAAATACACTGAGAATAGCTTTTATGTGGTTTATCCTGCATATCATTCTGAAATAGGGTTTTGTTCTGCATGTCATGATGAAATGGGGCTTAAATCCAGCATTAGGATCCTTGCTAGCCTTTCTAAACTTGTGGTCATCTCTTTAGCAGTGAAATGTGACGTCATAAATAATGATTTCAAATGATAAACAGCAGGAGGTAATGAACTTCTAAAACATAATTTATGCAAATGTTCCTACCTTCTTCCTACCAATATAGTTTCCATAGAAAAATAGAGCACGTCAACAGCTCTCTTAGCTTTTTGCTAATTCTAGAGGTTTTGATAATAATAATGGACTTCATTTGGGCATCAGGATTGCACCATAGCTGAATCTGGCTCCTGATCTCTTAATATGTAAACTGTTGTTTGAAACCTGTAATTCCATGTTGAATTGCTATTTAGATCCAGAAATTGCATCATGCTCATACGTACAAACAGTGAGTCTCTAGGGCTTCTGACTACTCTTCCCTTCACCCACAGTGCTGTAATAATGATATATTTAAATGAGCTGTCTGCAAAGTACAGGTTTTTAAAACAAATTAACAATGTTGTTTAGAGGCAGTGGTAAGGTAGGAAGGCAAGAAAAATATTTAGGGAATGGTCTGCAAAACGTACCGTGGGAGTGAATGACGTTCTAAGACCTGCTGCTACCTGGATCTGGAAAAGCTCTTCTCTTTCCTTCTGCACACTTGCTCCAGGTTATTCTGAGGACTGATCCAGGCAAGAAGGGAAGTAGGATGCTGCTATTCATTCTTACTATGGGATTTTTATTCCACCACTTCAGGAAAAATACAACCAAGGCAAGTTAACAGAGGCCTGAATGATTCTGAGAGGCAAGGGCAAAAAAGAAGGCAAGAGGGGGGGAAAAAAATGCACCTTGTAGTGACCCAGTACATCTTTCTGCCCTGCTGATTTGTCAGCATTTCTGGCTGAAGAAGAGGGAGCAGCCCCAGACGGTCTGTGAAAGGTGTAGCGACTTCAATTTGCAGTCTGGGGACTGCAATTGATTCTGGGGAGCAAATGGTGTGTGCCATTCTGCTTAATAACCACCCATTCCCCAACACAAGTGACTTTTGTGTAGCTCTCTAAGTGACTGTTTATCCAAGGGACAGGTAAGGGGTTTCTAGGAAATTGTACCTTACTGGTAGTTTGCACTCTGAGCACAAGCATAGCATAGTGTGCTCGATTTGTATTGTTGAAGTAGCTGCTGCTTGTGGCTATTTGTAAATATGTATGTAAGGTTTGCTTAATTTCAGGGTAATTGCTTCACAAACTATTCTGTAGTGTATTTATTATGCCAAGCTATCATTAGATTCTTTTTGGAATTTATATTGAAAAAGGTTGGGCATTTCCAGGAAGCACAGTTTTTTATTAAATGGAAGAGGAATCAAATAAGAAGGCCAAATAGTTGAACAAGTATGATCTCCGAAGCTACTGCATTCAGGGAATCCCTCTTTTATCAAGATGCAAATCCATATCCTGTGCTTTTAATAAAGTCTTAAATATAGAATTCAGTATCAGGACAGGCAAGAAGGTGCTTACTGATTAGTCCTCCTATGAGTAGGAGACTACTTCCAATACAATATTGCCACGGTGTCCCCATTATTTTTCCTGTTAACTGTTACACTCTTTGTTCTGATTTTTTTTATTAAGCTGAGGGCTATACATGTCTTATGTTCATCTCAAGGGAGTTTTAGATTTGAAATAATTATAATTCACAGTTACTTGGATATTTAAGACACACTTTGACATTTACACAATCAAATCTGTACTTGATGGTCTGTAGTAGTGAGTCTAATACAAAGTTCTGACCTGTGTGTGTGCAACTCACTCCATGTGTATCTCTGGAACAACACGGATTTCAGTAGCATAACTTGGATCTAAAACCTGGGAAAAAAACTGTCCCATGGCATCTGGGGCATCGCTTTTAGATATCCCCTAATTAATCAGCAATAATGTCATCTACCTCCAAAATCATAGCTGTTCCGTATTTCTTAATACCACTGCATTTCTCAATATATATACAAGGAGGCTTTTGTGCAGAACTGAAATCCAAGCGTGATGTTTTCTTAGGGTAAAAATTATTGAAGTTTTCTTTCAACACATTTAAAAACATTAAAAAGATGGTCTTGCCCATTGTCAAATTAATGCATTCTTTATACAATGTATTTTATACTTCACTGGTTTGTAACAAATTAGCAGAATTTAAGGTTCACATGAACGCCCCTGAGGGCATGAGCAATCCATTAAATATCATTCAATTGGTATAATTTGATTTAACATTCTGCACTAACTGAATACTGCTGGAATGTAATAAAATAGTAACTTCAATATTAACTTTTTTTACTTTATGTGGTCTGTAGATAGAAGTTGTCCTTGCTATGGCAAAGTCCTGAACACTGCTTTTGTTTCCCAGTAAGCAGCTGTTCCCAGAAATGTTTTGTGTAAGAAGCTGTACTCATCCATATGGAATGTAGATGAAGGAATAACTGTGAGAGTCGTGGATCTTAGTGTGGAGGTTTTTTCTCTGTATTAGCCAGATCAAGATCTGGCACTGCTTGGGCAATGCTGTTACGGGAGTAAGAAACTGGTTCGAAGTCTCAAAAGGCTAGAGGCGATTCCCTGTAAAGTCAGTAGATGGTTTCCTATTGACTGCACTGAGAATTAGAGCATGTCCCATGAGACTTACTTGAGAAGCTGCTTGCAAAGTAGGTATTTTGCTTCCTAGCTTCTCAATCAAAATGTATCTGTGTTTTTATTTCTGCTGCTGTTTTAACTGTGTTGCTTTTTCAGGTGCTCACAGGGAAACTTGACAACTGTTTCACCACCTAGGAATCAGCACTACAATTCACTGGTGCTTGTAGTATGCACCATTTACAAGGAGTAGGAGGGCACTGTCTGTATAACACATCTTGTCTTAGGTACTGCAGTGCTCCTACTGTTTTCACTTTTCTCTAGAGAACTGAGCTGTTAATAGATATCTAAAAGGCACACACAACCATAACTTGGGAAAGCATGGAGAGGTTTCTCTGTGACTAATATAAAAGCATTCTGTTGTCCTAGGGTGTAACATATGAAGGTGATTAGCTACAAATATTGTAGGTAAATAAGATACCTTTTCAGCTGCGCTCCTTATATTAAGGATGCAAAGTAGAGGAAGAGTTTAAAAGACTTCTCCAGCTTTCTGCCATCATGGGCATCTTTGTCAGGTGAATTTTTACCCTCTTTGTAACTCCTGTCACCAGAACACGTTTAAACAAGACTCAAGTTACGTGCCCAGAAGATGAGCAAAGTGTTGGCAATTGCTTGCGTTGCCCTTTCCCCTGGGGTGACTTGTAGCTGAGTAGCGCAGGCACCTGTGGGTAATGGCTGTTCCTTCTCACGTCTACATGAACACTCAGTGCTGTGTGAAATGCACAGTTAAACGAGTGTGAGGTAGACCATAGTCTGCCACTTGGACACCCAAATCACAGTTCTGTTTTAAATGCAACCTCAGAAAATAATAAACAATATACTTTTGCTTTTATAACAAGATTTGGGCTAAAAAAGACCTAAACCTCATGGAAGCCGTTCTTAGTAAGATGTCCTCTTCAAAGGAGATGTAACAGAACTCAAAGTTTCTTCAAAACATTTATGAATGAAAGTGCACCTTTTCAGGCATCTGACTGCATAGTGCTTTTGTCAGAAGTGGTAATGTAGGAAAGGATTGGGGTTTGTGTATCTCTGTCAATGTGAAGTGCTGCTGTTAAAATAACAGTAGTCCAGTTCTGTAAATGGGAGACACTCAGGGTTAGAACTGTGCACCTGGCCAGGGACTGCAGGAGCCATGTCCCAAGGGCAGGTAATACTAAGTACCTGGAAAACATGAGTGTCTCTGATAACTGTCTAATGCAAAGAGTAACAGACTTCTTAAGATTTAATTAATGTACAGGCCACTCTCCTTATTAAAAAATACTGTTAGTTAAGGAAAAGAGCACATTGAACACTGTCAGTCCAGTAGAAAGTTGTCATTGATCTTGCTTTTAAAATCTTGCTTTAAGTGAGTTTGCATCATTTAGTCATGGAAAATACTGCTGTTAGTTATCATAAACAGATCACTTGGCAAGGTGAGCATAGCACTGAAATTCTGTTCTCAACAGAATGGAAAAACTTAGATAAAAAAAGACTTGATAAGATAGGGTAAAAATAGACTGACATACCACCACCATTTCTAAAGGACTGGATTCACAGTTTACAGAAATATGGTCAGAAACATGCACACTCCTTTTCAAAAAAACAAACAAAAAGCACGACCTAGAAAAATGTAAATCCTAGGCCAAGAAGTCTAAGGATGGAATAGCAGAGGTGCCAAAATGCAGGTATATGGTTATGGACACCTTGAACTGTTAGTTCTCAGCCCAGGCAAATACTAAGATTCATCCCAGTTGCACTCAGTAGTTAATGAAGCTGGAGCCAGATTTTGCTGCTCACACTGCTCACTTTGCTTTGATTTGCTTTGCTTTAGGGATGATCACGTTTTTCCACCTTTGGATTTGTTGTAATAGACGGTTTGCAATTCTGAGTTCTATTTATGAAACATTTTTTATCCTTTACCTTTATTCTGACTTGTTGCTTCTGCTAGCAGCATGTTACTCCTCTTTCACTTCACTTGCATAGCATGCTGCACTGTAAAACTAGTATTAGGCAATGTGTATTTTATGCTTTGATATACCTCTGGTAATGTAAAGGTGGTCTAGAAGAACTGTAGCAAGTACCAGAAAGCACAAGTAGATCTGTAACAAGGGAATACAGTTTAAAGTACAGCTTGGATTTTATCAGAGCTGTAAACCATAATGAATTCAAGGGAATTTGGACATGCAGATAGAATTGATAAATGCTGAAATAAGTCAAGTGAACTGTAGTGTATTTCTAGGGATTTTGTGCTTTGTTTTTCTTTCCTATGTATTGAACTATATCTAGGCACAAGTAACTTATGGCTTGAAGAATGCCTTCATTTCCAGGAACTAAGTGTGTCCGTGTGATGTAAAAAGGCCAGCAATACTGAAGTGTGGGTTATATAATTTCCTGGTTCACATGGCTGGTGTGCATTGTTTTATTTGTGGTGGTTTTGTTTTGTTTTGTTTTAAATTCAGGTATCCTTTCCTGCCCTGTGTGCAAACAGACCTGCTTTGCAAGGAATGTAGTTGAAAATTTCTTTCTTAAGGACTTTGCCACTGGTAATTCAGCTATGGCAAAGGTAAGTGAAAACCACTGAGTTGGGTGCCTTGTGAGTTGTTGAAACACAACCACATGAACACAGTTTGAAAACAGAGCAAACTTCATATTGAAAAACAGACTCTGTTACAGTTTGCTTATGCAGCACTGTAATTACTTCACTCCTAGAGATGGACATACTGCCTTTATAGTACTTTTTAAACTTTATTTGAAGAAGGAGTTTGACTCTATATACTTAAAATAAAGTCAATTAAAAAATATTGATACTAGTGGTGTGGGACTGCATCTGTGATGATCAATATATTAGGAAGGTACTGAATGTCTCGGATTCCTCATTGTCCCTTTTCTGCTCTCAACACAAAGCGAACAGAAGCAGAGTATTGGCTGAATGGTTACACCAAGATTACCTATTAGATCCTGTGGGCAATTACCATTTGCTGATTGTCTGTTTTAATGATAAAAAAGGTCATGTCATATTTCAGTTTCCCATTGGGGAATGGATGCAAAGGGTAATTGGAAGGCATAGGATTACTACCTTGGCCTTGTATTGATACTGTACAAAGATGGATTTCACTTCTGTTAAAAACCCAGTTAACAGGCAGGACTATTCTCACAGTTTTTTAGTTGTTAGTACTTTGGGTCACAAGGAGGGACAGAGAAAGGTGTGTATTTCTGCCTCCTCTGTTACAAAACAGTACTCTATTGTTTACATTAATAAGATTGATTTCAAAATATGGTAGTATTACCTGTAGCTGGGAGTTAAAACAGGTGAAAACTCATCAAAACTATTCTGTAATCTGCTGACTGCTTTATCCAAAGTGTGATCTAAAGCAAGGGAAGAGTGACAAAGAAGCAGGGATACTGGACTTCACCTTCTGAACCAGCTCCTGGATCTCAGTCTGTCCCTTTTGCACTTTTGGTTCCTAAGTAAACTGGGTAGCCACATTGGATGTTCAGTTTCAGGGCCTTTGGGTAGAGGAGAACACTTTTTCCATAATGTAGGACAGAAGATAAATCTTTCCACTGCTCTTAGCTCCTGTAGGGTCAGCAACAATTTGCAGGTCAGTTCTGTCCCATGCAGAAGGCTTGAGGTGGCTTTAAATTGTGCAAGTGACTTGCCCAGTGACATCGTTGCAAAAAAGTATAAAGGCGATGTATTTCTTCCCTGTCAGCCATTTCTGTGTTTCATTTTCTCCATTGTTGAAAAGAATGTGTAACCTAATTCATGGAGTGTTCTGGGGAAATTAATGCAAGAAAAGTGTGTTGACATCTTCAGGTGTAAGGTGTTTGAAGAGTGCAACATAACTAACTTTATCTAAACCAGGAAGATGTCTCTTCACATGCGCTCTTCAAAGAGAAGAAAATCATAAGATATTGCTGAATGTTTAGAATGCCCTTATTATACTGGGATTTCTTAATTACCATGACTCACATCATTTACTTTTCAATGAGATTTCATGTAGAAAGGAAATCAAATGAGAATATCTAATGTCTTCAAAAGCACTAGATTATTTTTTCAAAGCTTCTTTAAAAGAAGGTTTTTCTTTTCTGTAATCCCTTAGGAGTCCTAAGAGCAGTCCAGTAAAGCAGATTTCTCACTGAAGCATAGGAGTACCTTAGAGGGACTCGCGAACCTTCCTCATAGTTTTTGGCTTACTTCCTTTTTATTAACAGTCAAGTCACGTATCAGTGAAGCTTGCTTACTGGTTTTTAACCACCAGCCCCTCCAAAATAAAGCCATAGTTTCACCATCAGTGATATCAAAAGGAGAAGCACTAGCTCATCCAGCTGAGACACTGCTGAAATGCCATAATTTTCTTAATTTACCTAATATGTTCAAATGGGAATCTGTCAAGGCTTGTAACAAAGTGTTTGGAAGCAAGATGTTTCTCAGTGTGTGAGATAGTGAAGCATAAATGATAGAATGTGCTACATACCAGCAGCAGGGGTTTCAAAAATATGCAATTCAGAATCTCTTGCCCAGAAGCCCATTTCCACATCATAAATAATGTAACTCTGGGAACACTCTGTGCTCTGCAACTTAGAAGTAATGTTAACACAGTACAGTATCAATATAAGTTCTAGTCAGACTGACAGCTCAACAATTGCAGGTAAACTTGTGATTAAGCAGTTTTGGTTATTGCAGAGAAGGCAGAGCATCCCTCAACTTTTGACCTGTTCCCTCATCTGGCCCTTTGTGGTACATTTTAAATCAGACATTTCTTTTTATATAACAAGCTTTGCTTCCCAGAATAAATACCCTTGCATTTTGGTTATAGAAGTTATATTAGGCTTTTTGGTTTAAATTATTACATATACATTACATATTTTGGAAAACATTGTTGATAAGCAAATGGCTAAAATAGCAGAATGCTTACACAAATACTTCCCTGCCTAGACAATCAAACACATTTAAAACTTTGCTTTGTTGTCTTATTGTCAAGAATTGCACAATCTCTTTGAAAAAGATTGAGAATACTTAGAAATTCTTGAACAATGAGTTGATAAGAGACCTGTTGTGAAATTCCAGCCTCACTGAAGGGAATGGTAAAATTTACATTAATTTCAGCAGAACAAATTTTTTTTTTCTGAAGTGAATCAGAACTTGACTCACTTGCTTCTCAGAATTTAGGTGGATATAGATGTTCCACTTATTGTTAAAGCCATGATTTAAAACTAAGATGACTAGCAAAGAACAGTGATTGTTCTTCCTTCAGGCTTTCTATTCCCTGAGACACTGCAAAGAGAAACTCTTCTATTAAATTCACCAGGGCTTGCATTAGGGCTTATGTGCTGAGTGTATGCTGCTATATCCTTCTTTTCATGTTTCCCATCAGAATAGTTGGGAAGCAATCGTAACTAAACTGAATTGAAGATAAGCTGATGCCCGATAGAAAGGGCAAAATAGGAAGTAATTTTGCCATCTATTATTAGTTGCTTGAGTAGCCCTAAGTAGTAGCAATATTCGGGAACTATGCATAAGTACAGTAGATATATTGTAAACTTGTAGGAAATGTTTGAGTTTGATAAACTGGTGGCAAAGCTTTTATGCTTTGATGATGGTAAAATTACAACGCTATGTTCACTCTGTCCATTAGTATGTATTTGTGGCTACTGTAAGTCAAAACCATTAATATTAGGAGTTTTCAAACAAGGTAGTTTATGCCTAGTGCAAATCTTTTTTTTAAAAGTAATATCATTATAGCTATCTTGAAATAACTCTTGAGTTCATTCTGGATACCAAAGATCAAATTAGACACGTCATTTATGTGCTGCTTTATTCATCTCCTCTTTAGTGACACTTCCAGACAGCATGGCCTATACAACAAAGGGCATTTCCTAAATTGTAGAAAAGATAGTTAATTAGGGTTTCCAGTTCTTCTCATGTTCCCGTGTCTTATGTTTCCAGTTCACCATATGTGATACCAATATATAAATTGAGCTTATTTCTGGTCAGCTCTTTAGAGAATAGGAACTAAGTTTTTCATTAATAGTATGTGGGTGTCCCCATATTGTTTTCTAAATTGCCTTACCATTGGCATGTTTTATGTATTTTTCTGACAGTCACACTCTATCAGAGTGGTTCATACAATGCTAAAGCAAATAGAGCAAGCTCTAATTTTAAATAAAGCAATGTAGATTTAGAGTAGCTCTGCTGAAGTAGCTCTGATTTACATTCATATACATGAAAGCAGAAATGGATTCTAGCCTAAGGATTTTTTGTTTATTAATAAATCATTAGTAATGGGCAGAAATTAATGAATGACACTGAAAGGATATAGTAAAATGCTTCTGCATAATGTTGTGATTAGAAAGGAAATGGTAGCTAGACTAAAAAACTTTTTGATGGGCTATGTTTGACTCCAACACTTCACTTATTTACTTGCCAACCTAGACTATCTTTTCTGAGGTAGAAAATACCTATATCTAGCTATCTAAATATATATATATAATATAAAGTAAGGTGTACACTCATTTGATGTGTTAAAACCATCAGTAAGTACTACAACACTAACAAAAAGGGATTATAAAGCACACCACTCATTTTCAAAAGTAACTTTTAATCTAACCCTCCTTAATTGAAATCAGACAAGTCTTATTTCATAGTTTCATAGCTTTTTCAGTTCACAAGAAACAAGTCATTACGATTATTTCTTGTGACTTCATGCATAACATGGACCTTAGAATTTTGCTGAATAATTCTTGCATCATGTCATAATTATGCTTGATTTTGCTAGAGCACAGAAAGACAATCAATTTAAGAGCTTCAAATCTTAATTTTATTCTATTCTCTTTTACGTAATAATCAGACTCTTAAAATCAGTTGAATTGCATTAGTCTGAGGAAGAAAAATATTAAGCTTACCAATCTGAATCATAGTCTATTAAAGATAACAGTTTGTATGGCTAATTTTTTATCCTTGCATGTAACTGCACTTTTTGTTCTTAGTGCTGCTCCACATGTAAAGAGAAGAGACCCGCTCACAGTCTCTGTACAAGCTGCAATAAGTGGTTATGCAGCTCATGTACAGAGGAACACAGGCATGGCAAGGAAACTGGAGACCGCTTCTTCTCTGTATCCCTGAAGGGCTGCACAGGTACTGAAGATACACTTTGAAATTTTGTTTCTTCTCATATCAGTTATTCAGTTGAAAAAGGAGCAGTTGCAGGCTCTGTGCCACAGACGTGGTCTGTGTGATTCAGAAGGCTGTGTGTGTGTCACTCAGAAGCCTGTGTATGTGTCAATGAGAGATTATGTGATTTTTCTGTAACTTTAGGGCCATTGCCACAATCAGCATTCCACAGTATTTGAAAAATTTTGGTTATTTGTGTTTCACAGAGACTATCTTTTCCACATGCCTTTTCAGTCTGCGGAATGATGGACTAGGGTTTGATAGGCTACAACAGCAACAGGCCTTGCCCTTTCAGTATTTCTGTCCTCTTTTGGGTAATTTCTTTCAGGAAACTACCATCAAGCAATTCCTGTGCTTATGGACAAAGTGCGGGAGGGAAAGTCACAGGGAGCAGAAGGCTATGATCACTATAGGATGTTCTTTTCTAAGCCTGGACTGAAAAACATGGTTCCTGAGTGTGACCACTATATTGCCATCAGCAAGCACAAATGAAGCCCACTGGCACATATGTCTCATCCCTATAAAATGATGATCCATAGAAAGGACTATCATCTCCTATTACTGCTCATTATTTTCTTTCCTTATATGCCAGATATCTGCTGAGGAATATGCCAACCTAAACTTACTAAGCAATTTGTAACCTAAAATAAGAGTTTTGCAATTTTATGCAATGATTTAAGTTTACACTTCGCTCACATATGAAGTTATTTGTGCTAGAGTTTGTGCTGCACTATCATTCTTCTTCATAAAGAAGATGAAGGACAGAACAAGGAATAAATATAGGTGTAGCCTACTGATTATACTTCTTTTTTTTTTTTGGCTTTAGGATTTTGCTTGCAGAAGCCTATACTTTAGGCTTGCTATAGATGGAGTTCTTTTAAGTCTTGGGTGTTCATATCAAACAGAGTTTGAGGCCCTTGAGACATGATATGCTGTTGCCAAATAGTGTAAACGAACAAAAAAACCTCTGTAAGAATAGTAATAATAAAAAAGCACAGAAGACATTTAAATGTTTTCTGGCTCTTTTCTAGAGATTAATATAAACTGAAGTCTCCACAGTCCCTCAAATGCCCTGACTGGATGGACAATATGTTTTTCTTCTTGAGTTGATGGCAAGATAAGGACTGTGGTTTTGAGGCTCCAACTGTTTATAATTTCATTCCACTTTGAGTAAGATTACCAGCTCACGTTGTTGACAAATAATGTTAAGAAAATATACCTGTGACTTAGTTGTGGTTTTGTGTGTGCTGTATAAATAAAATGATGTAAACACATAAACTAAAATGCTTTCTCATCTTTTTAGTCCTAAATTCTGTGAGCTGAAAAAAAAATTAACAAGGAGGTTGGTAGCGTATATATAGGCTAGTTAATCTAAAAATTGATTGGGAATGTAATCTGTGCTTTTAAAATTATTATTATTTATGTATATATTATTTATTTAGGACATAGATATCCCCTCAGGATATTTCAAAGAAAGCAAATATTAGGATATACTATTGAAATATATTTTATTTTTTATTTTCTGGAAATAAAGCATCCTCTGCTTTCAGATTCAGTAGCCACCTTCAGTCTGTGTATGGTGCTTCTGAGCAACTCTCAACTTCTTTGTAGGCCCTTGTAACCATTAAGAGACTCTCTATCCCATTTATCTTGCACCCTTAAACTGTTCTGTCTTTTGCCATTTGCTTTACAAGGGCCAGACTTTCTTTTGTCATCTAAAAACCATAAGATTCCCTGGGTCTGAAATGAAGTAAAGTAGAAAAAAACCCCAACCACCAAACACATTAAATCCTGCCTATTCCTATTCATTTTGATAAAAAATTTCTTCCTTGAGTGGCAGAACTAAAGGAGCCTGGCTTCCCTGGGAAACCTTTCTTTCTGCTTCTTCATTCATAATACCCATGCTCCGTGTAACACATCTGATCACCCCTTGCCACACAGAACCTTCAGCTCTCTGTCACGGTTACCTGTGACATCCACTTACCCTGCACATCCTCCTGCTTCCTTCCTGGGCCATTGTCTGCCTGCTGGGTGAGACCCAGCTCACACAGCTGAACAGCTGAGCTGGCTGCCAGGCAGCACCCTTAGCCTGGTGACTCCTGAGGTTATGCTGCAGAACAGTGTGCCAATTTAATGTGATTTTTGAGAACTTTACCCTTCATTCAAATTTGTATTTAGAAGTTAAAGGCATGGGGAAGAGCAGGACTAGGCTGGAACAGAAAAATTTCATATTGTATAAGAAGAAAACAATTTTGAAGTAGCCAGATTTCTTTTTCCTACTGACTCATCCTTTGTAAGTCTGAAGTAAAGGCCCACAAAATGAATGCTGCTCGTAGGGGATTCCCTGTGAGGCCGCCTTGGTCTTGGAAAGGGCTCCATTCTTGTTTGGAAACAGCTGTATTTTATTCATTCCATAGCATTCTGTAACATCTGGTAGCCTGAGGGGGGCAGTTGTGCTAGTTAGAGTTCATTGTTGTGTACATGCTTATTGAGAACTGGAATGGGGAGTGGTCTGTGTCACAATTGTTCAGCTGAAAACTGTTACTGAACTCCTACATTGAAAAACAGACCTTATTTTTTTAAGCATAAACCCAGATAAATAGCATGCACTGGACATCATTTTGATTCCTCCCCCTGCAAATTTCCCACTAATGTTTATATGTTGTATGGTTGCTCCAGTGTATTCTTGTTAGCTGAACCACTTCTAGAGGTACTATAAAAAATTCCAGTTCTCTTGTGAGTGCCAGACTATTACTGCTGGTTATGAATATGAAGAGATGTGGTTCACAGATGGGTTAAACTGCACTACTTGCAGTATTTCAAAGATAACGATTTTTCCTGACAGTTAAAAAAAAAAAAAAAGCAACCCAAAAGAACCCTGAAAACTCTGGATCTGTGACTGCAAGATCAAGACGTGAAAATGTTGAAATCTGCTTCTGGAATGAATTTGCTGAGCACTGAAGAACTAGGTGCTTGGAACATGGGCCAAAGCTTTATGACAGATTAAGCAGCAATCTTGGAGGAATAATCTCTGAAGGACAAACCTTTCACTGCAGGGGTCTGCATTAGCACTAGGAATAAGTGAACTTTGTTAAGTTTGAATTTCTGCAGAGCTCTTGAACTGCTTAAAGTCATAAAACCAGAATTTCTTCCTCCCTTAGTCCCAACTTTCTTAAAAGTACATTCAGCATTAGTACAGACTCTTTCCTTGTTAAGCGGAAATCTGTGCTATGCAACTGAGTAGAAACAGTCCTTTTACCAAAACTATGTTAGAAGTAAATGATCTGGTACTGACACACCAACTATTTATAGGCTAGTGCGCAAACAGAATAATTTTCTCTTTGCTATACTGTTCTTTCCTTTCAGTCTCTCAAGGTTGAATATGAACCTATAAAATCAAAGTTTGAGTCACTGTGAATTACACAAGTTGAGGGAGGACTCTATTAGCCAAGATGAGATTGCTTTTCCAAAGTTGACATCAGCTGGCCAGAGGAACAGAGATTTAAAACTTTCTGTTAATTATTCAAGAGATCCATCTGAGGTAAAGAAAATACAGGCTGTAGAAAATGGTGACTCAACTGATGTTAATTCAGGATTTAGGGCAATAACAGAATAACAGCTTGCATGCTGTGCAGGTGCTGAACACTTAGAGGGGCTTTTCCAACTCATGAAAATTGAGATAGTTATTATGGGCTTTTTGTTTTTCTTTTAAGATATAATATCTGACTCCGTAGGGGAGGAAAAGATGATCTTTGACATCCACCTTGGTTATATATTGGTTATACAACCTACTTGGTTACATATTATTTGCATTGTCAGCTGCAGGTTTTAATGCAAAAGTACATATTTGCAGTACAATGAGAAAAGATTTGCTGTCAAGGTGACTTCGGTTTGTACCTTGATAGAAAAAAAAAAACATTGGAGTGGGCTAACAGCACCCTCTGATCCAATTTCCTCTTTTAATAATGCTATCTATTATAATTTGATTCAATAATAGTATCAACCAATAAACTTTCCTGAAGAATAAAGCATGGTACTGTAGTAAATGATTCATAACAATGTAAACTGTGTAATGCTGTTACATAAAAATCTTGGCCTAATTTATCTCAAATTATCTTCTTGCACACTATGTTAAGACAATGGAGGGGAAAGCCAATTGAACCATCTCAGAAATGTTTAGAGTAGATAGCAATCTAAAAAGTAGGAAATTTGGCATATTTAGAGCATGGCATGGATTTTCTCTGTGTTTTCATTCTCTTTGTCACCCATCAGGTTTTCTTAGCCTTTCTACTTCTATATTGTGCATTTTCCAATTTGAAAATAAAGCGACTAAATTAATATAGCTTGCTGTACACTGTGTGTCTGTGTTAACTGCAACAGTATCACTTCAGAGGCTTGATTGTATAAAGGGCTTTCTTTCCTTACAGGATGAGAGCCTGGTCCCTGCCACAAGTTGTTTTTTTTAAATGTTTAGATAAGTAAGTTAGGTTTGGTGGGGGAAAATTGAAACATTTTTCTCATTTTATGTGAACAAATAATGATATATAAATAAGCAATGTTTCTATTTCATTTAAAGTTTGTATCCATAAGTGTTATCTAACAATGATTGTTTTGTTTAATTTCTTGAGTGTTGGTAAAGAATAATAGGATAGTGTCTTTGTAGGAATACTTTGAGGACACAGCCATGTGCTTTTCTTGTTGTCCCCATATATGTCCCTATGTGCTAATAATGTTGATGGTTCTGTGGACAAGGATTTGAACACTGACCTGCATAAATCTGTCACTGTACTTTAGCATTGCTTGTGCTTTTTGACCATTTTGAGAGAATAGTGGTTTTCACCAGTAATAATGATGGGTGGTCCTTACACTGGTTAATAAAATAAGGCTCTGGAGTCTGTGTTTTGGGGGATCCAAGAGCTTCCCCCTCCCTGCCTTAACTATTAATGTAGATGTACTTGTGAATGTGTAACTTCAGTGGAAGGGGTTTTGTTTTGGTATGGTTTAGTGGGGTTTTGTTTGCATTCTTTCATTGAAAGTGTTCCTTCTTTCTAAAACAGTTCTGCTGTATGCAGGAAAGAAGGCAAGAATAGATTGTACAGGGGCAACACTTCCACTTTAGATATCCACTGTCCATTCTTACTCTTCATCACATTACTCTTTAGAAAATACTTTTAAGAACAGGTTTGAGTGCCTAATATCAATATCCCGTAGCTGCTGAAGCTTATGTACTGCATTTACAACAAATACAAGTTTGAAAAACAATTCCCCATGTGACTTTTTAAGAACAAAGGATTTCCTTGCTTCTGCTGTGACTTCAGGTTTATTTAATATATTTGCTTTTCTACATTTTACAATACAGATTTGTTGTCCGGTTTGCTGGACCAGAGCATTCAAAGTTGTGAGGCAGGTGCCCAAAATCGTGAGAGATATTTAAAACACATGAGAGTTTAGAGGACAATATGAATTTGGTTTGATGACTTGTTTCTGAACCTCTTTGATGTGCTCAGTTTGTAGGATGTATAAGGCCAGGAAAAAAATAAAAATAAACCCTGCATATAATCAGATGGTTCCAGGGTCTGGGTATTTTAAAAATAACATCAAGACTTTCAATAAAATTGTGAGAGTTTGGCAACTCTTTTTCTGAACTATAATAGTAATCTTTGTCAATGACACCATTGCTTTATATTCCTCAGCAACTGAAGATGAAGGAAGTGAGTTTTCCTTATTTTGTCCAGTGCACACTCAAGAGCCCCTCAAGCTGTTTTGTGAGACCTGTGATATCCTTACATGCCGCAGCTGCCTTCTGACAGAGCATAAGGAACACAGGTACCACACATTGATTCCTTAATCATAATCCTGTCTAAAACTGTAGCTAATTTAGATTTAAGACTATTCATCTGCATTTTCTGTCGGCTGAAGTTGCAGTCTAGTCCAAAGTTAAAAGCCACAGCAAACTCAGTTCAGTTGTCTTATGCTCATGCAGTGTAACACATGGGTTACTGCCCTCACAGAATCACTCACTGCTCTTCACAGTGTGTATGTTCCCATGTCTGCCCAGATGCTATGTATGCATGCATATAGTTCCTCGTGATTGTGCTCAAAGGCACAAGTTGAACTCGATACTTAGCATGGTTCAAATACTTCTGTTTGTCTTTATCAAAGACATCATGACTGTACAAGACAAGAGTTACTAACGCTTAAGCGTGCTGCTTGCCTGTGGAAGTGTGTGAGCCATGTAAGTAATTGTCTATACACAGTGACACTTTTTGTGAGATAAGCCTGCCTATATGAGGGGCAATAAAGTTTAGCTGTCACAGAGAACATTTGTAGTAGGAAACAAGTAGGGGACCATGTCCAGACAGGTATTAAGGCAGCTGGTCCCCTAAACTTATCATCTGATAAGTTGATTACTTATTAACAGAAAAAAACATGGTGTGAGAATTTCCCCTTTGTTCACAGGTTCAGACATCTTGATGAAGCTTTGCAAAATCAGAGACTTATCCTGGAAAATGTCATAACTAAAGTGGAAGAGAAAAAAAATGGGATTCAGGTTTCAGCTAAACAGATTGAAGACAGGTAATTGCTATGCATTTGTTTTTCATGAAAGTGGGTGATCAGTAAAAATATTATTTTCACTAAATGAAGATTAACAGAAGTAAATGCAGATGCTATATTTTCTTTTTTTCCTTGGAGGGTAGGAAATAATAGGAAGACTAAAAATATCAAATTCATGTTTAAGTGGTACTGACAAGTCATGGCATTGTAATACGTGATTCCATAGTCCTTATATGGCATGTGACAGCTGACTTCAGAGTTAAGATTTCTTTGTACAATCTGTTTCTGAACTAGAATTTGAAAATACTAGAAATAAAGATTATTTTTAAAATACCATATTTCTTCAAGAAACCTCAAAACAAACTGCAATTCCAGTCAAGACTAGTATAAAAATGAAAATATTTCATTATATGAACTGGATTTTGGCTACTGATTATGTATCTGTCAGCTGTTGGATCTCTCTTCTGCATGAATAAAACAATTTCAAACAGCCTGAAAGAGTACAAATCTATTTATACTACTTATACTCTAGTATAAAGTGAAATTTTTTTTTTATATGGCTTCTGTGTGTGTTTGTTGACAAAGAACTTTAGACTGTTCTTGGCATGATGTTTGAGAGAGTCAATCAGCATTAGCATGTCACATCCAGAGGATAGTGATCAACAGCTCAATGTCCAGATGGAGACCAGTGACACGTGGTGTCCCCCAAGGGTCCATATTGGGACCAATACTGTTTAATGTCTTCATCAACAACATAGACAGTGGGATCGAGTGCACCCTTAGCAAGTTTGCAGATGACTCCAAGTGAGTGGTGCAGTTGATGTGCCTGAGGGATGGGATGCCATTCAGAGGGACCTGGAGAAACTCAGGAAGTGGGTCCATGTGAACCTCATGAAGTTCAACAAGGCCAAGTACAAGGTCCTGCACCTGGGTCAGGGCAACCCCCCTGTATCAAGACAGGCTGGGGGATGAAAGGATTGAGAGCTGCCCTGCAGAGAACGCCTTGGGGGTGCTGGTGGATGAAAAGCTGGGTGTGAGCTGGCAATGGACTCTCACAGCCCAGAAAGCCAACTGTATCCTGGGCTGCATCAAAAGAAGCGTGGCTAGCAGGTTAAGAGAGGTAATTCTGCCCCTCTGCTTCACTCTGGTGAGACCCCATCTGCAGTACTGCATCCAGCTCTGGAGCCCTCAGCAAAAGAAAGACGTGGACCTGTGGGAGTGGGTCCAGAGAGGGGCCATAAAAATGATCAGAGGGCTGGAACACCTATGAGGGCTGGCTGAGAGAGTTGGGGTTGTTCAGCCTGGAGAAGAGAAGGCTCTGGGGAGATCTTATTGCGGCCTTCCAGTACTTAAAGGTGGCTTCTAAGAAAGATGGGGACAGACTTTTCAGTAGGGCCTGTAGTGATAGGACAAGGGGTAATGGTTTTAAACTGAAAGAGGGTAGATTCAGACTAGATATGAGGAAGAAACGTTTTATGATGAAGGTGGTGAAACACTGGAACAGTTGCCCAGAGAGGCTGTAGGTGCCCCATCCCTGGAAACATTCCAGGTCAGGTCAGACGGGGCTCTGAGCCACCTGATCTAGTTGAATATGTCCCTGCTCATTACAGGGGAGTTGGACTAGTTGACCTTTAAAGGTCCCTTCCAACCCAAACCATGCTATGATTCTATGGCTGAAGAGAAGTGTGGGAGAACTTATGGGGAACAGTACAACTTCCATTGTACTTCTCTGTCAATAGTTAGATCGGTTCTTGTAACAAATAACTACTAAGCTCTGAATAAATGACATACCAGTTGGCTCATCCAAGGATCTGTATCTCTTACCCATAGGTTGCTTGAAGTAAAACATTTATACAAAAAGGTAGAAAATCAAATAAAAATGGCCAAGATGGTTTTGATGAATGAAATCAATAAACGAACAAACATCCTTCTTGAACAACTTGAAGTAAGTAAGGCTAGTTTCTTTGATACCTTGGGAAATTAAACTAAATTAAATTTAATCCCAGTGCCAATGGAAAGAATATAGACTGTGAGAGATATTGTCCCTTTGCTTCTGTTTTCAAATATTTCTTTTTTTTTTTTTCCTGCAGTATTTTATGTGGAATCAATGGTTGACAAAGATTCAGGATGATGTGGCAAAATGTTTGCTTATCATGAGTTAACTACATTTTCTAATACAGTTACAGAGAATATGTGTGCACCTTTTGAGTACTTTCAAAACAAACCAGCTTCTGGTTTTAATATTTAATTTGTAGAAGACCATGAGCAGCATGTTTAATATCCTGTTTTGAAAATGATCCTCTGGTCTACTTTCTATAACAGAACCTGCAGTTGTGACTCTTCAGTTTTTCGATGTCCAGTTGAAGTATATATTCTATATATACTATAGGATATTATATACTATCTGTACGATTCTATTTTCGAATGTGCTGAGCACAAAACCTGCTATCAGATCTTATTAGAATTTCCCCTTCTCAGTTATTCTTGGGTAATTTTAGCAGGTATTGGAAAGACAAGGCCCTTGGCACTTGCTGGCTACATCTGAACTTACATATTTGACTCAAATATGGCTACTCAGCTAAGTAGCTTTACAAAAAAGAGAAATATGTTCTCATTTTGGTATTATTAAACATTAAGTAAATTCAGCGTTCATGTGTTTTGACAACATTTCAGTGTTTGCCTGAGTTATCTGTAACCATAACTGAACTGTGCATATGCTTGAAGTACACGCACAGTGCTCTGTTGAAGTGCATGTAGGGGGCATCAAATGAAATCAGGAGGTGCCACGTTCAAATCAAACAAGGACAGATAGTTCTTCACATAAATGGTAAATAAGTGTGGAACTCCTTGCTGCAAGATATTGTGCATGAGTTCAAAAGTTAGTTAGACAAATTCATAGAAAAATACACTGATAGTAATAATGTAGCCTCTGTCTTTGTGTTCCCTAAATCACGAATTGCTGGAGACTGGAAGACCATTCTGAGGAAATGCTGCATGCTTCCCCTCTTTTTATATTCTTTGTTGGGTCTCTTCTCTTGCATATTGTAAGAGACAAGAAAGTGGTCCAGGAGCAAATCTGATTCAATTTACACAGCTTTCTTGGGTTACATTATTCTGTTAAACCAAAGCCAGAATGATGTAGGTTGTTTGCTCCTGGAGAAGTCATTGTTCTTCCTGAATTCAGACATATCTGTTGACTAGGATTTGCTTTCTTTTTATGATTGGTGGTTTAAAGAGATTCTAAATAACAGTGTCACTGCAAATAATGCATAATGTAGTGCCAATGATTGTATGCATTATGTATGTCCGAAGAATGACATCTTCTACTGATTACTATTAACAGAAAATCACCAGTGAAAGGAAGCAGAAATTGGAGCAACAAATGCAAGGTGTTGTGGTTTTAAGCAGACAGGTAGAACATGTACAGAACTTCATCAGCTGGGCAGTGTGCAGTAAAAACGGCATCCCATTTCTCTTCAGTAAAGAACTGGTAAGAGCAATACTTATTTTGTCAGTAAATTGTGCAGTAAGCACAATTGTGAGAACTTTTTAAAGGATTTAATGTTTCTTAGATAAAACATTTTTCATGATCTTATAACTGTGAATAAAATCATCATCCTTTGATCTGTTACCAGATTGTATTTCAGATCCAGCGCTTGTTAGAGACAAACTGTAACACAGACATAGGCCCTCCTCTGAAGATCAGATTTACTTGGGATCCCTCCTACTGGACTAAACAACTGTCCAATTTGGGTAAGAAAAATATATTGTTGTTTATTAGGCAAGTGCCCAAAGCTAGACAAGACAGATATAGACAATACAGTACTTCCCCTAAAGTGCTATCCTTTTTTGTTTGGACAACCAGTTTTGTACCTCTTGTCACATACTGAAGAAAAGCTAGTATGGCTGAATTTTCCTGTTTTTCCCTCTGGTTATATCAATTCACCTATTAAGACATCATTATAGATAAGCATTACCTTATAAACATTACCTAGAAATACACTCTATAAATATCATGTTTGATGGTCTTACAAGATCACAATGTAAGAACACAAC
This sequence comes from Haliaeetus leucocephalus, assembly GCF_000737465.1. Classification (NCBI taxonomy): domain Eukaryota; kingdom Metazoa; phylum Chordata; class Aves; order Accipitriformes; family Accipitridae; genus Haliaeetus; species Haliaeetus leucocephalus. Next base: position 10,949,453 of record NW_010972609.1, read on the forward strand.
TACTAGTTTAGTGGAAACACTGTGCAGGACTAAACAAATAACTTTTAACTGAAATTACTTAAAATGTAGTGTCACTGGCTATCAAATAGCCTTGACTTTGTCCAATGTATTTGAAATTCAGTTCTGTCCCAGCAAGCAATAGCTCTCTAGCTACACCACTGTGACTGTGGCAGTCCTGTAAGGAGTACCTTGGGTGAAATGGAGTATCTGCAGTGGGCCTTGTGCTATTATTTCCTTTGCCTTACCCAGGGGCAGATGGGCTCAGTCATGCCTGGGCTTCTCAGATCCTTCAGTATCTTAATGGCCAAGGGACCTGAGCAGTGCTTGAGACACTTAAAATTAATGGGCACAAAGATGGCTTTAAGACATTGGCTGTATAATAATTACAGTGTTATTTATATAATGAATGTGCATACTGTGCTTACTGTGACTTTGTTTCCCACCAGCTATAAATTTCACAACTGCAGTGAGTTTTTACAGTAAATTCAGTTTGGTGGGCCAATCAATGGTCTAAAAGATTGGTTCTCTTCCCATTTTAAGATATTTAAAATTAGATGGTGTAAAACACTATCAAAAGTATTACAGGCAATAATCTTCTCTTGACTAAAAGCATGGACAAGATCAGTTCATAGGTCACTTCTGTTTCTAGCTTTTATGATTCTCACCTACATAACATCAATCTCTTTTATTTTTGTCACTTTCACCCTGGAAGCAGTCTTTTGTACCTGTGCTTATGGATGAGAAGCTATGCTCATACTTTAGTAAAAAATGGAAGTATAAACCATATCCATCAGTTAAAATAAGTTGAGATCAATTTTTCAAAGTATTTGCTGGTAATTCAACCATGAGTTCCCCTGACATCAGTGGGAGTTTGGTGTGATTTTACATCACTGAAAAATCTTGAAAAATTTGTCTTGAAGGTATGTTGAAGGACTGTTTGGATAGGACATTTGAATATCTTTTATATTTGAAACGAGGACATGGAAATGGCCATCATTCACAGTTTTTATTGTGTAAATTTGTCAAGATCATAGGAGGGAGTAAATTTGCTGTTTTTTTCAGGTGGTTTCACTATGGAAGGTGGACAGGTTTCTCACTCAGATGTGCTACTCTGCGGAAATGTGCAAGGATTACAGACCTCCTCGTATCATGGGCACCGTTCACCAGCAACACAGCTGGAGCCTGTGAATAGCCAGCCACATCAGTTTCCACCTGCAGTTCAGTGTCCTACGCCTGTGTGTTGCTCACACTGCCTCAGCACACCTCACGCAAACAAAGCTCAGCCTTCTTACCAAGACATAAACCGCCATCAAAATTTTCGACAACCTCCTGAACTGCATCAGCAGCACTTTCCTCTGCAGTACGCCATGCAGCAACGTGACAAAGACCAAAGGGGTGCCCCCCAGCCTATGAAGCTAACACAGTCTGGGCTGGAACAGCAGTCACGGTCAGAGCCAGAGTATGAGTCCGGGAGGATGGGAAAGCACTTACCATCCCAGCAGCTGCAGCAAACTGCACCCCTGGGTTATGCTGTTGTATCACATGAGGCTCAGCAAGTTCGCACGAGCCATCCGCAGCAATTCCGCGCACAGGCTTCTTTGCAGACATCAACTGTGCAAGTGCAACTTGGTCATCTCCAGAAGATAAAATCTAACCACTTGCAGCAGCCACCACAGCAGCAGCAGCTGCCACCAGCATCACCACCATCAGGTCAGAATGAGAACACTCACAAACAAGTCATCCAGCAGAGCCTGGACATAATGCACCACCAGTTTGAGCTGGAGGAGATGAAAAAGGATCTGGAGCTTCTTCTGCAGGCCCAGGGACAGTCCAGCTTGCAGCTGAACCAAGCTAAGACACCTCAGCATGTTCAACAGACCATAGTTGGTCAAATCAACTACATAGTGAGGCAGCCAGCCCCAGTTCAGCAACAAATCCAAGATGAAGCACAAGTAAGTTCTCTAAAAGTTCTTTCCTATTGCATTTAGTCAATGCAAGCTCAGAAATGGGAGACACCTTTGAGATTCATGTGTTGGTTGAACTTTCTATTGTTGTCTATGTTTGTATTCAGCAGAGGCTTCATGCCTCATGCAGATTGAGCCAAAATTTTCTGTAAAGTGCTGCATAAACAACCTGGATCGCAAAGATCTGAATCTCTAAGTAGACGAGGTGAGTAGCAGGTGGGAGAATAAAAGCATCATTTTTCCTCCTTTGTGAATAGGTAACTGGAGGACTGCAGTAGTTTCACTCTCCATTTCAACTCCTTTTTACTGGAAACTTTAAGCCCTGGGTCCTTGGAAAAGATTTCCTTTTGATTCTGAATGATTAGTGAAAAAAGAATGAAGAACATCTTTTTTTGGTCTGAGAGTTATTTCCCATTCTACTAGTAACTGCTCTTGCTACTGCATCATGTCCTTTAAGACTTTCATCAGTATTCATACATGCTGTTCTGTTACAGTTTTGTCAGCAGCACTAATTTCTCCCTTTTTTTCTCTGTTGGTAAGAATCCTGCTTTTGAAAAAGGGACAGTGCTTGGTGGTAAGCATCCAAACTACAAGGCAGATAAGGTGCAGAATAAGGTGGCTTTGAAACCCATTCAAAACAGTGGGGATTGCAGTAGAAAAGTGGCTGGGACTTCCCACTGTGTAAATTCTGTGGAGTTCCCACCTTGAATAGCTCTCAAAATGACTTACTTGTAGGGGCAGACTGCAGGCTTTTGGAATAGCTGTACATTTCAGCAGCTTTATTGATTTTTATTTTTATTTTAATTCATTAATGTTTCAGAGAAATCTTTCTCTATTCATTTATCTCTCTACTTAGGGGTACTTTGAACAACTTTGTTGTTTTAGTCTTTCCAGTGTTGTCATATTGTGTATGCTGTGAGTTGATGTGAATTTGTTACCATTTTTCTTTCTGAGATTTTGAAAACACACATCCTTAATTGTGATTTGTAGGTCTGTGAGAGTTCCACTGAACCTGATGCCCAGAAACCTGACAGAAGTGATAGTCCCTCCCTGGCACAGTTACTAGATGAAGAAGCCAGTGTGAGCGGTCACTCCGCTGAGAGCACATTGCAACAATCAGCTTTCCACCCAGTAAGGAAGGTATAAAGAACTTTTTTTAAAGAAGTATTTTAAAGGGAAAACGTGGTTTGATAATATTGAATATAATATAGCATTGGAATCTGCAATCAGGTTGAAAAAATTAAAATACAGTAAAAGTTGACAAAATGGCTGTCAATCTTGGAAGACAGTCATAGCCTAACCTAGTGTGCATCTCCCAGTAAGATGCCTACACACTGTGCTGTACCCAGGATCAGCAACGGCTCTATAACTCGTAGTGTTTAGATTTGGCTGGCATGATTGTTAAGCATGAACTGGTGAATGAATAGAAGACCTATTTCTTCACTGAGTAAATTCTGTCCAGTCCCTATCTCTAGGGATTTAACTGTCAAGACTTGCTAATTACCATACTAGCAGCAGTTAATTTGAAAAAAAAAAAAAATCAGAGATTCTGATGAAATCAGGCCTGAGAATCATCCTTCAAAATAGTTGCCCTGGAAATAACAACACTAATTATTACTGAACATGTGGTGTCTGAAAAGGGTATAATTCTGTTATACTCCTCCTTGCTCATGTATAAGCAGAAAAATAATAGATTTCTGTATCTCTAGAATATTTCAGCACATAATAGATTCATGCTTTGATCCTTGCACCTACTGGGAGGCCCTAACTATTGGAGAAGCAGCATAAACAAAACCAGGAAGGCTCATCTATATCAGTAGATCCTTGCTGGCTCTGGATATCACCTGTGCATTTGAGGCAGAGAAGCTGCCTTTTACCTCTCTGTACAGTTTGTTTAAAACACTCCAAACAACACTTCATATTCTGGTTGCTCAAATCTGTTTGGTACTTTTGTGCATGACTCATGTTCTGTACCATGTAGAAGTGTTTCATGGATATTTTTCTTGGAATTTGTGTGCAGAATATTGTGGAAAAACTTGTCTTTCCTTACTAGCCCCAAAAGGAAGTTATTTTATCCTTCTTTATTTAGTATGTAGCTTTGTTGACCCAACATATTTATGATGAAATACCCATTCAGAAAGTTGTTGGAGATCCTTTTGGGAATTGTAGAGACACAGAAAGGTAATGATTACTGAGGATCTGGAAGCAGCATGCAAATCAGATTTGGAAGCCACAAAGAAATCTGCAGTTGCTAACTTAATCCTGTAGATGTTATGACATTTCTGGGTCAGGCTGATGGTATCACAACATTCTGAGATGATGCTCTTTGGCTCTGAACTTTCACATGTGGAGGCAGATCTCCCTCAACCTCTGATGACAGAGCACAGGACTGAGGAAAGCTGTGCAAATTTTCTAGGATAGGGCTACCTTTACTTTAGGATATGACTGTAAAAATTGAAGATATGTATTTAAGCCCTGAGCAAGACAATGAACCTAAGCACATACTTTTCTTGTAATGCAGACACACCCTCAAAGTTATTTGTGAAAATGAATGATGATGCTAACCAACTAGCTTTCAGAGGCTTTTTCTACATGCATGTTGAAGAAGCTGTCCTTTTTCTTCTGGACCTGTAAAGGAAGGTTACTCCCAACAGCTTAAACAAGAAAAGTCAGAAAGAGGGTAGAAAATGGAAGCAGGTGTGCAAGAGAGAGCCTAGTGTAGTCTGATGGGAAAAAGAGGAGAAAAAAAGGAAGAAGGGCTGATTCATTGCTGTACAAGCTGAGAAGGCAGCAAGAGGAGGATAATCCTAGAAAAAAAAAATGGAAATTTTTCTAATGGTGCTGAGAAGTGTATGCTCTTGTGCAGAAAGCACAGGTGTCTCTGTTTTTTTACTAGTTTCCTGGTACCTCTGCAAGAAATGAGGACATTCAACTGCTACAGTATCCCCCATCTTTGATTGTATTTATCTCTTGTAATGAGCTGTTTGGGATGAAGCCATAATGTACTGACAGCTCTGGCAGTGGCTAATTAGAAATGATGAAGGGAAGCAGGACAATAAGGAAACCCTTGAAACAGATTCTTCATGAATGCTGTTTAAAGATGTCTGCTTTTGCTGACAATTAGATTAAATCTACATTTAAATAGGAGATTGGTTCCTATTTAAGAACAAGGGGATGTGTCTATTGAGTCTCATCTCTGTTTCACCTGATTAAATATTTGCACGGTCATGTCCAGACAAAAATATCTGTAGAGGTATTTGTCTATTTATTTTCATATGGCCTGTATTCAGAACATTTAATCTCTCTCAAGTTCTTGGAGGACATGGAAAAAGTGAAAGTGGTGAAGTCTAAAATACTGCACTTGGAAAATACGGTGGAGAAAATGGCTAGAGAAACCTTTTGCTACCTGTAGAAGAGATGTATTCTGCCTTTTGGAGAATAATTGGTATTGGACTTCTTGGCCTTGTGTTGCAGTTCTGTTGAACTCTGACAGGGTTCGTTGTGCACAGCATTCTTAGTGGAGTAGGTAATTCTCTGGCTACTGAGATTCTCTCATTAACAAGAAAGCAGTGTGAACCATGATGTAGAAAAACTCAGAATTAACTGTTTAGTGGTACGTTTGCCAAGATCTGTCAAAAAAGAAAAGCTTCCATTAGCCCAGTGGTTTCCTTTATTTTGGAGGGGAGCAAGACTTGATTGCTCATGTAATTAAACATCTGTGCATTAATTTTGAAACATGTTTATGGTATGCATTTGAATACTATTGGCTGATAACTAGATGAATTGTCTGCATATGGGATCATATTTATGTGTGAAGCAATATAGAGCAGATGCTATTAATAGTTTGGGATCAAAACATTACTCATAAACGGGGAAACCACAAGTACGTTATTCAGATCATCCCAGACAAGTGCTGGTGCAGCCGTTACACCACGGTGTGAGGCACACGTATGCCATGTGAGTGCCTTTGAGTTCAAAGAACGCCTGTTTAAGTTACTCTGATGAGTACTGTTTTCTGTCCCTCACATTTCAAGCTGTTTATTGATAAGGAGAAGGAGAGAAGCAAGGATGAAACATTTTGTGCACTTGTAAAATGTCCTTGTGTGTTAGATTTCACCATCTATCAGGACAAAAAATAAATCTAGCTTCAATGAGCAGACAGAATTCTGGCTTTCCAGTCATATAAAATAAGGTTTTCTAGCTGGTGTTGATCAGAAACATTGGCATCAAGGCTATTGCTGTCTTAAAGTTCAGAGTAATTCCTGTCTGTGCCTACCTGCTCTCTATGTATGTGTACAGTATAGTCTCTAAACATGTAACTTCAGTTATGTGTGGGCTTATTTTCATTTGTTTCACTGTTTTTGGAACAGTAATGGTGATATTTTTTCAGCCTTTCTGTCTTCCTGTGTATTCCTCTAACTATTCTTTCTCTGTGAATTGCATTTTTTGTGCAGAATAAATGTTTCTATACTTAGACCATTGATTGTTTGACATAAGTCAAGTACTGCACTTAGCATAACTTTGGGCTTGATTAGCACCTTTTAAGAATGCAACACTAGAAATGAAAGTTTCCTGTCTATGTACAAAATGGATACCATTTTCTCTTCACGCTCCCCTGTCAGTATACTTCACTCATGTAGCTGGGACCTCTGTTTTGGATCATGGAGTTATTCTGTCTCCATGCCTGTCAAATACCCAACCTCTCCAGTAAGAATGCCAGCAAGACAGAGGACAAATCTCAGAATAACTTTTGTGATACCTGCACTTTTTTCTGGGGAATCGTGCCAAGCTCTGGTAAACAGATTTTATACAAGCTATTGAATTGCTAAGTTGCAGTGTGAAGGAATGAGTACTCAGTTAGATTAACAATTTTGTGGAAAGGGTTACCAACCTTCTGGAATGATACGGTCCTCCTGTTGCTTTTACATACTATGATATTGAGTTATTAATTTGCGCACAGGACTGGAGAGGTCATCTATTCTGGAGCAGAGGCAAAAATAATAAGATATTTTTGGCCTAATTGTGTTTTCAAGTGTAATAAAGGGCATAAAATTCCTGTTTTGCTTACATGTACCTAATTGTCATTTGTGGCTGTGATGAGCAAGAGGTCTAAAGGCTGTACCTAGCATTTGAAGAAATGTCATAATTACTGTACTATAGCACAAATTTGTAGTTTGAGCCTCAGGTACTGCTGCAACAGACATTGGCATTGTTGCAGGGCCAGCTGGACATCTCTCCTCCTCAGAGCCATAAGTGTACCCCTTTCTCTAGTTAGAAGCAGGGCCTTTCTTCTGCGAGGGAGGATTCCTTGCCTTGTCCAGCTGTTGGCTTCGGTCCTGGGCAGTAGACTACTCTGTACCATCCCCACTCATCCGAAAAACCTAACTGGCTTGGGCATTTGTGGTTCTGCCTTCTGGGACACTGATCAGTTGTGAGTAGATTGGACAGTGTTTGTCAAACCCATGTTTGGTTATGTTCCTTAGAAAACTTTGAGGGTTTCTTCCCTTGAGCTATTATTTCACCTTCTGCTTAAAATAAATCTCTGAATACGTCATGCACTTGATTAGTAAATTATTACTGAACAGCTGTATCTGTTCATGTATAGCTGTAGCCAATAGCAGATGCTTAGGAAAGGGTATAATAAACAGATGAATATAAACTGATCCTTTTATGATACACTATCCCAGCTTCTGAAAAACAGCATGTTAGGGATTTTCCGATATGAAGGTTGCACCCAGACAATTGTGTTTTGCAGCTCTTCATGGTCCCCTCCTCTGTGAATTTGTCTAATCCATTTTTGGAGTCCATTTTAATACTATTGGTCTCCTCAGCATTCAGCAGCGACTGAGTTTTGCATAGCATGAGAATTTCCTCTGTTTCCTTACTTTAAGTCTGTTGCCTGATAATTCAGTAGGTTGCCTTCTAGTTCTTGTGTTAGGAAAACCAGTGAATAATCACTCTATATTCACCACCTTCATAATATCCATATTTTATAGGTCTATATTGAATTTCCTCTCAAACATTTGTTTTTAAAGCTGAAAAGTGATTGCTGGTCTCTCTAGTGTAATTTTTTTTCATGGAAGCCATTCTATACTTTGGCCCTTTATATCTTTGGCCATTTTTCCTATATTTTGTGAGTTTGATAAATCCTTTTTGAGACAGGGTGACCAGAAATAGTAATCAAGGTGTAAGACGTGGAAATTTTGTACAGTGCTATAACGCTGATTTTTGTATTGTTCTTTCTGATTTGCAGTAAGTCCCAGCTTCTAAGTTCAAGAGCTCTGTCTGTCTCAAGCACCATAAAGTAGCTGAAATGGGGAAATCTAGAAAATATTCCATGCCATCCAAGCAGCACTCTTGAGAGCACTCTGAGAGAGGCTTCTGTTTTATTCCAATTATATGCAATGGTGGCATTTCATGCAAGACTAACGTAGTGACAGTTCATGGTGGAACCTCTCAACCTCTCCTGGGACTTGATGCATGTGAACTTCTAGGCTCTGACATGCCAGTGCTGCTGTTACTACAGGATTATCAGAGAGAAGAGTTGATCTCAGTCTGCTGTAGGTGGCTTTCTTGGGTATTTTGCCCCAACACATTTGTCCTAAGCTTTATTATTGACAACTCTTCCATCTCGGTGGCAAGTGCTTAACTAGTGATTTATTTTGGTTTTTGTTTTTGTTTTTTTTTTCTTTAAAAGCATGCGAAATTTTTGGGAGAGGGGTTGTGGGGCAAAGTACAGGTTTTATTTTTATTAGTATTGCACTGAGCATGTTGTGACTACTTAGTGACTGAAAGTAATAATAATTTAATACCCTACCCTAGGACTTAAAATCTGAACTTGGGACCAGGGTGAGTTTGTTGTTGCTGTTTTTTTTCTAATTACTCTTAATTTTAGGGGGATTAGAGGTGAAGGAAGTAATGACAGCAGCCTGGACTTTAGGGTCCTGCAAATTCCTAAAGTATCAGACTATTTTTTGACTTTAAAGAATTGAGCTGCTTACAGCACAAATGCGTTCATGCTTAATGCAATTAGATACATTTCCCAGAATGTTAATTTAACAAAACCTTTTCCTTTGACCTGGAAAAAAGGATAAATAAAACATGATGCTGCTTGCTCCATACAATCTCTTCCTCCTTCCGCTTTAAGCGAGCTCCAGTTTATTCAGACAAAATGTTAAGGAAGATTTGGATTCTTTTTCTCATAAAAATGGAAAGGAAATCCTTTAGATTCTATTCTAAAATTGGGAAATATGAATAGGAAGCATGTGTAGACTGTGCTATCAGTGCTGCTGTGTGCGGTGAGTTAAACAACTGGATTGGAGTAGTACATTTGTTTAACCTCCTAGCATAATGAGCTGCCAGGGGGATTGCTCCACTTAATAGCAGCCGTTCATTACTCTGCAACCATTTGCAGCGTGTTATTTCTCTTATAGCAAAGAGAATTGGCGGTTCCTAGTTTTAGCTTTCTTTATCTGTGACACTTAATGTCAACAGCCTTGAGACTTGCCAAAACAATCCTAACAAATCCTAATCCCAGTGTTTCAAGGTAAGTATTTGCTTCTCAGAATTCTTCTGTATTAGTGCTGCATGTTTACACTGCACCTTTTTAAATGCAACAGTGATCAAAGAAATATTTGAACTGAACAATATGTTTATTTTTTGTTCTCTGAAGGCACTTTGCATGTTCTTTCTTCTTACCTTTCACTACCATAGCTATGAAATTTGTGGTAGAAGGCATTTTGGGGTGGTGATGCTGCTGCCATTATATTATAAGGACCATCAGACCAAAATTAATTATGAGACAATGAGAATTCCACATATAATGACACAGATGTAGTTCGATGTGCCAGGCTGTACATTAAAATGTCAAAAGTTTCAAAATTAACCTACAGCTGAAGTCACCCTCTACTCAAGAGCATAATTAATGCTTGTTGTTGTTCAAAGGGTGCAATGTAAAAGTAATAGAGCTTTTATAAAACAGAGATCAATTCTTTAAAGGTATCCCATTTGCAAAAACTAGCTGAACTGTCAAGGGAAAAGAGAAATTTTTGCTAATGGCAAAAGAAATGATTATTTTAGGGAGTGAATTAATAGGCTATTAATGAGCCTTGTTCCCAGTGCATTGTTCACTTCACACTTGACAGCAGTTCCATGGATCAGAATGGAATGTGTCTGTTCTTAACTGTGAGTTTTAATATTTTGCACTGAAAGATCATAATGTTGCTTCATCATTAAAATAACCACAAAATTAACTTTTGCCCCAAGGGAAAGACAGATGGCAGTTTGATGGCCTCATTATTCTTTTTTCTTTTTAACAAGAGTAAGGTTTTATATTGGCTTATATAGTCTAAAAAGATCTCTGAAGAAACTGATGCTAGCTAGAAGAGTAAAAAAGATACAGCCATATAATGCAATTGAATTTCACCTTTCTAAAAATTTTAGTTATGACAGTCTTATGCATGTGTCTATTTCTTTTTTTCTGCAGTAGGAGTTGTCTCAGTGACTACTCCCAGTAAGTAAACTTGTCTCACCGAAGCCAGGAGTAATCCTACCATTGTCTTAGTAAGGCTAACATTTTGCCTGCAGTGTATACAGTTACACACAGTCGGGTCTTCACAGGGTCAGATCTCAATACGTAATAGATGATGGCACGTTCTCGTAACATAAGTAAAGGAACATGTGTGTAGTGATTAGAAGTGAATAGCCACAAGGTCTCCAGTTAACTTGCTATGCAGCTTTGGGTGGTGTGGCGACCACATGTGTGCCTCAGCATGCCCATTTCCAATGGAGCACAGCATTACGTAGTTCCTATTGACTCAGACAGGAATTTGTGGATGCTTTGTGCTTTTGAGAATCTGGCTAAATAAATATCTAACTACCTCACAGGGACTTAATTAATGCCCACAATGGACTTTGAAATAAGGGGAAAAGGCAAAGGTGATTACAGTCCATCTGTTCCGTTCAAGCACGAATTCTGCTTATTTGTTATATTTTCTGTAAGTGATATGAGAATAATTCACATGCTCATTTTGTCATCTGAAAAAGGCTTGTGATAAAGAGAGTGATGGAATGAAAAGGGAAATGTGTACTCGATAGGCCACATTTGTCACTGCGTAGGCAGGAACCCGTCAGAAGCAAATTATGACAGCAAATGAACATTTTTGATCTTTGTGGATTTCTTTAGGATGTGTGACCATGAAAGCTGGATTCCTTTCTGACCTACATATATCCCTTTGGTTTGAAACCTAAGCATTCTTAGGAATGCTCTATCAGACAGAGTATATGGAAGATTGTGCCTCCAACAATGCATTTCCTCATTTGCTGTGTTCTAGTTTTCAGCTCAAATGTAAGGTAGAAAGAACGTGTTTGACTAGTTCCAGCTGGTTCCAAGAAGCTATTATAGCTCAGACAGCTTAGATTCAGGGACATTCATTTTCCTCAAGAGGAGAAAAATGGCCAATACCCCGGCTGCAGAGACCCGGTACATTCTGGGGTGCCTTCTACATGGAAGGACTGTTTAAAACAGACTTACTAGAGCACTGTGTGGTAGAATGGCACAAACCTTCCCTAGTGCTGCAGAAGAGCTGACCTCTTTCTGTCTCAAATGCAGGCTATTTTGTCTCATCAAATATAAGTGGTCACTGTTCAGGCAAAGCTCCTACTGTAGTGTCTATTGCAAATTGAGGAAAAGGAAATTAAATTCCATCCTTAGGTGGGAATTAATGTCTGCGGGCAGAGTGTTCTCTTAGTACACAGGTGGTATGCATTGCAAGCAGAGGAATTCAAGACTGACTTCTTTGGCATTATGTACGATTTACACAGGCACAGCTGACAGCTCAATCTAGGCTACTGTCTTTACCACTGTTGGATTAAGATGGACAAAGTTATCAAAATCCAAAATGGAGTAACAGTTGAGAAAAATACTAATTAAATCTAGGAAATGGGTTCTGTCTCAGATTCACTTCTAAGTCACAGGCCCCTAGCAGAAAAATAAGTACAACAATGAAATTAAACTCTAATTCAGATGCAATCAACACATTTCTTTTGTCTTCATTTATATTATGAGTGCTACTTACTGTACTGTAGTCAAATGAAAAGGATTTATTCAGTCAGTTATCGAGGGTGAAACACCAATGAACTGTGATGAAATAAACGGAAAATTACATATTCAAATGACACAGATCTGCATACTTCTTAAGACTGCTTATATTTGCTTCATATGGATGCTAGAAGAGTCCTGATTTCAGTACAGTCACACATTCCAGGAGTAAGGCAGCTTAAGGAAGTCACCTAGATGGGCGGATTTGCTTTGTTTTGCATGACAGTATTTCTGTGGTTTTGACAGTGACAAATCATGAGACAGTAGAAAATGCATGTTGCTAAAACTATTTCAGAGACTTTGGTAAATACTACTTTTCTTTGGAAACTAGACATGTACATCCTTTCCTTGTTAGTACATGTAAGATGTTTCTGGATTTACACTATGATAGTTAAAGGGCAAATGCCTTAGGTTTTAGTGGGACAGACTCACTAACTAGCATAAAGTTTTCAGCATCATTAACAGTAACAATAGGTTCATCCACTTGTGTCAGATCTGAATAGTATTTCTTCTGAATCTTTCTGAATAAAGTGATCTGATGATTTTTGAATAAAATGATAAAATTTCTGATCTGAATCTTATTTCTTCTGCAATAACTTAACAGAAGCTAGGAGGGTTTATATCAAGGATTGATTTAGTACAATATTCTACATGCTTAGATTTCCCATTCTTCGTAGGGAGTTAAAAATCGGGATCCCTTGGTCTGATCAAAGGAAGACATTTTTTGTAAATCACAGAAGAGTCTCCTTTTCCAGTTTTCAATTTTAATGGTAGAAACTCTAAAGCTTTGGAAATGGTATAAGATTATAGTAGATACTTTCAGGACCGCGTGACACAACTGGTTGATTATGTATAGCTGAAACAGAGTATCTCATCCAGTATAGAAGGAACAGTAGCATTTTGCTGCTGAAAATCTTATTAACATATTGGGTTTTTTTTCTTTTTTTTTCTTTTCCCAGCATTCAGCATCCTTAAACATTGTGGGCTTTTCAGACGGTTTAGAAATGGAATTACCTTCCACAAGGTTATCTAGCTTGGCCGATCCACAGACGCAAGGTGCAGCTGCTGTAACACTTGGCCCGTCCCCAAATGTGCTTTGTGACTGTGATACTCCACCAGAGTCGGTGTCCAGCTATAGCTTGGCGTTGGGCAGAACTCCAAGTGACCTGAACCCTGGGGCTGCCACTGGCCTTGCACCAGGTGATGCACTCCAGGGCAGCACAAAGTGCAAGGTAGGAATCACTAAAACTCCTCTACTGAAAGGGAGTCTGCTTTCATTGATAGTAAATATTATTAGTCAGTCAGTCAAAGGCAGCTATTTCAGTAAGTAAAGTTTTCCTTATCTGGTATTTGAAGACTTATTACAAATTATTTTCTTAAGATGGAAAGAAAGAAAACTATTAATAAAATTCGATTATTTTTTTTTTCCCTCCCCTGAAGCTGGAAAATGAAGACTTCAATACTGTAGATCATCCTCTAGAAAACAGCTTGGCTACTGCTGGGCAAGATGTAGTTAATGAATTAACTCTTTCTATGCAAAAAGTGCTGGAAGAACCTATTAATCTTTCAATCAAAAAATCTCAACGTTGCACTTCTCCTTCTGAGCTGCTCAGCAACACTTCTTTCCTGCCTGTGAATGCCAGAATGAGACAATTTAGAAGCAAAGAAGGTACCAGGCTTTTCATTATTTCATTTAGGTTTTTGGTCTGTCTTTCTTAACACTGTGCCTTGCAAGCATTGCAAAGCAGTATGCTTATTAATGTACTTACATATAAATGCGCTTTTCCAGCAAGCTTCAAATATTATCAGAGTATTTAATCCAATGGAAAATCATGTTTGTTCTCATTTGTGGAGGAAAAACATGGAAATGATATGCTTTGAATTTGTAACATCCTTCATCTATGAACCAGAAATAAGCGTGTCCATGTGAAGTACCTGGAGTATTAGTTCTCTTAGAAGCAGTCCTGTTAATGAGACCTGCAGTTATGACTATTGAAGAGCTGGTTTGAAGAGTCCAAATTCAATTAAAAAAAAAAATTACTTCCAAAATGTAATGTGCCTTCTGCTAAGTCCTTCACATCAGTAGCATAGCAAATTTTTGTTAGGTTAATATATTGCATAGTGTGTGCTTTTGCTTGGCTCTGTCTACTGTGGAACACTCCCTTCAGCCAAGGCCTATTTCTTCAGCCTTAATGGAGAATTAGACCTTACTTAACTCTTTTCATGGGCAAATTGCCAGCATCCTTGTGCTACACTGTAAAGCCTCATTCCTGCAAACTCTAAAAGTCAATGGGACTATTCATGCAAGCAAGGGATTGCAGGATCAAGCTGTTATCCTGTGACTTATGCCAATATTTGGCTGGTTTTCTCTGTAAAAGATGAATTAATATTTCTATCTCTATGCTGTATTCAGAGAATTCTAATTAGTACAAAGGAGGCCTAGCTCAGTGAGCCAAGGAAATGTATTTGTCTTCTCTTAAATGTACTATGCCAAATTGTGACAATTATGCCACAATCATTTGTGTGAGTTGTAAGAATCAGGCACACCCCTAAAAAGCTGTGCCTCAGTCAGGCTTAAGTGTCTCTGAGAGGAGCAGCTTTGTAGTATCTGGTTTGGGCTGTGTGACACTACATACAGAAAGCAGCCCCAACATACAAAATCTCACTATAACAGATGCTACAAATTTGCTCTGTGCAAACCGCAGGTCCTGTTGTGCAAGAGAATGGAAAGACTAGAGTGTTGAATTCAGTGCTGCTCCCTTCTCACAAGGAAGGAGCAGGAGTGAGCAATTCCCATCCTGCTCTCACTGTTTAAAGGTGTACTGTGAGGGGACACCTGAGGAGATACAGGCACCATATGCAGTGTGCACCAGTGGCAGAGATTAACTCTGTTGCAAAGGCAACCTTGTCTTTGCTAGTGGTCTCAGTAGGACTTACTGGCTTCAGCAGTTGCTTTGTTGCCCAACCCCACTGCTTCTGGTATATATCTCCAATGATGCATCCTTTTCTAAAAGAAAATCTAAACATTTCAGCTTAATTTACAACAAAATACTTCTTATTCTAGCCACAAGGGATGTGCTAAAAATTGTACATTATTTCATCATTTTCCCTCTTACAGACACTTCTCTTCTTATCATGGCTTGTGTAAACACCCCCCCCCCCCCTTCTCTTTCCTAGACTAAACAAATCTGATGGTTTCAGACTCTCTTCATGGGTCAGGGTTGTGATTTCTTAAACCCACCTCCTTCCTGCTGCGCTATTCTGGGTTGTCTGCAATTAAGGATTGCTGCCCACAGCCAAAGGCAGTGCTGCAGCTGAGGCCTCTGGGGTGCCATGCAGAGCCAGGGTATCAACATCTTGCGTTTTACATTCCTCACTGCTGGTAATACACTGCAGGACAGCATTCACCTTTTGACTCGCATGTAGTGAATGGACCACATTAACCCTTAGTTTCTTCTACAGAACAGTTCCCTAGTCAGTTATTTTCCTTTGTGATTACATTCATCTGATCCTTCATAAGCATAATATTTTCAGGTACCTCAATTCAGTCATTCTGATTTAGGAGATTCTTTTTCTCTGATGTACTAAGATCACTTTTTAATTATAAACCTTCTCCACAGTGTTTGCAACCCCTCTAGTGGTGTTTTCCACAAATTTTATAGGTACTATTATTTCTTGAGCCAAGTAGCTGATGGAGGTGTTGATTAATATTAGGAACCCAGCACCACTAGAACATCCTCTGGTTTGACAGCATGCAATGAGAGCTGCTCCTTCAGCTCAGTGTGCCGTCACCCTTTAGTAATTCTGTCCAGAGCCATGACTATCACCCTTCACCTGAGCAACAATCACAAGCAAATAACACTTTAGGAGTGATATGAGATGCACTTTTCCTTGTCAGTCTTGATTGTATTGTGTTTCCTGTGGGCTGGGAACAATAGAGTATCTTAGAGGCACATTGCTTTCAAGCTATGGGTTACGTACCATTGACCTGAGCTAGATTTTCTTTAAAAAAACATATTTTCCTGGCACTCATTTATCTCCAGATAGCCATGATATTTGGTTTGTTTTCTTGTTAGTATTGTGTCAAACTAATTCCTAACAAAAGGAGTTACTATGAAATTTGAAAGGGGACTGGTATTTATGAGGGCATCTACTGGGGCATTCATCTCTACCCCAACCCATTTCTCCAAAGTTGTTTCGTTACTCTTGCGCCTATTATCAGTCAAGAGCTACAGTTACTTGCATAACAGATAGTTTTGAATTCATATGTTTATATATTACATACCTTGGAGGATAGAAAGGAGTCATATACAGTGTAGCTTTCATCCCCCAGTGGCAGATGGGAGACACAGCTTCCTTCCTGTTTTCAAGTAACCAGAATTATCCAAAGGCTGCTTAGCATGGAGCCGGAGACTGCAGAGACTTCATGAGCCTCAGGGGTTCAGACCTTAGTAGGTCTGTTTTTTTCAAATGAAGGCTGTATAGCAAAGAGGATTACTTATGTTGTTCCATGTATATGGATGAAAGTGGCTTGGCTGTGTACATATATAATTCCCCGGGGAATGTAACCATTTTGACAAAATATTTTGGAAAGGCTCCTCATATTCAGTACAGAAGCTGTGGTTAAAAGCAAAGAGAAAGGAAAAGACTGTATCCCAGAATAGAAAATAGCATACACATTTTCTATACATATAGATTAAATGATTCCATAATTCACTTATTATATCATATTAAACACCAGTCAGAAGTACATGAATATCGAAGTACTTTCTACCCTAATCTGACTCTGATATTATAAATATTTTATTCATTTTCTTATCTTCTGTTCCAGATTCCAGTAACTGTGAAAAGGAACATTTTGAAATGGATATGAAAAGCAATCAGGATGTCAGGTAACAGAGTCTTTTTTTGTACAAAAGTACTGGCCATGAAATTTTATGCATGTATTTAGAAAATTTGTCATACTTAATGATAACGGAAAACTTAAAAAGAATGCAAGATTCCTTATCAATAATAACTATGAAAGTTGTAAAGTATTCTCTTTAACTTGAAAACAACAATTTAAAAGAAGTGGTGAGTTCATGTATTTCTGTTATTCTGTGTTATTTTCCAGAATGAATAAATATTTGCAAACTTATCTTACTTGAACAATTAGAAACTGTTTAGCCCCAATTAAACCTAAAAAATATAATGGGAACAGGATTAACATTATCTCAACAACCTTATAAAGTAGTTTTCAGCTATTGCTGTGATAATATTTTGAAGTAAAGTTGATGAGGTGCTGTGCTCCTGCTTGAAGCCAGCTACACTGAAAAGTATCAAGCATGACTTAAACTGGAATAATTAAAACAAAAATATACAGAGCAGGGCAAAGTTTTAGCACAGAAGTTAGTAATGCATTTACACGTATGATTAATTTAAAGTGATTGCACTCACATTTCTTAAAGAATTGGCATGTGAAAAAACATCCAGATTTTCAGCGTTTAGCCAGCAGAGTCACAGTTACAAAAGGAAAGAAGCACAAACAATAGTGTGTGAAAAATGTTGAAAGTCAGCAGGGAGGAGAATTTTGTGGAATATGACTGAATTTAAGCATCTGTCATTTTGATTGTAGAGCTGGCCCTAAGGAGCAGAAGATCCCCTACGTGCGACTAGAACGTCTGAAAATATGTACATCAGAAGCGGGGGAGCTCCCAGTGTTTAAGCTCCAGCCACAGGACAATGAGCAGGAGGGCAATTTCCTCCTGATAACTGAATGTGGGACCCAGTCTTCAAGTATGTCGATAAAGGTGAGTGGAATTTCCGTGAGGCTTTACCTGCTTTCTCCTCTTTATTCCACTGTCTTGAACCCACAGTTTCTGAAAGTTATTATACACTAAACAAGTCTGTTGATTTATTCCACCCTTGGAAACTTCTGTGATGGGTTAAAGTAATAGAGAATACAGCTTTTAGTTTGCTGTGTAGCTCCCTGATACTTCAATTTCTGAGAAGTCTGTCTCTGGGATTGGATAGCTGTAGTGTTTTTGTAATCTAGCAAACAACCTGGCTCATCTGTCTAGTTACAAATACAGTATAAATAGCTTAAAACTGACCTGAATGCATATTTGAGTGATAGAAACCGATTCCAGAAATCACAGCATAAAAGATTTTTAAAAGCTTTGTATTCTGTTGCTTCACGGGAGTCTTGAGTGTGAACTTTCCACAGAAGGAAATGGGAATTTCTGTGGGAACAAAAAAATGCACTTTTTGTTTGTTTGTTTGTTTTGAGCTGTTCACTGTAAAATTTGCAAATAAGATTGTAAAGTATCCTGTTTCTATCATCTGTGATATGAAATCTGTACAGCTCTCTCACAGTGCTATTACATTGTGGTGTGTGGAGGAAATGACTTGACCAAGGTGACCTGGCCAGCCAGTGGCAGGCGTCGAGCTGAGCATGGGCCTGCTGAACTCCAGTGCCCTCTCCAGTAGAGTTCACTGCAGAGAAACCATTTTGTCTGCAGACGACTACTGCTGCTGTATGCTTATATATGGAAATGATGGTTGTGTGATCCCAGATTTTTCTTCCTTCAAGATAAATAAAGATGGTCCACCTGAAGGACTGAAATCCAAAGAGAAGAACTCAGAGGACAGAAAATTTCTCATATCCCAGGCTGCAGGACAGACACAGTCTCCTCCTGTAGATAATCTGTCTGTTGATCAGAAGCTCAGCAATGGCATCTCCACCATGAAAAAACCTCCAGTTACTCAGGAAGTCAATCCAATTGAAAATGAGGATTTCTGTGCTGTGTGTCTTAATGGAGGAGAACTGTTGTGCTGTGATCACTGCCCCAAGGTCTTCCATCTCTCCTGCCATGTTCCAGCCCTGCTCAGCTTTCCAGTGTATGTATGACATTTCGCTAATATGCTCAGTTTCTGCTTACTGCCTTGGGGCAGAATATGTCCTCGGGGTTGTATGTGTCAACCTTACACAAGGGCAGGGACTGCATCTCTCACTTGCCTTTTTTCTTACTTTTCTTGCAAAGGGGAGAATTGTCTTACACACTAGGAACTAGATGAATTATTAACAAGAACTGTTTCCAGTCATGTATGCCCTTTCTGCAGTTAGCTGGCCAGTACAACAAAGGAGATGGCAGACCTGAGCTTTAAAAACATTCTTACGACACCGGAGAAAAATAAAATCCTAACTCTCCTGTAACAACTGTGGTGTAGACGTCAGCTCTTCTCTGCAAGAACAGTGACTAGCACAAAGAAAGGGCAACCAGTGAGTTCCTATTCAGTGTTCTACCCAGTTTTATGGGAAATATAGGATTATTGGGGCTTTTGTGGAAATGTTTAGGACATTGGTTTCCCTAAGACATATCTTCTCTAGCAACTTGTCACAGATGAATTGTACGTGACAAAGAGCCAGAATGAGGTGTATGTCCACATACCAAACTTCAAAACTGAGGCTGAATGATGTGCGTTACTGGTGGTGTGTAATCTAAATTCTGTTACAAATCATTATCAGGTGGGACCAAAGGCTACTTCATTTGTGCCAAGCCCAAATAACTGTCTCAGCTGAGAAAAATACATTGTCAGATATTAGTTTAGAGATTCTGGTTTGTTCTTTCTGTTCAAAAAGCAGGAATTTCCATCTCTTGGCGTTTTACTCTTTTCTCTAATAGCCAAGTCATTATTAAACATCTAGTTTCAAAACAATGTGAAACCCAGGTTTTCCTTTTAAAATAAACTTCCTAGGCAAAGTTAAATTATAATGAAGTAAATTAATTTCCTTAGATAAAGTTCTGTAATCATAGTTCTTTAATATACCTTAATCTATAATTATTCAGGCCCTGATGTTGCAGAAGTTGCATCACTGCCTTTATGAAATTCTTCAAGAGGTTTCTGAAAATGGATCTACTGGGAAGGAAACTTATGCCCATGCAGAATTATGTCTTTTTGGTTTGGGGACCTGTGTACTAGCACACATTATCACCATTTCTGATAATGCTGATTTCTTAGATAAATATGTCAATTATCATACCAATTGATAATAAATATATCAATTATCAAACAGATCTGGTTTTGTCTTATGATCCAACTGTTGGCTATTTTTCCTTAATATTTTTTTTAAAAACAGCACTTGAACCAATGCAGGTGCACACACTGCTGGTACATGATTTCAAACACTTAGTATTTTGTCTTTTTCTTTTTTTCTGTGACAGAAAAAGTGCAATGAGTAGAATGTGAAATTATTACACTTCTAAAGATTCAAATCTCTTGAAGAACATCTAGTACAACGGGCTTCAGATTGCTTGCTATTGTAATACTAGTTAAGGATGAGACTTGTTTCCAAATACAGTGATTTGTGAGAATTGTTATTTGACAAGGTGGCTGTCAAGTTTCTGGCTTCTTGTTTGGCAGGGGAGAGTGGGTGTGCACGCTTTGCCGTAATCCAGTGAAGCCGGAGGTAGAATATGACTGTGAAAACACACGCTACAGCCAGAGCTATAATGCGCAATATGGCCTTGATGACTTTGACCAGAAGGTGGGAATAACTATATATTGTACTATTTAGAAAAGGACAGATCTCAGCATGAGGCTCTGCTTTTTCATTGGAAAGATGACTGTTTTGACTTGGTTGCCACTTGAATGTTTCAGAGAATAGTAAATACAACAAAAGCATTGTTAGTAACTTGTTAGTATTCAGTTACATCATTCCCTTCTATGTAGACATCGCTGTTCAATTTTAAAATGAATGACATATTTTAGAAAGACGAAACAGGCAGATCTGGAATTCCTTTCTCCTTTGAACAGGGAAGTCACACTTAGCAGCAGAACAAGATTGCCTGAGCCAACTTTGCCTGGCTTTCTGCCACTGAATCTTTTTCCTTTAAGACTTGGCACCTTCTCTGGCATCTACTTCGGCCAGTTGCAACAACATTTTTGTGATGCAGACACTTTTTGACTTTTGGTTGGATTGAAATCATTATACCGTCTTCTTAAGCTTATCTCTTTACATCCCCATTATCAGTTTCCTCTACCAAATCTCCCATGAAAATATGCCTTTTCTTAAAATCCACTTGGTACTCAGAAGCCATGAGTTCCAAATAAATGTCCTGAGTATGTTGGTGACAGCTGGACAGGGAGGCTAAGTCTGCACAGCTGAGTGCACATACAGAGTTGGTCCTGCACAAATGAAGCCTAGAATAAGGCATTGGTCTAGTCTGGGCACCATACATAAAGACAACAGCAATGGTTCTTAGATCACTGGGGCCCCTTGGCAAGGCCTATGAGCATAGGAACAGCACTGCTCAAATTCATCCATGCTGTTTCCAGACCTGAGCTACTCTGTCCATAAAGAGCTGGACATAACTTCTTGACATTGATGTGATCCCTGTTTCTACTGGATTGGGTACAACTGGCCAGAAATAGTTGGGATCTTGACTAGTGAGAGTCTATTTAGAAAATTGATTTGATTAGAAATTCCATTGCTTGTGAGCAAACATGGCTTATAATGTTTTTGTAGTGCATTTTTTTGCATCAGTGAAAAAAAGCAAAGACAAGTATTAGTATTTTACAAGTTAATGATGATTAAATGGAATTGTTTTCATACAGTACTACCAACTACATAACTTACATCCATTTGTATGAATGGATAGGAACAGTGTGAAACATTTTCCATTTAACTGTTTCCACACTGTTGCTGCTGTTCTTTTAGTCAAGAGCCAAGGAATAGATCTGGAGTCCAGAAAGGAAATAGTAATAGCAATGAATCCCCAAGAGTTTCCAGGAAAGCTACATGCATACACAAACTTTTACCTAATGTTTCTTTTCTTGCATTTCTTGACTATCCTCATTTTCAAAACTATGAAAATGTTATGAGGCAAAAAGTCCCCCAGATTAGAGTGAAGTGTGCCATTTTGCATCAGAAATGCACAGACTATGTGAAAACTCCCCTTGTTGTTAGCTTGATTGATTAACTAAGGACAAGAATGAAACTCACTTGTTTTGAATTTAAATATATTTCAAATTTGGCTTCTACAGAAGTGTGAAAAGCTGGTGCTTTCCCTGTTCTGCAGTAGCATGAGCCTCCCATTCCATGAACCCGTCAGCCCCCTGGTAAGTACTGCATGTGCGTGGGTCAGAGGGAATCCAAAGAATACTGTGGCACACCTCGCAAGTTTCTCCTTTGTCTTTTTGAAAGATATTCATTAGCTTTTTTTTCTGAACAGTATTGCTTTGTGGGGAAGGGTGGGTGTTTCCCTCTTGCCAAGTGCTTTGAAGGTGCCAGGTCAGAGGCAGGTAAATGCTGGCCAACGTTCTCAGGCCAGATTTGGGTGCCAATTTAAGATGCTGGTAGGATACTCAAGGTATATGAGGGGTTCCAGTGATTAAGAAGGTTGGCTTGCTGCATACATGGAGGATGTTGTACTGCTGTAAGAGAGGTCTGCTTTAGACATAAAACTGAACTCCCTCTTTTCTGGTGTTTTACACAAAGGTGGTAATGTGACTGTGTTCAGGGGAAGATGTGGAGACTGCTGTTTCATCCATGTACTCAACATTTTCAATATTAACTGGCTATTTTAAGGAAGATGTAGTTTCATGCCATTGTAACAATAGAACACAATGTGAAATAAGTTGGAGGAGGAAAATGAGAGGAAAAAAAAAGGTTTTATGTGAAGGAATAGTCCAAACAATAACATAAAAAATATTCCAGCTAATAAAGCTTGCCATGAACTTATGGAACACATTACATAACAAGTAGGTTTTGACCCAGAAAGATTTAAGGAGTGGGATATCCTCGTAGCTGGTGCCCTTTGAAAAAGGCTTTTGTTGAACTTTAAAGCGTACATAGTAGCATATTTTTAGTCACTCTTGGCAGACTACTTCCCACAGTATTAGCTGCCAGTATCTCAGGACATTGTTTTTATAACTGCTTGGGGGAAATGTTAGCTAATTGTCAATGTTACATATATTCTTGATTATGGTTAAATGACGACATTTATATCTGGGGATCAACTTTAGAAAATGCAAATAGCAAAGTAGTCACTGAAGTGTGCTATATTCAAGATTATTCTTGCAAGCAAATATGTTTTTAATCAAACCAAAAGGCACTCAGGAAGATGACGTGCAAGTGTAGGCACCAAAAGACTAGAGCTCTCTTCCTTGATGCAAGGAATCCTCTGCAGTGACTTCTGTCCAAACTTGGATGGAAGTCAACGGAGAGGAATTGTTCTAGTTAAAAAGGTTACATACCTTTGTTTTATTCTTATTGCAGGCTCGGCATTATTATCAGATCATCAAAAGGCCAATGGATTTGTCAATCATACGAAACAAGCTGCAAAAAAAGGACAAGTCCCACTATTCTGCACCTGAGGAACTTGTGACTGACGTGCGTCTCATGTTTTGGAACTGTGCAAAGTTCAATTATGTAGGTTTCCAATATGCATGGGTGGGGGGATGCAAACCAGGGGGTTGCTCTTTCAAGCTGTCGCATTGGTGTAACCATTGGTTCCATTGACATCAGATATGGGATTGGGATAAATAGAAGAATTAATCAGTTTTACTCTTTGGAAATGATATATAGATATATAGATTTTTAAATGACAGAAATAGAGATATATATGGATCTGAGAACTTGAGATACGTAAGGTTCTAAAATTAAAGAGGGATATCTTAGGAGGCAGCTTTTTGGAATGATGCTGAGTTTGCTGTGAGAAGCCAGTCAGAGCCAGCAAAATAGCTAGGGAAAATTCAGGTGCATAGAAATTCCTAAGCAATGATGACTGCTATTCTTTCTAGTTCACTGCACATCTCTTTTTCTTAGAGGTGCAGAAATGTGTTCCTTAATAGCAGCATCTGCTTTTTACTTACATTGTAAATGCAGAGGGACTAATGGGCTGTAGAAAGTGTGCAGGAGACTAATAGAGATGCAGCAGACAGAACCAAGGCGAGGCATTAGGGTAGGGTAGTCCTTTGGCTTTGATCCTTGATGATGTCTGTCTGTGGTAACACTGAATGGTTATGTATTCTCTTACAGCCAGATTCAGAGGTTGCTGAGGCTGGACGATGCCTAGATGTATTCTTTGAGGGCAAACTGAAGGAGATTTATCCAGATAGGCATTTTCCTTCAATGCAACAAGAAGACTCTGATTCTGAAGAAGTGGAGAGTCAGAATAGCAAAATGCCCCCCCAAGATTTTCAGTGGCCATCATATGGACAGGACTGCATTCAGCCTAAAAGGAGACGGCGCCATGCTGTAAGATTGCAAAAGCAAAAGCATTTGGTTGCTAAGTGGCCACCCTGCTAATTCTGTTTACAGCTACTGATGGGAAGTTTTGACAGGGCTGTGTGGGAATACTGTCAAGCTTCTATCGCAGAGATGTGATCAGTTCTACAATTTTATGTCAAGATCCTCTGAGTGGAATAAAATGTCAGTTGTGTATAAATGTGTGAGCATGAACAAACGAAGTCTCTCAGGCCACACAGTTACCTTCCTAGCAGAAAACTCTGTCAAGATTTTTAAAAAGACTAAGCCCTCTAGCTATTCACTGTTTGTTTCCTTTGTACACAGGGAAGTGAAAAAACTAAAAAAATGTTTCAGCCAGCTAACAGCCTTCCTCAGGTATGACCTCCTCAAGATACGAGAGTTGCTATGAGGAATCCAGCAGCATAACTGACAGAGTTAAGGTGTGTGGGAGGAAAGCAAAGCACTTGGGCTGTTTATTTAAGCTCTCCTAACCTGCTGACCATATGCCTTATTTCTAGATCTTGTGGATAGATAACAGATCCAAAGTGTTTGAATCTGTTAATATTCAATCTGTCAAATCATGTATATGTTTTGCAGTGTTTACACTGAAGTGCTAATATTTTGGTGATAGGTAATGATGATTAATAATAAAAGTAACATGCTAATAATATCTAATACTGCAGTACCATTTTATAATCTGTTCAACATGACATCTGTATTTTATAGAGCACAGGTAACCATGTAATACTCTTGCAACCTAAGTGTGAATGTTGGCCACGCTTTGTGGTAAATTCAATGTGTAGTCATAAAAGCCATAATCCTGTTGTCTTATTCAATGATTTTTCTGGGAGTTTGACTGCGCAAGGCATATGAGATACAGTCTAATGTGATTATCTGATTAGCTGTTTCTTTTGAAGCAAAGCATTTTCATTAAATCACGAAAGAACACGTGTTAATAGTGCTAATACTAGGGCTCTGTGTGAGCTGTTCCTGAGTGCATACTGGATGCTCTGTTTGCAAGGAATGATTCTTTTGGTATCTAATTCATTCTTTGTAAAGCAGTGTGGGATTTCTTGGGTCTCAAACGTAGAATTTTTATACAACCCAAGCCAGCTGTTTTTCTTTAAAGCAGATATTGGAATTCAGTAAATTAACTATGAAAGGAATTACATGGTTATGGAAGTGCCTATAAAATAACGTCATATATTCCTGATTTTCTCTTTACTTATTTCTTGTAGGTGTGATTACCAACAGTACTAGAAGATGATGATAATGTGCATATGTAGAGACTCAAACAGAATGAAAGGATGTTTAAGCTTTTTTTTTTCTAAATTCCACAATGTATTGGCAGAACACCACTGAGGGCCAGAAGAACAATTTTAGAGTTCACTTGAACAAAGGGTAGCATGTAATTGTAAAGGCTGAAGGGTGGGATACGTAACAAGACATGACACCTGATCAGAGAGTGATGGCTTGCAAGCTGCTTCCCACCTCTTCCAGAAGCAGGTGAGCCAGATCTTTGGGTGGCCAATGCTTTCTTTGTGTGTGTGAGGGACATCTTGCTCCTTAGAGCTATGCCCAGCAGTGTAAAGCTGGGCTGTGGTCTGGCTTTGAGAGAAGGGCTGTTGTAGATCTCAAACACGGTTACAGATCCCAAACACAGTTACAGTTCATTTTAATTAGGTTCCTGTAAATAAAGATGATATTTTCAGCATAGTTTATATGGGCTATTTGGTCTGGTAACCATGTATGTTATTTTAGATGACACTTTAAAGTAAAGGTTTATATATGAAATAATAAGATGTGAATGTTATATTCTACTGTCTATGTGACTTACTGTTTGCCATTAGCTTGGTAGTGAACTAATGTTTTCTTTTCTTTGAAGAAATGAAAATCTGGATCTTATAAGCTGACTGGAAAACTGTGAGATGAAGGGACAGCCTTTACGTTTTCTATATGTGAATTCCTATATGTGTGTTTTCTGTCAAACTCCTGTTCTCAAAACAGTTAAGTGTCTTGGCACAGGGAAAGGAGTGCAGGTTTGTAACTGAATTAATATCACCCTTATTTCTGCTACAGTTATCACCTTTTCTCAGTTGGTAATTCCTCCACCAAAGACCTATCTTTTACCATTAATAGCACAAAAATGATATGCTGTATAGCCTTCACCTAGGGGCAAAGGTAGAAATGGGAGAGACTATTGACAACTTCCTCTTTTCCTGGAAGGGCAGAGTCAACAAGAGCCTGCTTCTATTTCTTAAAGGCTGTAAGTTTGTTAATGGTACCATTAGCTTTGGAGAACACCTGTTTTCATAAAATTTATCCAGGGTATATTATACCTTTATTAAAAATAGAAGTGTACTAGTTTGTCATCATAAATAAGATACCCTTTGGATGTGTGCTGGCAGGACTCTATGACCTGAGCACTCTTAAGGCTAACTTCGTTTTGGATTACTTCTCTAAGACATAGTAACAGTTAAAAAAAATACTTGTAAACATCATGTTATGTTGGTAAGCAGAACAAAAACTGAACTCGTACGTATGACTTCGCATACTTTCAAACACAAATCTGTGGGTCAGCAACTTCACAATACATTGCATGTTCTAAGAACATTATTCTTCTCAGACATTGCCTTAAAATTGCTGGCTTGTGATGTTTCTGCTGCTGGATGCCACACCACCGGGGCCCGTACATTCCTGGGGCGTTTACTCTGTTGAAGTCCAATTGCACACTGGTAATGGGACTGACAGGTATGAAATGAAGGTGCTCTCTTCTGAAATCTAATAGCCCACATGACCCAAAAGAGAAGTGATAGGTTATGTAGTTACTTTTTCTTCTATCACACAGCCTGTTTCACAATCCAGAATGTGTAGGAAAGTAAGCAAGGAGGAACCCCGGAAGTTTTCCACTGGAAGTAAGTATAGCAGAAACAAATGCCAGAAACACTGTGGAAACCCCAGTGAATGCACTAGGCTCCTGCAAGTGCAACCAAGGGCACAATTTTCCTTTTGTCTTTAGTAATGGGTTACATGTAGAATGGGAAAATCCTCTTCATGCTTAAGCAGTTGGAAAAGAGATTAATTACACTTCAGTAACAGGTCTGTTGAAGAGGAAATGACAGCTACAAATTTGACTTTCATTCCCCTACAGACAATTTCAAAGACATGCTTCCAGTATGATTATAGCAGAATGGCGTTAGAGTTATTACAAACAGGTATTTACAAATTCAGATTATCAAATGACTGCATGTTTATATGTGTAATGTGCTTTGCTGAACAATAAAATATGTGAAATGTATTTTTGCACATCAATCTGAAATTTTTGATCCAAGTACATCTGCTTTCAATTAGTATATGGATTATATAAATATCATTTAACACTTAGTAGCTAAGTTGTTGATAACTACCGATGGCAAAGTAGAATGGTTACAAAAGCAGCTATGCTAACACAGGAGATCAGCTTTCTATTTGTACTGGAATTTTCAATACCAAGTAGATATTTTGCCTTTTCATTTTTCAATTAGTGTAAGTTAGTGAGACCCAAACATGCCATGAACAAG
The DNA here is from genome assembly GCF_000737465.1 of Haliaeetus leucocephalus. Classification (NCBI taxonomy): domain Eukaryota; kingdom Metazoa; phylum Chordata; class Aves; order Accipitriformes; family Accipitridae; genus Haliaeetus; species Haliaeetus leucocephalus. The sequence goes on from NW_010972609.1 coordinate 10,977,308, forward strand.
TAACAAAAAGTTTAAATGTATGTATACATTAAAATGCCAAGGAACATACATACCACTTACTAGTGAGATGAAAAAACTATTGCAGTGTATATAATCAGAAGGAATCAGAAAAGATATTTTAAAATTGAAAATGCTCAAAATTGAAGAATTATGGAATAATTTTTTAAAAAAATAGAACAAAAATATGCTGTTGGCCAAAAGTCAAACAGGCACTGCAAGTGTTTTATTGTTATTGGTTCCTCTCAGTTTGGTTTACAGGACTATAAAACTATCAGCAGTGACTTTCTGACCCAGAGGCCTACTGGCTCGAGGGCTGAGGAATCCATCTTTCAGGGTTACAGCTGTGCTGCTCTTCAGACGTAATTAAGAGAGAATTTGTAGATAGAGGTAACTTTTCTATTGTATAAACAGGAAAACATAGAAAAAACTTCTGGGCATACAATTTCTTCAAGTGTGAAATACAGGCAATAGACTTCAAAGGTAAATACCAGCTGAGTTTCTCTGACTTTAATTAGATATCAATGAGATAATCTGAGAGAAAATAAAGATAGGCAGTGGCTGTGAGCTAAGGAGGTTGCACATCTTTTGAAGCTGTCTTTGTAGATCAGGAGCAAGAAGTCAAGAGGTGGAGTGTTTATGTGTTGAGAAATGTTACCCCACTGTCTGTTCCTGTCCTCTAGTAAATGTTTATGAAAGTCCGTTTTAGTGTGTAGTTATGTGTGTTTTCATGAGAGCACTTAGTATGTTGGTAGTATTTGGTCTACTAAGTAGACTTTCGTAGAAGTTTATATTAGGCTACGTAACAGTAGGAATATGGTATTTGGGTGGCTTTGTTGTGAAAAGTGTTCAGTGTGGTGGGAGTACTTACTGTGGAGATGAGAAATTGCAATGTTCAAATCTGTTGTCAAATGTCTAGCTCCACTTGCTCCATTTTCATTCCAAATGTCTGAAAAAAAGGCTCTTGAAAGATACTTTTCAGATAACTTCTTCCTGCATAGGATGTAATTTGTAACAGATTCCCTGTAAATTCTACCTCACAGTATATTTTCACTGTAGAAAAGTCCTTTTTAGGTTAAGGAGATAAGACATGCAAGTGTTTTTCCCAGAGCAAATAGGGTAGTGTCTGAAGGTCAGGGAGTATTTTACTGCTTTTAGAGAGTGTTTGAGATGGTTACCAGTTTTATGGAAATAGCAACACTGATTTATGGTTGTGCTGTGGATGTTAGTTTGTAAGTTACTATTCTTGATCTTGATTGTAGCGCATAGGACAATTATGTCAGTATGGAAGTGTTCCAGAGGCAGTCTGACACTGAGGCAATGCTTATTAAATTTGTTGTGAAAGTCAGTGAGGGAATCCAGGTTTCCAGTAAGGATGATAGGGATGTCACTTAGTTATTTTAGGCATAACATAGATGCTATGTTCCTAGATGGTCTGTGCTAAGATGATATATCTGTCCTTTATTCCAACATTCCTCCCTTACCTGATACACCTGATTGCTTGCCACACTAGAATGACTTTTTGACAATGTTTCTCATTAGCAGTCCTGAGTTCACTTTAGATGGGGGAAAAAAAAGTATTTTTATACAGTAACATGTGGGCAGGAAATGAAACATAATTTAATATTTTTCCTTGTTTGCTTATTAGCCTGCTCTTGCTTCTGAAGTTATTAAGAGCAGGAATGGTTCTTACACGTCTTTATAAATTCAGTACTTACTCATTATTCCATGATATCCTGCTCAAGGAAAATGTGTTGGTGCTATTTCATTTTTTACAGTAGACTTCCTAAAGTTTCTTGATGTAGTTGCAGGTATGGGACAAACAGGGAAGTCATGAGACGCCTTATGGGAAATTACAGTGAAAACATTTTAAAATATTCAAATCAGAGCTAATGTTTAGATTGCACCTCTGAAACAGTGAGATTTGCTCCTGTGGATAGATGTTATAGACTTAGCTGGTTGCCAGGTCTTGTGCTGACTGCCTGCACTGGGCTGAACTTCTCTCTTGGCTGAATGAGCAAACACAGCACCTTAATTGTGTTTCAAGTGTTGAATTATACGCGTAGAAACTCATAGAACTGAATCTGGTTTTGTATTTGGCCCAGCAAATGTCAGCATAGAGCGATCATGAAAAAGCAGCAGAACAGTGCTATTTTCAGACATTGAAAGTAAACCAGATAAACTGTGTTGTAGTAGGAAAGTTAGGGTGTTGGAGTGGTGGGATATTTTATGTAGTCATTTCTGGATTGTATGGTAATTTATAAGTCAGCGTGTCCATTCTATAAAAAAATCACATTTTTGCCATTTATTACACATTTAATGTTTCTTGCAACAGCATTAAAACAGACCGAACTTTAAGTCAAGGAAACAGTTTATGCACATGTCTATACTATATTGCATAGTCTGTGGTGCATAGTGCAGCGCTTCTGAATTTACAGATCACTGGGCCAATCTAAGAAGTTCTCTCCTGCAGCCAAAGAGCAAATGGAAAACATCCTTAATCTCCAATAATGAAAATATTAATAAAATGGGATTATAGCTATATAACTATGCAAAAGTTCTGTAAATCAGAGAAATTAAACAAAAACCTTATAGGATATTTTATTCTATGGTATAAATAAAGAAACAATATAGATCTTAGATAAAGTGAAAATCAATTCAAAATTCATCCTTATGTCCCACCCCAAACCCTGTGCTGCATCTTACACATAATTGTAAATACCTGAGGCATCTGCAGTGCAGTATATTAACACATACGTGTGGGCTTCAGGTTATGAGAAATAACATAAAAAAAATTCAGTGCTTTAAGCAAACACTGGACACTCCTCTGTTTCTTTTTCCCTGTGGTCTCTGAGGGCTTTAGAAGCATTGGTAAACTGGCTCTCATCCATGTTTGTGATGTACTTATAAATATTCCCCATTTATAACTGAAAAACAGCATGATAAGCTAACGGAACAAGTGAGCAGCAGAGATGGAAATTGAATATAGCCCTTGGACCTGGTTGCAGGATTATCATCTAGCGGCGTTAAATGAAAGTATTGTGAGACATTTCAGGTTTGGGAGGCACAGCTAAACCCATTCATTATGGAGGAGGGGATTTGGCTCTGGCAGTGTGCTGCAAACGGTGCTTGAGGTTAGCATCCCCAGTCCTGGAGCCGTACTGAGAATCACACAAACCTTTCCTTACCTACAGGGAAGTTTTATCCCATGAAGGGGAATGGGGCAATGCTCAATCCACTCCTGCAAACCTACGACTGCCTTACAGCACAGGAGCAGCTGCAGTGGCCTGGGCAATGCGGACACTGTGATGATGATCTTTGTCTGAGTGAGGTTATCTCAGGGATATTACAAACAGGATGGATTTTCTCCAGGGAATGAACCTCATAAAGGCTCCCCAGAAGTAATATTCCATACCATTCAAGAAAAATGAAAGTCTTACTCTTTATTTTGTGATCTTTTAAATACCACAAAAATCTCCGCAGTGCCAGCAGTATTGTTTGGCATGAGTCTGCAGGACAAGGAAATCACAGCAATGATCTTTTGAGGTGACAGTCTCACTGCTTGGCTGTAGCTCTTGCATCATGTAAAAAGCTCTTCCCAGACTGCTAGCGCTGAGCTATGCTGTGTTGTGTTGCATCATGCCAGCCTGAGCTCTGTGCCATGGGGCCTGTAATCCCCGGGGGCAGGGGAGAGGCAGCCTGCTATGGACACTGCTGGAGAGGTGGGAGCACGCTGGAGACATTCAGCCCCTGAGCTGGGAAAAGTGTTGCTCCAGCACACCCTTCATCTGCTATCTAGATGACTCATATAGCAGAAAGATACTTAATGGAAGGAGAATATATAATTTCCCTGCTTTCACTGGTCCTAATTAGGAAATACTGTAAATATCTGAGTATATTTATAGTCACAAAACCTGGCCTTCTACTCCTCTGCCTAAAGAAGGGAAGATGCCTGCAGAATTAGTCTGATTCAGCATTTATTGTATTTTACTGCTTCCAAATAATGTATTTTCACTTTAAAAATAAATTTACATTGGTTGCCTCACCTCTTCCCAGCTGTCAGTCCTGTAACGCCCTTCTCATTTTAAGTTCTCCTGCATTATTAATTCAGTAGTTTGTAATTAAATGATTAGCTAATCAAATTGTTCCCTCAAGATTACCCGTGTAAATGCATTGAAGACTGATTGATTTAACTGAGGTCACTCAGAGGTAGTTTAGCCTTCAAACTCACCGTTATGAAGGGATGAGAAACAAAGAGGAACAGATCTCATGAGGAAAAGGCTCTCTGAGCTGGGGGACCGTGCCTTTTAACCTTGTACGTGTTTTCTTGTAATTCCTGTGGGGTGGGGGAAAAAAAGGGGCTCTGGAACTAGAGGTCTGAAATCACATGGACAGTTGCGTTCACGTTACTTTATCTGACACAACTGCAGTTCCGATTTTAAAATGCATCATGATAATTAGCTGCTTTCTCCTTTGCTTTACACTGTCTCATCATATGGGAACAAAAGGAGAATTCCTTTAAAGGAATTAAAGGTGAGTAAACACCAAAGGGTGATACTATGGGGGTGGCATTGCAGTATTGTTATTGCTGTTTTTGTCAGAGAAGTTCTGTATATAACTCTCCCCACTGACTTGATCAAAACTGCTTCTGCAGCTTGTGTGAAAAGATAAAATGCTTACACAGTTGTAAAGGGGTGGGAGGAGATGAAGATAAGTTTTTTTTATTTCTCCCTTGGATACCTTTGCAACCAAATGGGTGTTTTCTCAGGTACCATTTAGGTACTGGTCACTTCCAGAGGTGGTGGCACAGCCTGGATGGGTCAGTAAACTTTAATGATGCAGCAAAGCTCGGGTTTTCCCAATATTCCCTCTAGACCAACTGGCACAGCGAGGCAACCGACTCCTCTCCGGTAACGGGAGATTGACCACCCTGTGGTAAAGCAAGGCGAAGACTTGCAGGCAGGCTGCTAGGCTGACTGCGGGGTAGCAAGCAGAGTTGGTACTTCTAAAATAAGGCAGTTGGCTCCCTCTGCTGACTTGCAGCGTGATTTTAGTTGTTTTAAGCAACGAGCACTCTCCTCCTTTGGGTCCCGGAGGTTCCAGTATCATTGTGCCTTCTGGTTTGAATGCGGGTTTTTTCCCTATGAAGTCGCTACAAAGCGGTATGTTCCCCTTTAGCTCAAAATCTGTACAGACTTTTACAAAGATTAATATATGTATTTATAACCGAGAATCAAACTGTAGTGTGGCAGCTGAGTATAAGCATTTTAGGTAAGACCTCCATAAAACCATAATTACACCCGTTTCCCTTAAGTATCCAGTAGAAAACAGTTAGTGCTTATATATCTCTTGATAGCTTGCTCTCGATCTAGTACTATGGGGAAAGAAGGGAATTAATTTACCCCTTTATTTTCTTTCTAGAAAAAGATAGTGCTTAAATTCAAATATATGAGAAAACGAAGCTGAAAGTGTTTGTCAAAGGAGCTTTATTTGTATATGGATAGCGTCAAACCAGCAGAGTTTTCTGAAAGTCTCTCTACCCCTTATGTGCCAATTATGGAAAAGACAGAACAGCCACATTTCTAATAAAGCTGTGGCCAGGTAAATAGATATTAACAATAAACAAATACGTACTATTTCTTAAAAATATGTACAGTTGCATCAAAGCTGTTGGATAAAGAAAGAGCTTTGTAAATAGCTGTAAACTGAATTCTCATTGTGAAGATACGCAGATGAGCCTTACTGTTCTGGCCTGGCTGTTATGGCCTGGCTGTTATGTGATTATTTGACCACATTCTCACCTGGGGTAAATGGGTGAACACTTCAGCAGAGGGCTGTGAAATGAAAGGCCAGTTTGGTTGTGGCAGGACTGGTGCACTGACTCTGAAATTGGTATGTTTCTATAGTTGAAAAAGGAACAGATTTGAGATGCTATCAAAAAAAAAAAAAAAGAAAAAATATTGGAGAACTTGTCTGATTGTGGGATTTTTACCACTTATGGGTAACCACTTTAGGGACGTGAGTGTTAGGATATTTGACACTGCGCGCTTCAAAGAAGGGTCACCTGCAGGAATTTGACAACCTGGGGTCAACCAAGTTACCTAAACCTAAGCTGCTCCTGCCTTTTGAAATGTCCTCGAGTACCGTATCGCTCGGAAGTCACCGTGGAGTCCCGGTGATTTCTGAGCCCCTCCGAGGGCACCTGGGCCTTTCCGCATCCA
>NW_010972609.1:10983535-11112129 GCF_000737465.1 Haliaeetus leucocephalus
CGTTACACCCGCGGGTGTCTGTCCGTCCGTCCCCCCCCCGCCCGCGGGTGTCCGCCCGCCCGCGCTGCCGCAGGGCAGCGCCGCCAGCAGATGGCGCCGCAGGACGCCGTGAGGGAAGGGAGGGTGGCGTTGCCGGCCGGGGCAGGCCGCGAGCCTCCCGTCTTCGGCGGTGCCCTGCGCTGTGGCGTTTTGTCCCCTCTGAACGAACCCGCGTCGAGAAATTGATGCCAGTGGAGCACTTTACAAGATTTGAGAAGTCGGGCCGTCTGCAGAAAAATTTAGACAGGCGTTTACTGCTGCCTGTCTCTGTCCAAATAATGCTTCCCGAATTTCGGCCTTTGTCAGTGAGGCCGCCGCTCTGAGGTCGCGTCGTCACTGTCACGGCAGCCAGTTAAAGGTACTGGCGCGTGATACGCTTATCACGGTCCGTACTGTGAAGGAGGTAAAAATTTCTGCGCAGGGGCTCTCCCTAGACTGACGCTGGTGTATGGTAAAAGACGACGTGGTGGTACGGCTGTGGTAGCTGCTGCCTCTGGTGTTGCTGATGATGGGGGTGAGGGGGGTCGGTGTGTGGCTGGTGGCGCTTTATCTGCTGTGTATTTAACGCCATACCTATCTCGGACAAAAATAACTTTCTGCAGGCCCCGAGGAGAGGAGCGGGTATACTCACGCATCACAAGATAAATATTTAGATAAATAGCAAGGATATCTAAAGCCACATGTAAAGCTTTCCCATGGACTTTCTGTTAGTACACACTTATGGTGGATTCTGTTCAAAGCACAGCTAAGCAGCACAGAGGAGTGAGAGCTTTCTAAAATTCCCCTTTCAGATAAAGAAGTTTAGATGTCACATGTCAAACATAATGTGACCTCAGGGGTTTCAACCTAGTCTTTAACAGGCATTTCTCGCCCTTGAAAAAACGTCTGGCTTTTGAAACAATACCTCCTTTCAAGAACTTCAGCTTAATATTACGGCATGAAGGTCAGGATTGTCTTGTACTGACCGAGAGAAGCACAGCAGCTTTCGCAGTGGTTCCTTTCTTCATATGTGGCTCTTACTTGTACTTAACATTTTGAACTAAAAAATGAAATGCAGCATGAGAAAGTATCATTTTCTGTGTGAGGCTTTGATGTGTTTTGTCTTTTAGCCTCACTGTTGTCGTATTGTCATAATACTGAATGCTTGTTCTCTTATTAACCGATGCCCTTTATTTGACAGGACTATTTACTTTTGTTGGTCTTAAGTTTCCTGGCAAGGTACACAGACAGTTTCAGCTTGAATCTTTCAGTGGAAGGAACACAGAGACAATTCAGTGTGTCTCCTCTGTACAGGCTCCCAGTGGAATAAGCAAATGATGGACCTGTATGAGACTGTGAACGAGCCAGGTCAGCTCAACCCAGACACAATGAAGGTAAATTACAGCACAGGAAGGCTGGAAACAACCACCAGAATGGCTGGAAAAGGTTATGTTAAAATCTCTCTGATCTGAATAGAGGGATTACTTCTGGTTATACAAAGAGTCTGCACATTGTATGTGTGCAATTACTTCAGAAAAGCAATCCTTCCCTAATTGACTCAAAAAGGCAGATAGCCACTCAGACAGCTGGCCAGGAACAATGGGGCAAAACCCCCTGAAAACAGCCCTGCATTAGATTAGATTACATATTTTTGTTATCACCCACCCTGTATGAAGACCTCTCGGTCTTACCCCAGGTGACTGATGGGTGGCTGTGTGAGCTGGCCCTTGGCCTGCTTTCCTGGGGGTGGGCAAACGTGCCAGAAATAATGCACGCACTTGGCAACTGTGGATCGGAACATGAATCTGCAATGTAGGTATCTTAGAGGAGTCTGAGTTGCTCTTGATTCACATGCCACAGTGGTCAAACAAGCAATTTTTCTTCTGTAGTCGGCATGTTATGTATGACCTCTTCTACTGCAACTGGCCTTTCTCAGACGTACCTAAGTCACTCACTGTCGCCTCGGGCTCCGCTTGCTGCCATGTATTTTTTTCTCAGGCTGAAACTGAAGTAATCTGGAAAGGATGTCTGAAAGGACATGAGAGAGAGACAGCTTAAGTAACAGGGCTCTTCTCAAACTCTTAGGGATAGCAAATACTGAGAATTTAAATATACTTATAATACATTCCTTTTTAAATTTTTTTTTTTTAAGATGCCTTTTTGTCTGGAATACCTTGTTTTTTATTAGAGCTTTGAGAAAGCTCTCTCAGCATTGGTACTCCTGGTCACAACTAGCAGTGCCAGTAGGAACAGAACTGGAGATACTGTGCCCAAGTTAAAGCAAGATTGTAACTGGGGACTCCACCCCGAGGCTCACTCCATGCAAGGAAAAATTCAACACCCCTAAAGAAAGGACAGCGCAAGTGCTCAAATTTAGTGGGAATGCCATGAAATTTTACTCAAAGCAGGGAGAACCGCGGTTTGCCCCTGTATTGTGACAGGAGCCATTTTCACTTGCTTTCAGATTATTCCAGGGCTGACAAATACATACCCACATCTTTATGTCTAGGAAATTAATAATCTTTCTTCAGGAAAAAAATAGTGACAACTACACTGGCATGCAAGGAATGCATAATAATTTACCTGGAGTAACTGATTCATCTACTATCTTAGTCCTTAAAACCTCAGTTACTAAATGGGCGGATATCTGAGACCTAATATTAAACTTTGGCAATGTGGCTTACCACACTTTGAACAATATGGATTTCAAAGGCTTGTTTAATATGGTGATACCAAGAGTTGTGGAGAATGTTTTTAAGCCTGGCTTTTTAAATTTCTCGTCTTTAGGACCAATACTTAACTGCAGTAAATTTGAGGAGTCAATAGTGGCTTTGGTAAGAGATGCCAGACTTAAAAAATATACCAGAAGTCCAGGCAAGGGAAGAAACCCAGACATCTTAAAGATCCTCATTGACTCCATTAGGTTTGACTTGCATTTAGATACCTTTTGAGATTATACACCTGCTTAAGTCCAATAAGTTAATAGAGTAGTTTTCCTTTTTTGCCCTAGCTAATCAGCATTCTCTTTGCTTTGCCGCTTTATTTTTTCCTGTGTTCAGCTAAGACAGTCAAGCTTTAGAACAGTGTGCTGCCTGCGCTGAGACAACCTCACCGAAACCATTGTCATGCACTGCTTGGCAATGCAGAAATTCGTTTTTTTCCTCCAGCAGCCTTGTAATACCATGTTTGTTTTTCTGCCCTCTGAAATGTGAGCAGGCGTGCATGCCACCTCCCCGGGTTGACCCAGATCCTCCTCTCGTACCACAAAGGGAGAGGCCACTGAGGTGAGCCACTTCCACTCAGCACTAGCTGGACCTGAGTACCCTGTGGTACTTGAGGGAGACTGCAGCAACTTCAGATTCATATTTCATAAAGTATAATGAGCAGGATAAAAGCGCTTTTAAAAATAGAACCTTTTTCCTTTGTTTTTTACTGGAAAGTCAAATACATTTCAGTTGGGTACTTCAGACATTTGTATCTATGAAAGTGAAATGACAATATTTTTGGCATGGAAAAAATACTGGAAAATTCAGAAAAGAAAATGTATAGTTACTGCTTGAACATAGCTTTTAAAGTTCTAATCCCCAGAGGTGCTGTTTCTTGAACTGGGAGTTGGCTGCAGGCATAAGCAGTGCTATGACATTGTGTACCTGCTGGCTTTACTTTCTCTCCAATGGTGAGTAACTTTGGGGAAACGAGTGTAATTAGTTGAAGTACGCTTATACGTGATGTTCTTAATAAATCTTATCATTTAAGAATGGTACTTATATATATTAGAAATACCAATATTTAAGAATATTGGTTTTTTTACTAAGATAAACCTATCTGGGTCTGAGTTAATCTGATGCCAAGGAGTAAGTTCTTTGTTACGGGCAGGCCCGGCAGTAACTCTTACTGTTCAACTTCTCCCACAGAATTTTATGAACAGACCAGAATTTATGAATACACAGCGCTGAGCCTGGATTCACCTGCAGGATATAGCCCACGGCTACCAAAGAACAACCCCAAATTGCAGTGATAAATGGGACACGCTGGCGGGTCAGAGCAGGTGAGTGTGCTTGTTCACACCACATCTGAGAGGCAGGCGGGACAGGTCCAGCACTGGGCTGGAAACCGGGACAGCCATGGTTCAGCTACTGCCTGGGCTGGGGTGATGGGGTGTAACTGGGCAGTAGCAGACCTCTCTGTGGGAGCCTTCAGGGGAGTGCTCTGAATTTCAGCGGTAGGGAGGGACAAGCAGCAACTCCATAGGTTTAAAGAAACCTGCAATAACAGATGTAGGAACAAGTTAAATTAAAAAAAACCCAAACAACCCACAACTGAGTGAAGGGCGCCACAAGCTGTGGCACGTGCGGAGAGCCGCCATGGGTGTGGGTCGCTGGATGTGGGTCTGACCGCTGCCTGTGCGATAGCAATTTCAATGAGCACAACATGGTGCTTGTGCTAATTCTTGAGCAATTACTGGGTCCACCCCAGGCAGCGTGTGCACCTGGCGCTCACGGGTGCTACTGGAGCTCTGACAAAAGCCCAGGGTGCAGAGGGTCCCGCAGGGCGGTGTGGGGTGGGGGTGGCTGCTCTTGGGCCGGGTGGGAGAGGGTTTGGTAAGGTGGCTTCTTGGGCACTGGGTACGGGAGGGCTGAGCCAGAGCTTAGGGTCTGTCTTCGAGGATGGTATGTGCCCAGGGAAATGACCGGGTTAAAAAGCACTGCAAGACTTAGGATTTTTATTCCCTGTTGTCCTCCCCCGCCCCTGGAATTAAGTGAATCATCCCTTAAATAATTCAAGGAAGAGAGTGTTTTAGTCCTTCTTGTCCACGTGAGACCTTCTTCATGTCGCCCTCGCACATGCTCATCTGCTAGCCATTAAGTTATTTCATGTTCAGTAGGGCTTAGAAAATGCCAGGGTGTTTTAAGTATTAGGTGGTTTAAAAAGAACTAGGTAAAAGAAAGTATAACTATTAGGTATAGACAGAATTACAGTAAAAAGTTGTTGAGTGCTTTCCAGGAGGACACACAAGCTCAGACTTGCCTTGATCTGTTTCCGCCCATGTCTCACAGTCTTTTTTTCTGATTCATTTGGGAAGCTTCCTTATCTGTGCATTGCTCAGTAAGGGGTATGCCATCTGCATATTATTGTAAATTAGAGGATTCATCCATCTACTATCTTAGATGAATATGGCTTTCCTGCAGGAATTTGTTAAATTGTATAAATTTAATTCTCATATCCCTTCTGGAATATTGAACAAAACTCGTTTTATGACTGTAGGGTTTGAAAGCAGAAGGGGCAGTAAACTAATATAATTAATCATTGTGTCATTGCTACAGAATAATGGACTAATTCTCTTCCTAATTTCCAGTTACTTATCATTTTAAATCTCACAGGGAAAGCAGCACTGTATAGAAGGCAACAAGGAACAACCAATTAAAAGAAAGTGTTTTGTTTCATCATCTTAAGCAAGTGTAACAGAACTAAGGGAACTCTGTTTGTGATTAGTTGCATTTGTTCTTTGAGTTTTCACACACAGTTAGATATTTCACTGAACTGCTTCACATGGAAAAAATAATGAATTGCCCTGTACTGACGTATTTTGTGCATCAAATTTGCATGTTTAAAAAACACTCAAGTACACAGTAATTGGCTTGAGTTAAAATGAACAAAACAAGCCATCTAAAACTCTTAGTTGAGATTTTATTTTTTTTTACATCAACTGTGAAAAAATTAGAAATTCCTGCAATTACAAAAATTCAGTCGTAATCTGGCACTCTGTCCTAATTTGGGCCACTTAAATGAAATACTTATGTTTTATTTACAAGACTGTTTTGAAAATTTATTTCACAGCTGAATTCAACTCTGCTGTTACAGGTTGGGGAGTATATTCTTTACCAGCTGATCATTTTAAATGTGTCTACTACCTGTCACTAGTTTTGGTGTGACACTGTGGGCTCTACTAAATCTTTGCAGGTTCAAGTTTAGACTGGCACAATAAAGATGACCAATACCTCTGATATCTCCCACGGGGATTGGAATTTGGATGCTTTTAGAGAAATTTAGGCCTTTTCTGCTAGAGGCAAGGGGAGAACAAATAGGAATGAAGCACTAGCAAAAATTAGTTCAGAGATAGCTAAGGAAGGAGCTGGAAAAAAAGCATCACTGCAAAGACTGTCTGGAGCCTGTGAAGATGCAGCTGAGTACTACATGAGATGAAGGAAAGGTGGAGTGGGAGTGCAGGAGGGAATAGGAGGTGCTTGACTGGAATAGAGAAGCAAGATTTGGCACACGTGAGATAAGACTCCATGGGATGGGTAGGACAGAAGGTGAGAGGGCTAGTAATATCTGACAGGAGTGAATAGAGGAGGAAGATAAATTGGTAGTTCCTGTTGCTGTACAGAGTTCAGCATCATTTCTGGCAGCAAGCTGGAAAGCATTTAGAGGCTGAGCTTTCAACTATAAATTCTCATTAAGTAGAGGCCCAGTAACCCTATCGGAAAGGTTAGAAATAAAACAGCAAACAAGGCAGCATTTTTTCCACTGGTTTTCATGTAAGTACAGCTAATTGAACTGAACCTAGAGGAAGTACTGACTTGAACCATTGGGGTTTTTTGGGGTTTGTTTTTGTTTTTTTCTTGAACAGGAATTCAGCATAAACTGTTTGTTACTTGGAAGTTTTTTTAATCTGGAACAACTTTAGTTGCTGTGGAACCCAAATTAGAACCTAAACAAATAATTAACATGTTTGACCCTCTACTTAAATGTAATAAATTCAATATCAGTTTTGGGCAATACTGTTTTCTGCATTCCCCAGTTCAATCCCACTTCTCATTTATCCTGCCCAGATTCCTTCCAGCCTCCTGCTTTGAATCAGGTGGTGCTATAGGTTGTAGAAGACATTCCGGTGTGATGAGTTGGAGAAAATTGGTGGGGTTTGGACTGTGAGTAGCATTGCTTAGAGTTCTCTTTTTTTGGTATTTCTCTGTTACTGCTTCCATCCTCGTGACAAACTTCATGAAGTGTGCAGAGGAATGACCTACCTGCCTGTCAGACACTAGGGAGGATATTTCTCCACATTCTGTTGTACTGCTAAGCCAGCTGTCCTCTGTGCCTAATCGTCAGAGGAGCACTGCTGTGACAAGCCATTTGGAAAAAAAGTAGCAGGAATTGTGTGGGTTTTCATCTAGAACTGACATCAGGTGTTGAAAACATTTTAAAGAAAATGCTGGGAAATTCATATAGAAATTGCCATGCAACAGTTCATGCCAGTTATGTTGTTAGTAAACTTAAATGCTGTACAAGCAAGCTTTTTGAGTTTGATTTTTGTTTTACTCTGTCTGGAGAACATGGTGTCAAGTTCCCATTTTTTATTTTAAGAATAGTCTTAAAGACTTGATTGCTCTTTGATCCTAATGTTGTGTTGAAGGTAGTTCAAAGTTATAAGGAGTTATGTATGCTGTATCTTAATGAAATGCTTGTCTGAAATTGTACTGATAGCCTGCTGTGAGAAAATCAATTTGCCATCAGCAAACTGAATGTACTTGATGCTCAATTTAGTTCACCCAACTACTTCATGTTCTTTCCCTATAGTAAAACAAAAGGGTCCTGAGAATTAATTACAGTGTTAGCATCTGCTCATGGCAGCTTTGCTGATATACTTAGTGGAATAAGATAGTTAAGGCAGGAGTGAGATGGAGTGTAAAGTTTTTCCTACTACCATTTCTTATGCAGATATCTTTTAAAGGACAGGCCTCTGTTGATTCCTGTACATACTACTTCTTTTTGCAGTAGAGTACCCAGTTGTATATAAAATTAGCAAATACCGATTGCTTCCAAATAATTTGTGTTATGTCACTTTTTCATGGTTCGTATTTCTATAAATATTGCTGGCTGCACAGTGGAGTATTGTTTATCTGAACACTGGTAATAACATTTCTTCCTTTAAAGTAAATTCCAAACTTTTGGGGGATCAATAGGTGAATGAGAAGTTTGCTGAGATTACAGGTTCCTGAGATTCCTGATGTTGAATCTTATATTAGTATAATTCCAACCTGCTGTGCCAAGTACACTGTGGAGCAACCCTGAATGCCAGGCAAGCAGTCTTTGGTGTTGTGCAAAATCCTCTTTGACAGTTTCATCTCTATTAACATTAAAAGATGCTAGTGTGCTAACATGCCAATCTAAACTGAGGTTTTATTGTGCTAAACTTAGACTGACCTGCAGCAGAAGGCCACAAAATATTGGTGATTTTAGGATCCTGTAATTGTGTATTTTAATGCATATTCAGATAAATAAATCTCACTCACTTGAGCTAGAAGAAGGATCAGGTCCTGTACTTTTTGTCTAGGCTTTTTCTTTTTGCTGAAACATCACAAGGTATAAATTACCTTTCCTGGAATGCCTGAGAAAACACAGCCTCTCAAACCCAAGAGATTTTCATTATTTGTAAGTTCTCTGTATTTTCTGTCATGTTGAATTTGAAATGTGTTCATCCATATCACTGTATTTTGGAGAGGATCATCTTAGATTTCTATCAGATAGTGCCTGAAATTCGGTCTTGCCATGAATGATTGTGATGCCAGTAATGGTAGTAGGGTTAGTCCTGTTTGCGTTGGAGAACAATTTCAGTTCACGTAATTATAATAAAAACCCTAAGTTTGGTGAAGTAAGAACAGGTTCATTGTCCTCACTAATTTGAAAGATGAAAATTATGACCAGAACTAGTGGGAATTCTAAGTGTTTTTAATTTTTTTTTTTCATATTTTCTGACAAGCTGCAAGCACAAATGGGAAAATTGTGTTCAGAAAATTTGCATGTGGCCCGTTAGTTGCTTGTGGGTTTTGAATGATATGTCATTATCCAAAGAAATACAATCCAAGCTTTCATTAGATTAAGCTTTTCCTTCTTGAAGACATTTGAATATTCTTTATGATATAATTTAACTTTATTCTTTTCTATATATATACAACATTATCATTAATGCTTCAGCTTTTATATTGGATACAATTCTTAATTTTATGTCCACTAGGTTGCCATATACCAAATGCTTTTAACTTCTTAACTCATAAAAAAATTGTTGAAGCAGAGCCTGGCACTGGCCAGGTGCAGTGATAATTAATACTGAATTGAAAAGAAAAATATCTAAATCATATATTTCATAAATGAATACTCTTATAAAACTGTAGTAACATAGTGTGACATTTAATATGCACACCTGCATATCTTGTTTCTTCTATCAACTACAATTTTAACCAAAGGTTGAAAGAGTGGATCTTTGTTCCCTTTTGGCCTAGCAATTGAAAAGCATTTCTGTATTTTGTAGATATGCTTTATTAGAACATCACATGGCACGAAATTTGAAATCTACGCATGTATAACAGTTTTTGAAAGAATGTGCGGTTTGCTACTCTTCCAGAGCAAACACATCCTCTAAATATTTGGTAAATACTTTGAATGATTCCAGAGTATGTCTAGAGAAACCCTTGAAAATAAAAGGTGGTCTAAGTGAAATGAAAACACAACTGAACTATCAATAATCTTGGTAATGAAAGAACAGCCTATCTGGACCTCAGAACTGGGCTGTGCATCCCCATCCTTTTCTGTTTGTCAAAAATGTGCTGCAGTTACATAGATGGGGAGGTAACAAACAGCCTTAAAACTAAAAAATCGCTTTTTCTAAAAACTGGTTTAATCATGTGCTCCATCCCTAAGTCTGAGAGAAAGTAGAATCTACTAGTTGTGTAGGGAAGTATTACTGAAATTAGCAGTTTACTGAAATCATTGTGCTTTTCTCCCCTCAATTTGAACATATTTAATGGGCAAATGTCATAAATACACAGTTTATAATGGAACAGTCATTTTGACATTTAAGCTTCTTAAACATTTAACATATATGGACTATTACCTGTTCTTAGCCAAAATATTTGATCTATTACACACAGAAAATGCTGTTGTCCTTCAGAACACAGACTTTCTTATATTATTGTTTTGTCAAAATGACTTAATATCATGAAGTGTTTTAGCTGTTACCTTTCTTTTCATCATATAAGTAGTTCCCATTGTGTACATGTAGAAAGAGTATGTTGAACTTAAAATCTTCATAATTTGTTATTCCTTTTTAAAAATTATTTATCATTTTGTATCTACTTATAAAGGCCATCTTAATTAGGAAAAAAGTCTTATATTTCTTTATAAAAATAAGATGGTTATTTATTAAAATTGCTGGTGAGAATGTTTGTGATCCCTTTAGATATGAATAGATACTTAGGTGAATTGAAAACTAGTGTTACTTATGACTGTCGAATATAGTTCCAAGCAAGGTATATGTTTTATATGTATTTTAGCAGTATTGAGGGGAAGAAAAAACCAGAAACATGTTTTATCATTCTAGATTTTTTTTATGACATATGGTAATTGTTAGCTTGAAAATAGCCAGGATGCATTTTCACATATGCTGTAAGATTTCCAAAACTATTTTTTTCTATGTTAGATTTGGTCCAGGAGGTGTGCAAAATCTTGTGATCTTCATTCCTTGTATTTATGTGAGAAATAATTGTCAGAAAGAAGTACCTTTTTGGAATGCTTCAATAACAAAGAAATGGAAACGTGTAAGTAATGTCTTCTGTGGTTTCAATTTCATAAGAAGGGAATCAATTTAGTAAATTTTTCTTTGGTGTGGGAAAAGCATTCCTGATAGCCTAACATTTCATACAGTTGGGAGGAAAAATTATAAGTTTTGTACATTGCTTGATTTCTCTAGACATTGAAAAGTTTTCATCTGTAGAAGTAGCATGTTTTGTGTCTAGCATTTTTCATTACAGATGCTAATTAGCAATAGCTAATAAATGATGGTGTTATGCATTATACTCAGAAGAGAATCCAGGAGCTCCAAGAGCAATTGGATCCATCACTGAGATTGGACGCCTCCTCCAAGAAGCTCTCAGCAAAATACCAAGTGCACAAATGGTATTGAAACAGCATATAGCTTTGATTAGAGCAATTTATTTATATATGGATTTAAATATGAAAAGTGAAAGAAGTAGAAGTCGTAAGAGAGAATGATAGGAAGGGAGGTTTTATTTAATAAATAATTTGTTGTTGCAGTAGCACAGGATATCGATTGCTTCCTTTTTCCTGTGGTCCATTATAGTTGATAGTTTTGGTTAATTTAGTTAATTTCTACAACAGATGCTCTATTTGTCGTGGGATTTGAAAAATGTTGTCTGACCTATAGGGTATATTTTAGCATGTGGATTAGATTGTTTTGTGGATTTTTTTTGAAGTAAGCATCCTTTGCATGTTGCCTGCAACTGCATGGAATTGAACTTGATGATTCAGATAGTCCCAGGTATAAACTCCCATGAAGGGGTGAAGGGTCTATTATCTTTACCTATGTTTGATGTCAGTAAAATATGGAATATTTTGTTACAAGTATCTCCTATTTAACATATGTCAGAAATGTTTCTGTAGTTTATTTTTCAAACCACATCATTGTCCTGATCGACTCCTTACTATACTATATTTCTGTGGCCAAAAGATTTTACTGTCAGCTTTGAAGGGCCTTCATTGCTTGTCTTTCATTAATCTATGATAGCTAGGTACATCACATTGTAAGCCTCACCTTCTTTTATAGTAGTAGAATGTTTACAAGTCCACCTTAAAATACTTTGGGAATATAACTCATGCATGTAGCTTAAAAAAAAAAAATTCAGTAGAGGTCCTTCTTTCAAATAACACTGTCTCTGTTGACTGTGGCTGGACACATAGGGCAACTGCACATGTAACAAAAATCTCCTTTCTTCTGTTCTCATACTAGTTCAGCTCATAAATTTGACAGGTGTTAATTTTTTTGATAAATTTTCATCAAGTAATAGATTATAAACTCAGACTAAAGTTATTATTTATGAGGTTACAGGGCAGCTGCTGATTCTTTCATGCTCCTGTACCTGCTGCCAAAAGACCAACCAAATGGACTTTTCATTTTTTTTTTTTGTTTGCTTGGGTTTTTGCTGCTTTTTGCTGAAACAGTATGTGTTTTCATCTGCTTCCTTATCCAAGGCTGAAAAGTCTTGATTTGAACTTGTCTAATTTCTCACATGTTTTTAGCATGTAAGTGTAGAAAGGTTATAGGTTTTCTCTGAGATGATTTATCTTTTCATCTATTGTTGGCTAAGCCAGAAATTTAGAGGGAAGGTAGGAAATCATATTAGAACAAGTCTCTAATAAACCGTCACAACAGGTGCATACAGTTTATTGAAGGCTATTTCATTGCCACAGGCCAATGGCTAAGATAATTAGAGAGGACACTGTTTTCTTGTATATCTCATTTCACTTATACTAGTTTTTTAACTATGGAAACAATTTCATATTCTTTACACAGCAGTCTGTGCAAAATTTCTGAAATAGTTTGTGGTGGTACTGAAAAAGTTTTAGGGGTCTTCAGACCAAAGAAGTTTGGAACAAGTGCGTTAAATTTAATGGTAGGCAATCTTTAAGAAGGCGTATAGAAAGTTGTATTGGATGGGCAAAGTAAAGTAACTGTAAGAATTAACTTTTACTCTTGACATTTCTATTCAGTAAATACGATCTTAGAACAGTGCATATAATTCACATTCCCCTGTTTGTGTTCTTAAATTTTTGATAGATTTCTGGGTTTTATGACTGTTCAAATTGCATGTCAATGGCAGTATAAAAATGAATGACATTTAATTTAGTACCACTGAGCTTTCATTTCAAGAAAGATCTCAGTAAAATGCATGAATGGGATATAGATCCTAGGAATGGTTTTCTGTACCCTTTTTCCCCCTTCCAATCTTTGAAAGCCAATCTTTGAAATTATAGTTGACATTTTGGTATTTTTTTTTGCATAAAGTAGTTAGCTTAGCATGTGTTTGTGTGCACAGAACCATGTGTGTTCCTGTGAACTTTTTTATTGAATGTAAAAGAAAATTGGTACCTTCCCAGATCATGATAACAAAATATGGAATTAAGGAATACATACGTTTGATCATGCCAGAAAACCAAACACAAAAGAACAGCAATGAAGAAAAGAGAGCAGGGTTAACATAACTTCTAGGGAGAAAGGCATGTTTGGTTGCTTAGCTTTTTCCTCTTCTTAATATAATTACTTTATTTGTGATCTTGCATTAAAATCTGCTTTACTGTCATCTAAGGAATCTTTGTGTAACTTACAATTAATTTTTAATTAGTGCTACCTTCAGTGCATTTTCACAGACACAGTAAAATCTGTAATTTCTTGTAATTTTATAATTTATTTTAAATACATAATGATATAGCTCTTTACCTATGTAATATATGTACTAGTATGTAACTTCATGCAATGCAGAGTACTTTTTTGGCAGGCACATATTTAGCTGATGTTTGATTTTTATTTCGTAATCATAAACTTTTATATAACTTTAAAAATCCAGATCTTTGGGTGTAAGTATTGAATGACTGAACGGTTTTGATCAGTATCAGACAGGTCTAAGGCTAGCTTACAGGTTGAGCTAGCTTTATACATGTTTACAGAGTTTTCATTTTTAAAGTTTTAATACTGAGAATGCCAAGTATTAGTACACAGAATACCAAGAGATTTTCTGCAGTCATGTCTAAAGCAATTTGTCTTTTATATTTAGTAAGTAAATTGAATTTGGAAAAATGTTGAACTGGATGCCATGACTTGCAAATTGATTCCTATCTCAATGGTAAAATCAGTAAATGTTTGATCTTGAAGGAAAAAATTTTGATGATTTCTGAATACAAATTCCAACATGTCTTTGTACAGTGGTCTCCACTTTTCACCTGAGGTTACAGTATTTTTATAAAGGATAGGTTGGGCCTATCTCGGCTATTAAAGAAAAAAACCCACATAGAATAAAGATGCCACCTTGTGGGTGAAATAAATGATGCGGTAGACAAGTCAAAATAACTTGTTTACCAAATAGAGTCTATGCATTTGTGACTCATTGCTAGAATGTGAGCTTGTATTTTCTTAAAAATTTACAATTATTTTTGGAGTTTACGTTCAGTAATTTTGTATGAAGTGTCTAAGTAACTGCAGTTGGACCATTCTGGTCTTAAGTGTTGAATGACTGCTAAAAATCACACAATGTAATTTCATTCATGCTCCTAATCACCACATAATTTTGGCATCAAATTCAATTGTTTGTAATGTATTGAAGCACAATTTTGATGCCATCATCCTAACCTGAGTGGGTAACCAAAATTAACAATTTTGTAGATATTCCCTGTATGAAAACAGAATGTTGATGCATTCAGGTTCCCGTACTGGAATTATTCTCACTACATACCTGGATTAAAATGTTATATGTATTACTTTGTCTTTCTTAGCTGCACGTGATGGATTTCTTACAGCAGTCCGTGAAATACCAGGTGTCTACAGACCTTGGTGCCATGGTTTTGAATCACCTTTGTCTTGGGTAGGTTTATATATAGTGTTCTGGATTTTGAGGACATTATTTCAATGGTTTTTTTCCTCTTTCAGTGGTAATGACCTCTCATAGCTGCTGTATATGGGGAACACAACTGAGAGGAATGGTATCAATACTTAAAAAATATGGACCAGCAGACTATGGCTGTGTCAGCTCACTAGAGCTCTCAACTGAAGGCAGTAGTGACGCTTGGTATTCATGCCACAGTCCAGCCAGGTATCAGATATTGTCCAAGCAGTTTCAGATAGAAATCTGACTTCTGTTCCTACCATGAAGTATTGTGTAGTGTTCATGTATTCCATTTTGTACAGAGAGGGGTCTGTGAAGTGCTTCAGGTGAAAGACTCCAGATATAAAACCTACATTACTCTTATTCTGGCCATTTTACCTGAATTTACTTGTCCTCTTTATTCTTGCATAGATTCTTGGAGACTCATTCATTTTGGTCTTTTGCTTTGGAAAAGCTATCTTTGCTGTTCAGCCCAGGTTTATTGCACAAGAATCTCATAACAAACTCTTCAGGATCAGTTAAGCTTATTGTGGCATCCCAAATCTTTGATTTGACACTGGTGTGGGGGACACTTTCCAGTGTTGTTAGAAGTGTTTTAAAAGTACTCCTGTGACTACACGCTACACAACATCTTTTTTTCATAAGTCACGTTGAAGAGCTCAGAATTGTGACCCACGCAACTTATAGTTTAAATGTTGCTGCCATGCAGCATCTGCATTTTGTTGCTGGTTGAGGAAGTATGCCTGTAGAAGAGCATCTGAGTTACACAGTTCTCCGATGTGGCAAGAAATAAGCTGATGGGGGTTACCAAGACTGGTGTCAGGTTGTTCTGGAAGCCAGCTGCAGGTCAAAATCCAGCCTCTAGTGGAGTCGTCCACCCTGTTTGAGCTCTGGTACTCATCCACCTAGGAAATAGCCCCTTACCTTTTGCTCTTTGCATTACCTGTCTTGTACTTGTCCACAGGGTTGTTAACTCCTAGGTGTTCAGATTTTCTTTTAATAAGAACACTTTTATTATGGTTTTTGAAGAAGATGATGATCTACAAGGAGAAGAAGGTTTATTTTTGCAAATAGCAAAGATAAGCTACACGTGCAACTGAGAATTTGCATTTATCTGCCTCCAGACAAGTACTTACCTCCCCATGTGATGGAAAAAGACTTAACTGCAAGGTTCAAGCAAACGATTTATTTGAACTTCACTCGCAGACTTAACACGCCACTATTGCAGGTTTTACAGATACAATGGAGGAATGCACTATTGCAATTTTTTAAGGCAAGAGTAGTACATTATTACAACCACAGGCGATTCGCAGACAGCCACAAGCACACATGTGTTTAGAAGCTTAAAGCATAAACAGTGTTCACTTATCCCTCCAGGTAAGGGCTTTCAGTCCCAGGGAAGTTACCTCGACCGGCATCCCGATCAAGGGGGGGAAGGGTTTCTTTCCCAAACCAACTGTATAGTTGGAGAAGTGACTCCCCCATTTCCAACCTGAATCTTAAGAGTTTTTATCCCCTGACTTGTGGAATGGTGTGTATGACTATGTCTGAGTGGATTATGATATATGCCTAAATGGATTATGTATATCTGAGTGGAGTTTCCCCTTATCTTTCCTTTATTGGTCTGTGATTGTTTGAATACACAAGGCTGTCATTTGAAACTGAAGCTGAAACCCTCCAGGTTTTGGGTTGGTTTTTTTTTTTTTTACCTTGCTTCCTCAGGCAACTGAATAGTGGTTGGATTGAGACTCAGGGCATACTATTTGTTAAGGGATTTCAAGGCTCAGTTCAGGTTTTGGTTCTTTGAATGGCACAGCCACCGCCCTGTTTAGTTTAGGCTTTATCAGACAACCCAGGGCTAAGCTGTCTACACAGCTCCCCGTGAGTCGTCTCTGCAGAGAGACAGGGCCTCAAGGCAATCCAAGGCTGGGTGGCTTTTGTAACCCCCCATGAGTCGCCTGTGCGCACTAGACGTGGTGAAACTCATTTGTGAACTATGAGCCACATAGTTCCGCACACGTCTAACCTGGAGAAGGCTGCTTCAGAGTTCCTGCCTTCGGCTTTGCCCCTTCACATGTTCCAACACGTGCAAAGCAAGACCCAGCCTCTCCCAAAGCATCCATTTCCATAAAAACTGGATGTATGTGCTGGAAAGAGCCATGACACAGTCCAGGTCCTGATGTGAATTATCAAAGAATCAGGGCTTCATGGTGCACAGTAGGGAGTACTTGCCCCTCAGTTTAGCCACAGTGGCCTCAGTAGTCTAACGGCTAAATGAATTTTTATTGCAGTAGTTGTTTTTTTGTGGTTTTCTGTTGTCCAAATTTCAGAGAGATATCCAGAAATATATGACACAATTCTTTTCGACTTAGTCAAATAAATAAAGTACTACATTTCCAGTGGACCATAAAGTAATAGACTTGTGCCAAACAGGTAATAGGTCCCTAGCTTGATGTGTTTATAACCTCAGTGCACAAAGGAAAAAATCAAATTCTACATGAACACAGCACGTGATAAAGCGGGGTCTTGTGACAGCACTTGTAATATTTCATGGAGATGACTAGCCAGACATTTCCTGGAAAGAGGCTGCAGTGTTTTGATATTATTTTTCATCTTACAGTCTTCAAATGAGGTCTTATTGGTAGCATTCTTTCACAGGTTAGTAGATTTTTTTTTCTTTTACCTTGGAGATTTTTTGCCTAAGACTGTACTCCATGTAAAATGTATCATGTGTACATCAGAATCTATTGGAAACCAGGCTGCTAAGCTCGGTGAGCCTCTAAAGGAAGGGTTAAAAAAATTCCAAGCTCAGTCAGGGGGGAAAAAACAAAAGTTGTTTAAAGCTGCTTTCTTTAGCAGGGGTCCAACTAAAACAAATGTAGTACTTGGTCTTTCTGCTTATTTGAAGTATCTGTGAGCCACATAGTGTTCCCTTGGCTTTGGATTCAGTTCTTGCTTGTTTGTCTGTAGGTTTCAGGAGGATTATTAATGTAACCTATGTAAATACCTAGGCAGGCTGCTTCTTTTCCATGACTAACTTTGGTTCAGATTAGGCAAAGACAATTTCTGTCCACTTCCTTTTGTACGGACAACTAGAGTAATGCAGATGGGAGTTCTGCTGTGCAGCTGAGCAAGTCATGGCTGGCAATTACTTTCTCCATGTCTGGCATCTCAGATTATTTTGTAAGGGACTGGTTTTACTTCTAGGCAAGAGATGGAGTTAGACCTTCTTTATTTGGTAGATGGAAAGGTAGCGGAATTCCTGATGCCAGGTCCCAGCTCTGAAATCTGCTACTTGCTCACGTGCTGTCACCGTGACCTGCTGAGCAGGCTGGAGGGGGGGCTGTAGTAGCACAGGCTCTTCCCTGTGCTGAGCAGGGCTCAGACTGTCAGATATGCTGTCTCCAGTCTCTCCTGGGGGCTGTGTGGTGGCTTTTCTTGGCTGATGTTGACCATAAGAGGTCATGTATTTAAAAAAAAAAAAACAACCACTATTGCAGCATATTAAAAAAAGTTGCTAGTCTGAAGATGTTTTAGGCTGTTCTTTGTTATGCTTTAAGTTAACTGGTTTATATACCCTTAGGAAATAATCGATGACATTAGAATCATCCAAGAAGCCCAGTAAATACTCTGGTAATAACTGTCAGATGCAGCTTTTTTATATGTGGTTTTGCATATCTTTTAAGCATGCCAAGCTCTGCTTTATAACCCTTTGACCTATTATAACTATGGTGTTTATGTATATTTAAACAGTAATGTAGTGCAAGAAATTAACATCGTATTTACTCTTCAAAATATACTACTGCAGCTGTCTATTCCTAATGTCCTGTAAGAGGGCTTTGTTTTGAAAGAGTCATCTTTCCTAGGGCAGCTGAGTATTCTGAACTTAATACTTTGTACCCTGCTCAGAAATT
The DNA here is from genome assembly GCF_000737465.1 of Haliaeetus leucocephalus. Lineage (NCBI taxonomy): Eukaryota > Metazoa > Chordata > Aves > Accipitriformes > Accipitridae > Haliaeetus > Haliaeetus leucocephalus. Next base: position 11,001,918 of record NW_010972609.1, read on the forward strand.
ACAGGTTATACGAAACATACTCTAAAATTCATTCAAACTTTTAAAACTTATTATGTCTAGGAGAGAAAGATTTAAGATTACTGAGTTTCTGGTTGAAGTACTTCAAGCAGAAATCCATACTCCATTAGGTTTTGTAACATTATGTGACCTTAATTTTCCAGGTATTTTGCCCTTCAAATTGAAGATAGTATTTTAATACTATTTAAGTCTCCTGAAGAGCCTTGTAATATGATAGGCTTAAGTTGTGAAACATTTGAACAAAATGAAAGATAAAAAAGTAATTTAGGATTTTGTATTCTTTTTAATGTATAGCAACATAAAGATACGCATCAAATAATACATTGAAATAGATGATAAAAGGGTTTTTTGGGGTGCATTTATCAGTGAAATTATGTGTACATGCAGTCAGCCATATTTCTTCTATGAAGGTCTTTCTTTACACTTGATTATTTTCAGCAAAGCCATTCCCAGTGCTTTGAACTTAGGAATTTGTCTCTTATGCTGTGGTGTACTTCAAATAAAATTCTACCTGGACAGCAGCTGTAGGATCCCATCTCAGGACATGAAATAGAATTACAGAGCTATACTGACTTGTTGGGGAAAGGGCTGAAGAATTATTTTTCACAAATGTTATAGAAAAAGATAGGGGAGAAACTTACGTTTTCATATTAATAAAGGTGATACAGTCTTTCAGTAACGTTAAATACGAGGAAATTAAAATTACCAGCAGCTAGTGTTGCACGTAGCTCCGTAATGTGTTAAAACTGGACCTAATAAATTACAGCAATAGCTTCTGATGTTTTACCCTCTATAATGTAATCTTTGAGCAGTCAAATAGCTGTCCAGTACGACAGATGCAAAACACATCACTTTTGAAAAAAGTAGGAACATTACGTAATTGAAGTGTATGGCACTTATGTTGGATATGCAATTATACGTATTCACAGGTATATCTGTACATTTAGTAAGTTTGTATCCTGATGACTACCCCCTTTTTTTGGTCTAAAAATCATGTTTTATTCATATACACCAAAAGTATCAATTGCTAGATTTTCTGTAACTGTCTATAACACTGATTATTACTATACTCTGTAACAACCTAGCATAGATTGCCTTATTTAAAGATTTTCATTATTTTGCTGATAAAAACAAAATATTATTTAACAGAATGTCCTTTTTGCAGGCTTGTGTGCTGGTAACTGCCTAACAGATTATATGAATATTACAATGTCAAACAGAATCACCTGGGGTGTGGGTATTAATACTGAGACATCGTTCAGTCATAGCTTCAGGTTGGGCATTCTAGTTAGTACAGGAAGGAGTTCAAAACACAATTCAGCAAGCAAAGATTAATTACATCTTGCTTGTCTGAACTGTTGTTTTCTTGTTCTTGGCTGCCAAACACTGAGATTTTCCCATGTATTTCATTAGTTGTTTCCCAGTCCCTTGGGCTTAGCTGTATATTTTGTATACTTCTCTGATAGTTTCAAATGTCGCGGTCGGTAGTGGCTACTAAATTTGGCCTTACTGGCTGGTCCAGTTTTGGTGGAGTCAGAATCAATTCCTTTTGCTGACAAGACTTCCAGTTCTGATATTTAAGCATTGCAGGCTGCCTTGGCACTTGGCGAGTGTGAACATTCACCCTGTATTCCTGCCAAACTTGGAGAGGGACAACTGTGAGTGCAGAAAGGCAGCCAGAAATCTTGAATCAGAGCTGTGAAAAATTAAGTTCCCTTTTGTCTGTGCTTTTGGACTCTATTTTGCCAAAAACTACCAACTTGACCTCTGCTTTGCTAAATTTTACTAACTAGTAACTGCAAGTAATCTAAAAAAGATTGTTCCAAGTTAACAAAGATTGCATATTCGCTGATTTTTTTGTTTCAGCTAGAGTCCATTTTACTAACTCAGAGTAATTAGCCAAGCATCCTAGCACTCTGAAATGAACAGAGCAAGGGTTTAGGAAGATTGTGGAAAGGAAATTGCAATCAAAATATGAAAAGGTTAAAAACATAAACAAATTTTCAGTGTTGGTGGAGTTAAGGAAAGATCTTTGTCAGATATCTAGAAGTACTGAGTTCATACCATAACACATCAATTTACTTTATCTGTTAGAACTTTTCTGAGCCAGTATTTTTGTAATCCCATTAGTCTTTATTGGGACAAGCTTCTGTTTGAGTTTGGAAGGATGAATCTTTTCTACATCTTGCCATCACTAAGAACTAAATAAATTTGTGGCCACTGTTTCTGCCATTTGCAGAATCACTTCACAGTCTTATGTCAACTGTAATGGTGGTATCGACAGTCTTGTGATCTCTGGTGGTGTTGCATGGTAAGCCCTGTATGGCATTCTTAAGCAAAATGAAACTTTCATGTTCTTCACATTCCAGTCACAGATAAAAATAATTCTGGTAAAACATAGGGCAAGAATGTTTCTGTCTAGCATTTTACAAGTGAAGAACAAAACTTAGTTTTAACTTTGAAGAAATGACATGGTCTTGTCCTTTTAATTGGAAGAAAGGATCCTTTGCCTGTGAAAATTAAATCCTCCACAGTTTGTAGTTGCTTTTCAAACTCGTCAACCTGACAGTGAAATCGTGTAATCTGATAATAGCATGCCTGAGGCTTATTGCAATTTTTTGGGGCAGTGGTATCAGCAGATGATGTGCTTTGTTGATTTTAATCACTTAGGGTTTGATTCTGATCCCACTGACCTGAGTGTAAACGCAAAGTAACTTCAACTTCACTGGAATTACCATAAACATCTCAGTGTAAATGAAATCTGCATTTATTTCATTGCATTTATGGTTCCACTATAGGATCTTCAGAAGTCTTCAAAGAAAGATAGATATGGATGACTTTTCCCATCTCTTCATGACAGCTTTCTTATTCAAATAGCATTCGTCGCTGACCAGTTGTTAAAATTCTCATGTATCTGTCTGTGTGTTTGTACTGACTACTCAAGGTCGTTGTGCTAAATGCACGCAATACTTGACTTTTCATTGTCTTACAGCCAGTTTGAGTTGCTTTAAGATTCCTGTGGCTTGTCACTAGAATTTCTCTTTATTCATGAGCTTTTGCGCTGACTTTATAGTCAGTTTGAAACTGATATGAATATATTTGAGTGTCTGTGGATGGATGCAGTAATTGGACATGTTCTAGAATACTTTCTGGTAAGTGGCCATAAATAAAAACTATTGAAATGTAGGATCTAATCCTGTGGTCTTTTTTTCCATCTCTGACACTGTCAATAGGAGATCTGTCTTCATAGCAGGGACTAAGGCGTTAGACTTGTACAGAACAGTAATGTAGCTTGTTCATGTTGTGGTTTAACCCCAGCCAGCAACTAAGCACCACACAGCCACTCGCTCACTCCCCCCCACCCAGTGGGATGGGGGAGAGAATCAGAAAAAAAAAGAGTAAAACTTGCGGGTTGAGATAAAGACAGTTTAATAGCACAGAAAGGAAGAAAATACTACTACTAATAATACAATAATCATAATAAAAGAATTGGAATATACAAAACAATTGATGCACAATGCAGTTGCTCACCACTCGCCAACCGATGCCCAGTTAGTTCCTGAGCAGCGATCACCCCCCAGGCCAACTCCCCCCAGTTTATATACTGGGCATGATGTCACATGGTATGGAATATTCCTTTGGCCCGTTTGGGTCAGCTGTCCTGGCTGTGTCCTGTGCCAACTTCTTGTGCCCCTCCAGCCTTCTTGCTGGCTGGGCATGAGAAGCTGAAAAGTCCTTGACTTTAGACTAAACACTACTTAGCAAGAGCTGAAAACAGTGTGTTATCAGCATTATTCCCATACTAAACCCAAAACATAACACTATACCAGCTACTAGAAAGAAAATTAACTCTATCTCAGCTGAAACCAGGACAGTTCACAGCAGATTTTATAGCACAGATGTCTTCAGTGGCACAGACATGAATGTTTGCTATTTACTGAAGACTCCCTCTTGTAAGCTGAACTCTCCACAGCAGAATGTTCAGTAGTTTTTGGTATTTTTTTAATGTGATAAGACCAGTTAATTTGATGCTGAGCCTAATGTTCTTTTTTCCTCCTTTATTTTACTGACCAATAAAAATTAATGGGAATCCTGTGCCTGTTTGTTACTTGTGGTTCTCAAAATCCCCCATTTCAGTATTTTAAAATTTTGAATAAAAGGTGCTAACTGATGAAGGTCAGAGATATCTGTGTTAACTGCTGACTGCTACTTGTAACTAGTAATTAAGTAGTAACCAGTTTGTTCTCTCTGCTAATAAATCGGTCCACTGTATCTTTTATGCATCCTCAGTGTAATTTAGGGATAATACAGAAATGTTAAACAAAACCAATAGGAAAAGAAGGGAGGAGCATGAAAAAAGTGAGTATGGGCTGTATTTGTATACCAAAAAATACCTGCTTATTGTAACATGGTAATACATTTTAATTGAATGTCTGTCCTAGATTTGACTAAGCTATGGATATGGGGAAATAATTATCGATAAGTATTTCTAAAGCCCTGAAACACTGGCATATTTAGAGTTAGATCAACAAAATATTTGAAGCATGTTCACGGTCAGTGCTACATCACAGTACTTCTAGGTGTTTTAAGTTATGGAGGAGAGCTTAAGATCTCAGTCTGTTGTGTATGGGGAGACATATCTGCCTTAGAGTGGTGGTGTTCTGCGGGAGGGGATGTGTCTTTGGTCCTTTTTGTTCCCAGAGCTACAGCTGCGGGACAGCTCTGAACCATTCCCCTCCAAGAACTGAGGAGATCTTCACCGTCCTCTAACACGTGCCCAGATGTGAGGCATGGCGCACGCAACAGGCGGTCACAACAGAAGAGCTGGTGGAGTCTGTCCTGATCCCTGATGAGCCTAAACCATCATGCTCTTCAGGGAGAGCCCAAGATGTGCGCTTGGGTCTGTCAGTGAGAGGGGGGCTTGTCCCCCGCCGCGGCCTGGGCTGCCGAGGGTGAGAGCACTCCTACAGAAATGCTTTGGGTGCTCCGTAGCCGAGCAGCCACCAGCGCAGGCTGCACTGGAAACCCCATTTGGATCGAGACGCAGGATAACTTTTGAGCTGTTTTTTTTTCCTGGCACAAGTGGGGCAGCTGGGGGCATGTGTGAAAGCAGAATTTTAGGCGTGTTGAGGCTTCGAGCACCTGCAACACGCAGTAGGGAAGGTCACCCCTACCTGCTGCCTCGTTTCCTTTGTGGATCTGACCCTTGGTGGCTGCAGAAGAAAACAAACAGATCGGTCTAGAAGAGAAAGTCTCTAGAAGTGTTTGACCTAAACGATGGCTTTATTGTTGCTTGTACTGCCATGTTATTTTTCTTATTTTGTCACTGAGGGAAGGGGTGATAATGTATCCTAGCACTTCTGGTCTCTGTACAGACAGAAACTGATGCAGTTGTTAAAGCTAGACTGTAGTGCTGAGTAGGAAAGACCTGACTGTGTGAGTCTCTAGGAAAGTCTCCATGTGCTTTCTCGGAATCCCTGGCTTGCTTTTTAGGAATTCACCCCTCAGCTTTCTAGGCATTTACACTGGACTTTCTAGGAACCCCCACCTTCTGCTTTCTCGGTATATGTCCTCATTGCTTTTCAGGATTATTTCTCCATCTGCTTTCTAGGACCTTTCCCTATGCTGCCCAGTAATTTCTCCCCAATTTCCAGGAAATGCCAGTGTGCCTTCTAGAAATTCCCTCTTTTATTTCCAGGAATTTCCCTCTGCTTTCCAGGAATTCTTCCTGTCCACTTCCTAGGACTATTACCTCCCGTGTTTTGGGAATTTTCTTGGTGCTTTCTGAGAAATCTTGCCTCCAGGCAGGAATTCTCCAAGGGCTTTGTAGATTTTCTCTTTGTCCTTTGTAGGAATTTACCTTGTGTGTTTTAGAAAATTTTCCTTGTGCTTTCTAGGAATTCCCTTCTGCCTTCTAGGAATTTTCTCTGTGCTGTCCAGATGTTTTCTCCTGTAAATTCAGGGAATTTCCCCTCTTTTTTCTAAGACATTTTCTATGTGTTTTGTAGAAACTTTCCACATGTTTTTGAGGAATTACCCCTCTTTCTAGGAATTTATCATGGGCTTTCTTGGAATTCACCTTTCACTTTCTGGAAATTACCTTTTTTTTCATTTAAACTGAAGGTAAAAACATACTTCTTGTGAATTGTTATGTATTAATTTATTAACTAATAGGATCAACTATTTTTATAGTTTATATTTGAGGCCTTTTTTGTTGAGGCTTTGCTTTTTGCAAGAGGGTAGGATTAGTTCTAGCCTTTCTTTCTAAAGAATGGTGCACTGTCAGATTTTGGGAAAACCTACAAAACATGAAAAGATATTCACTGCTTTATTAGACCAGTTTGTAGTAAGCTATGTGCAGGCAGAGACCATCGTCTTGCTTTTGTATGCGCACATTGCCAGCTGCAATGAGGTCCTGGCCCTGCTTTTGTGTGTTCTAGGTGTTGCTCTTTTATAAGTAAAATTGCAGGAGGAGGCCACAGTATTAATTCATAGCTCTTGCAGTACTTGGCTTCCTGTACAAATTATTCTTTGTGTATTAATATTTTACAACATTAATTGTGATAAGTGACATTATCTTAATTTAACAGTTAAGGAAAATTGTAGCAGGAGGGTGATATAACTTCTCAGCTCCCGAAGGAGGTGCTACATCTAAGAGATTTAATTTCTGACTCAGTTTAGAATTATATATGCCAAAAGTAGAAATGAGCAATCAGTAAGGCTTACAACCCAGCATTCTGATTTGTTTTGTTTTTTAATTAAGTTCAGGTATTGCAGATGCTAAAAAATCATAGAGGAATTGAAATAAAAGAAGATCTGGGATGTTAGATTCTAATATATGGGCCACATAGCTTCTACGTTTAAACACCAGAAAGTTGAAAGTGGAAATTCCTAGTGTGTGACCATTCCTTATTCATGATGGACACCGTGTCTGTATCATCTGCCTTGACTAGTAACAACTAAATATATCTATGTGTGCTCTCATTCCCTTTGGATTCCTCACCATTTTAACTTTGATCAAAAGCACTTAAAAATACTTCTGGGTTGAGAAGGAAAAATAACTTCAGATTGCTTTTTGATCACATTGTTGATTCACAATGGAAAAGAAAGCAATCTGCAAATATGATAGGGAAGTGTTTCTAGGTGCCCAAAGCTGTCATGTAACATTTGCCTGTTTGTATCACATGCATATTATATTGTCCATGTTTATTAAAACAAAGCAAATATTCATCTGCTCCTCCTGTACAGCTTTTAATTGTATTAAATGAGCATTTGTCATCATTACTTAGAGTGGTTAAGGCAGATAATTCACTGCTGGAGCATTTGAGATTTGGGATATTTATTACCAAACGATATCTAACAACTGTACTCTGTATTCCAGAGTACTCTCTCTTCTTGCTGTATGCTGGATTCCTCTCAGCCACTCTCATTTTTATCTGTCCATGGGGCTGTCTGCCATGCTATCTGTTCATTCTTTAATTGGTTAATTAAAACTGTTGTTATAGTTTCTAGTTTAAGTGATTAATAAAACCTTTCAAAATAATCTGTTAAGTGCACAGAGATATTGTGGTAGGCTTTGCCTGATGTCCTGCCCTATGGTACTGACACCCATAACAGTCTGAGAAAGGCCACATGACTCTCATAAGGTGATTAAAGTATCAAGAATAGGAAGTCTCAGGCAAAAGCTAATGTAGAATCAGAGTTTTTTTCTTTTTTTACTGTTGGCAGTAGTTTGATTTAAAGCAGCTATAGGTCCCTCATTTGTTTATTTGTTTATTTATTTTGAACTAGTAGTACTTTCTGGTGTCTAGATGAAGGGTTTGCAAAAGTTTTGTGGAAAAATAATTCCTCCTTTATCTTGCATAGTCTTATTGATGATGTTAAAAATATATATCCTTCAGTTTATTGATTTGTCAACAGAAGACTTTACTCAGTTCAGAATTTTTCAATGCAAAATTTTTTTCCAGAAACAAAATGTAAAATAAATTCAGGATTTTAGCCTTTTTTTTGCGTTTTCAGAATATCTTCAAGAGAACAAAAATATTTCTACATATCATTAAGCTTATCTCTTCTTTGTGCTAGTTATCACATTTTATTTTTCCTGGTAAGTTTCAGAGAATCAAAGACTGTAATAGTTTTATCATATTACAGTTAAAAATTTCTTAGATGGTAGGAATAAGAGTACTAATATTGTCAGAGACTTAAATATGGAAATAGGGTATTAATCACATTTCATGTAAATTGCAGAATGTAGGCTATTGAGTGAGATTAGAAGCTATCTCTCATTATAAAAGCACTATATCAGAAAAGAACATTCTCTTAAGTAGTTTTTGCCTGCATGTAAGGATTTTGTACTATTGTTTTCTAATAAGCCATCTGTCATTGAAAAAGAAAAGTCCTAGATCTGGGAAGTGAGGGGATAAGGAGGAACCCAAGGCCTTAAGGATGTTCAAATCACCTCCGAGGTGCGTCAGAGGTATTGGAGCAGAGGAGATTTTTGCAGAATGCTTACTGAAAATTTGGTCCTTGTTTTCTGCAGAAATGCAGGTTGTACACTCTCAGCTTAAGCCGATGTTTTCCATTTTCTTAAAATCTGGATTCTTTTAGGTCATTTGTGTCTCTCGGTCTCTAAAATGCCATCGCCCTTGTAGTCTCCATAGGCTGAAGCCCCAAACTGCATGAGATGAGGGATGTTGCCTTTCACAGTTGGGCAGGACAGCAGCTGCTTCAGTGTGGGCAGCAGGCACTGGCTGAGGGGTGACCACAAGTGCAGGCACTCCGGTCCCTGTCCTGCAGGAGGTGAACCAGTATCAGCAGTCAAAGGTAGTTTGCAGTGCCTCACTCACGCTAGCCATCTGGAATGCAAAACCAACTCTCTTTACAAAAAGTTGGGCATCTTCAACTCAATGGTTTTCCAACAGTTAAAGGTCGTTAATAGTTCCCTAGTTAATCCCCTAACACTTTCAGGTATTGCCTCTTCTCAGTTCTCTACTGTGGAGGAACTCTAGCCTTCTTGCCTGAAAATGTTTAGATAAGCAAGCCTTGTTTAGTGCATTTTAACTCCCTCTGAGTCCTTTTGCATAGCTTCTTTTTTGAGAAACATAGACTTGGAGGAATCACGTGCAAATAGGTAGCTCTCCAGGGGAACTACAAGAGTACCCAGAAAGATGTGCTTTCATTATCACTGTCTTGGCCGTACTGCTAAAGTATGTCCTCACATGGTGCCAGTTAGAAGCAAAAGTTTATTTTTATTTGACACTCCAGATCAACAACTTCCCAGGTTTAATGAAGTATTTTGAGATCCTCTAAAAATGTGTTGTATACCGTTTGCTTTGAAGGAAAAATCTATTATAGTTTTGTATTGTCTGGTGAAATTTTTTTCCCATCTCTGAATGCAAGGAGCATTCTGTAGATAGACAAGCTGAAGTATCATTTCTGACCACATTTTTTCTGGTTTTGCAGATCTGCTGTCCAAACCAGTATGCTGTGTTATGCCAGTCTACTTCCTTATCAGTGTGGCAGACAGCTGCAGTTAGAATACAAGGCTTTTGTGTTCCACCAGTCCCCTCATCACTCAGGTTTTATTCCATTTCTTCAAGTAGTGGACATGTTCCTGCCACTCTCTGCTTTTATTTAATCCGGGCAGAGCCCAGACTGAACAGATGTCTGAAAACAGTGAAGGGAAGACTATAAAATGTACCATGTCCTCAGCCTCCTTTGAACCAAGCAATGTTGTATTTTTTTGCCCCCTTTGCGACAGTGACCACATGTGTTTTGGAGATGCGTTAGCAGCGGCATCCAGCTAAGCAGCCATTGACAGAGAGGATAACAAATAGCCTCACCTTTTGAAGGATCCAGCAGGTGTAGAGGAGGTAAGCAAACTGGAATTGGACCTATATTCCTTTGCTATGTATTTCTGAGGTGTATTTTCAAGAGTAGGTATTTCTTCATATTCTGCTGTTACTAGTGCTCCTTTCTCTGAAGTAAAGCAAGGATTATATTTCCCAATGAATTTTTTAAAGTATTATATTACAGTGTAAAATCTCTTCCACAGAGAATGTTTTTGAACTCTTGTACCTAATGACAACTTGATGTTACTTTCAATGGTCATAGAAGTGCTGTTTTCCAAGAAACTCATGAAAACACGGAGTGGTGGTTATGCCAAGTTGGCATGACAGGAATTCCACAGCAGAAGCTTTTCACTGTTTAAAAGGATCCATTCATTGGAAGATGTGTTGAACAAATTAACTTAAAATAGTGACTTTTAAAAAACTTTATTTTTTTTAGACACATTCAGCATCATTGTTTTACCTCAAGGTAATATAATAAAGAGCATGAATTACATAGTGGTTAGTAGTGATGTTCATCTGGTGATATCATGCCTTAATTCTTCAGATTGAGTCAATTCATGCAGAAGGTTTGTCTGCACACCCGGTAGATATATTTTCTTACCACTGTATTAACTGATGAAGAAATGCATGCTCTAAAGGGCTTATTAGTCCTACAAGTAGCCTAACATATGTCAGATTATGCTTATAGGCTTTAAAGTTATAACTCAGTCTAAGGATTTAGGTCTGGGTAACTGTGTAGGGAAAACAATAAAGTTAAAGAAGTAAGTAAAACTCTGTTAAATCCATGTCAGCAATAATCAGGTGATACCCAATTAGTTAATCCATCCCATGGTCAGTGAATACATGCTCAGTCTTTTCTGAATTTGGATTATTTGTTGACTCAACCCCTGAGGAATTGACCTCTGAGGTCACATGCTTTATAGCTCTGTTGAATAGTATTCTGAGTACAGCTACTTGATAGAAATACTAGGAATGCACACATTCAGTTGAAGTTAATGAAAGTTGCATGTTCATCGTATTTTGAAAATCAAGCTTTTGTTTTAGGAGTCAGAGTTTGCATGTGGTGGGCAATTTTCTGTTTTTCCTACCACCCACTTGTACCCCTGATGTCTTTCAAATATGGTACTCTTCAGCTATATAATAGGGTGTAAATGGTAATACTATACTAATGATAGGATGTGAAAAAATTTAGACAGAAGTTGGATTTGAAGTTGATTGTCTTTAATTTCTCTGTAGTTCACTCTTATTGATGTACAGAGTCTCTTATCATTCCTGCAGTAGTTAACACATTGATGGAGACATATTTATCTTTTATCATAATCCCTTCTTTAATATTGTAGGCTTCAAAATTGTTCAGTTGAAAACTTTAAAAGCTTTCGTTGGAGGAGTTTGTATTAGATGTACATCTGAAAAGAAAATCAAAAAAAGCACTGAAACTGAAATTTCAGAATAAAATCCATGATTTTGGATATTAACATAAATGGGTTCCCTTTCAAGTAGCATTTCTACATATACGTTTCTTTATATTCATATATATGGGTATAAGGTAACTATCATTCTAAATTAGTCATATCTCGATATACAAACAATTATTTGCTTTTGTGAATTATGTGGAAAATGTGGTTAGTGGGAGGACACACAAAGTCTCAACAAGGAAGTTAGAGATGTCTAGCCATAGATGTTTGTCACTACTGCAAGAGCAGTATCAGATTATATTGGATAGTCACCCTTATTAGCCCTAGCAATAGAACATAGCTCTCTAGTTGACTATTTGGTTGCTGGCATTTAAACAGTATCCACTTTTAGATCTCGTAGAAGGTTTATGAAAATGCATAAGAAAGTTTGATTAAATGACACTCTTTTTATGGGAAACATGCTTGTTTTTTTCAGTATTACATTCAGGGAGTGCCACTTTATTAAGAACAGTTTTTAATATGTAAATTCTCAACTGCAGACTGTTTTTGCAACTCCCAAACCACAGGTGTCATGGAAGGTGGGTTGGGTGGGTTTTTTTGTTTAATTTACCACTAGCATTTATACAGTGACTATCCACTCACTGTCTTGGTATCTGAATTGCTATCAGAGTCATCGTTATCCCAGGCTGACCAGAGAAGTCAGTGGGTATTTGTTTGACAGCGGGTGAGGCAAGCCAAGCATTTCTCTGTGTTTGATTTTCATCCTCTGCAGATTATTCCATCAGCTGCTGCAACTTAAGAATTTGCTTCCCGCCCCATTCCCTTCACAACCTTTGTAGTACCCCTGGCAAAGACAAAGCATCCTACTCAGCAAAACGTTTTGGAACCAACATAGTTTCAGATACCTGAGGTAAATATGTGAAAAATAAAGGGGAAAATTCCTGCAAAACAATGGGGAGACTTCCTACAAAGCACATGGAAAGTTTCCTAGAAAGCACAAGGTAAATTCCTGGAAAGCAGAAGAGAGATTTCCTAGAAAATGGAGGGGATTTCCTGGAAAGCATGAGGGTAGTTCCTGGAGAGCAGTGGGGAGGGTTCCTACAAAGTAGAGGTGGGATTTCTTAGTAAGTTTATGAAGAACTTCCTGGAAAGAAGTGAATGGAAAATTTCCTAGAAAGCAAAAGGAGGTCTACACAGTCAAGAGGGCTTTCCTAGAAAGCACATGGGGAAATCTCTGGAAATCAGTAGGGGAATGCATAGAAATCAGAGTGGGGGAGTTGTTAGAAAGCATTTGGGTGGTGAGAATTCATGGAAAGCAGGTGGGAAACTGGGAAGCCGTAGGGGAATTTTTGAGGAAGCACAAGGTAAATTCCTGGAAAGTAGGGACAGATTTCCTAGAAACCACATGGTGGGGGGAAATACCTGCAGAGCAATGGGGAGATTTCCTGAAAAGGAAAGTGGGAATGCCTAGAAAGTGAAGAGGGTACTCCTGGAAAGCACAGGTGGAATCCTAGAAAGTGGAAGGTAGAAAAAGGAGGAGAGCAGGGTGGGGTGTGCAGGGAGACCACCTGCAAAGGTAGAAAACACCCAGAGAATTCCTAGGAAGCCAAAGTGGATATTCTAAAAAGCACCCTTGAAGTTCCTAGAAAGCTGGGCTGTGAACTCCCAGAAAGCACACAAGCAAGTCTTACAAAGCAAAAGGGGAATTCCCAGAAATCATATGCAAAGTTATAGGCATGTGGAAAATTTCCTAGAAAGCTGAAGTTAATGCCTAGAAAGCAGAAGGATATTCCTTGAAAGCAGTGGAGTGCATTCCTAGAGAGAATGAGGTAAATTCCTACAAAGCACATTGTGGGGTGGCGATGGGCACTCCTAGAAAGTGGAAGGGGAATTTCCCAGAAAGCATGTGGGAATTTCATGGAAAATAAAGTGAGGAATTCCTAGATAGCAATAACGGAATTCCAGGCAATGGCAGGTGGTGGGGGGAGACCATTGAGATGGGTGAGGTGACTGAGACAGGTTGGGTGGTGGAGTCAGGTGTTCTGCCTAACCCTGGTAGGGGTCTGGGTGCCAGTGGCAGAGTCATGGAACGTTTGCTGTGCACACTGAATTGTGGTCAACATGCTCTGGTGTACGGGCATTTGCACAGATAAGCAAATTTCTGAACTTTAATCTTATCACAGGTTAGAATTTATAAGTACTTTGTTTCCAAAGTCATGTTTGTACTCATGTTGCTGTTCTAAGTCAAAACTATGCTAGCAATTTCTTTGTAAACTAACCACATTGTTCTTAATATTTCAAAATTGCACCTTACCTGTTACTCCTCTGGGACCGTGGTTAGTATGGTGTTATCTCATAGTACTTTGCAAAGTGAAGTAGAAAATTCATACTTAACTCTACAAGTTGCTGGTCTTAAAACTTATGGTAAGCATGCATGAAGACTGAACCATATTCAGTAGAAAAATCTGTAAATATTTTTGTTGAAAAATCAGATTGCTTCTCTGCTATTAAAAACATCTTTTAACCATTTGATTGCAAAGTTTAGTTTACTTTAGAGTCATGGAAAATAAATATGTTAAAACTTTTTTAAAGCTGCAGTTATTTTTTTATGATTATCTGTTTCTTCATGAAAGCTATCCTTTTGGAAGGAACCAAGGACAAGGCAGCTTTCGGGTGGTAATTGAAGTAAAACACCACTACCAGCAAAAAATGGTCTGTCAAAAAAGTTAACAGGAAAACGGTAAATAGCATGTAGGTGGATGATTTTCTTTAAAATATTCTTAACTTTCTTATGACCTGATGATTCTTTGTTTCCAATCTCTGAGCACCAAGATGTCATATTAGTTCCAGAATTTCTCTTTTCAGCTATGTAGATATTTATTCTCATTTTTCAGGTATTATTCTGTGTCCTAGTCATTGCCTCTGTAGCAGAAACTAGAAGGAGGATAAGTTTTTAAAATACTCAGATTTTAATGTCCAGCCATGTAACTTAGGGTTCTTATTCCTTCATGAAAGAATAGTTGAAAAGATGTTTGCGCATTAGATTCCAAACTAACCAAATCTGATCAAAGAATATATGCAATTGAAAGGTGGTGCTTTTTTAAACATTTATTTTAATTTTTAAGAAGCAAGTAAGGTATAAATTAGGGACGCAAAGTGTTACATCCACAAGTCAGTATGAATATAGTGGTACAACTTTATGCCTAAAGTTTTGCGGCTGCATGATGATTCCTGAAACTCACAATTTACCAGGTGAAAATTCAGATACATTATTTTATTCCTCTTGATATTCTGGACTTTTCAAACTGCTAAATTGGCAATAATAAATTATTTTAAATTTTTGTTTATTTAACAGGTTAGAAAGATACTGCACTTTGGTCATTGTTAGCACATGGCAGCTGTCGCAATGCTGGGTATGGTTATGTGTAAATGGGATACCCTCATGTAGGGTAGATTGAATTGTTTCATCTCATTGATACCACACCAAAATCCGTCATGTTATTGGTGGGTACTGGGGTGCTTGCTGCTCTGTAAAATAATTTTTTGCTCATTTGGTCTTGTTCATATATTTGTGAGATCATGGGTATTAGCTCCACTGAGCTTGCCGGCTTTAAATGTGAATGATTACATTTTGTGTAACTCCATTGCCCGGACATCTTTATTTTGTGTTCATTTTAGATGCTTATTAAACATCACCTAGTCTATTTAAGTAAAGTCTTTTTTATTTTTGTTTCATAGGTGCATGGTGTGTTTGGATAGGTCAGATTTCATTAATTGCTGCACTAGAGTCAGTAGATTGAAAAACAAAAGAACAATCTCTGTTCCATGGTAACTGATCATATATCTTATTTAACAATTTTGTCATTTGACACAAATCTTACAGCTCTTGACCAAAACATTGTGGAAATATTTATGTTTTATTTTCCTCTAAATTCCTGCTAAGCCACTGTTGCCAGAAATATAAACTAGCTGTTCAACAGAGGACAAAACCAGTTTATGTCAAGGGAAATACCTGACTAAGCCTTCTCTGATAGGCAGAGACAATTACTACAGCCTAAGTTTTAATTTCTTCCTTCTTCCAATTCTCATCTCCGCCCCCCCCGCCTTTTTCCCCCCCCTTCCCTGTTCTATTCAGAAATAGTACAATAGTTAAATACAGTTACCATGAAAATTACAGGGTTGTTTCTTCCTGTGCTTGTTTGCTGTAGTGCTCTATAAGGAAAGTGGTCCTCTTGTGTGCCCATAGCATTTCTAACAAGGGGAAACATCAGCCTGTAAGCACTTTCCATTTTTTATACGTCTGTTGTTTCAGAAATTGTTATAAAGCCAAAGAATGGTGGAAATCTTATTTCTGAGGTTAAATTACTACTATTCTGTCTTTAACTTACTGTATTGCTTGTTGGAAAGATGTTATTGCTGAGCTGAACAGAAAAGATCTCAGGACTTTATAATGACAGCACCATATTATAAATATTGCAGTAACACATGTAAAATAATATTTGCTGTTAGCTGTAAGTGCAGGTTTTTTCTCAGGCTATTGAATTGGTCAGAAGCCTCATTTGAGTAAAGTATTATAGTTTTCTTTCTGCTGAAAAGTTGCATTTTATATTTTTTCAAATGTTGGTGCTTTCTGTGAAAGCCATTGATAATGGATTGAATGGAAGAGGCTTTAAGCTAAATCCATACTTAGTCCTTGTTTTGAAATCATACTGGTTTCATACATTTTTTTAAATGTATATGTTTTGAAAGCTTGAGAGTTTGTTGTAGTGAACACTGGCAATATTTGTAGCAGGTCAATTGTCTTTCACCTTCTGTTCATAAAATACTAAGTGCACTGGGGTTCTAGGTCACCACTGCAGCTGGAGCACTGCTATTAATTATATATATTGTTATTACACTGAAAGAAACTAAACTCAGAACTAACAAAATCATTACATTCTCTATTAATAGTAGGAAATGTATCTTGTAATGGAGCTGTGTGAGGATGGAGGACTTAAAAAAATTCTTTGTAGTAAAGGACATTTTAGAGAAAATGAGACAAGGCAATTCATTCAGAGTCTTGCTTCAGCAATAGCATATCTTCACAAAAACGGTAATTAAGTTCCTTTGTCTCTTCCATACGTTCATTGATTTCAAGTGTTCATACATTTAACAACAGTTACTGATTGCTATTCTTATCTATTATTTATTTCATAGGATAAAAATAGTCCGGTAAAGAAAAAGTAAAATATATGAATGCTTTTTTAGAACTTTATTTTTCTTACAGATGTAGTAACTGCTACCATTTTTCTTTTATTTCTCTTTCTGTACCAGCTATGGTAATAACATGTATTATTATTTCCTAACTTGTAACTGCTTTGCATTGTAACATTAACTTAGTTTAGTTGTTAAGTGTATAGTCTATTACAGGAGGTAAAAAGGCAGAAGTGGATTGTTTCTGATACTTCTTAGCAGCATGTGTTGCATTTAGGATTCGGTAAACATCAGCATTTTCATCTACCACACAAAAGCATTACAATTCTGCACAGTCCACAACAGGGTTAACCTATCGAGCCAAAAATTTAGAATTGGTAGATGGTGTAAGATTGTGAATAAGTTTTTTACACAGAAATGATTAATCACTCTGTTACAGCATACTACTTTTAGGAATCCTTCATTTGCCTTTTTTTCCATAGAGATATGTGGGGTTATGGAATGGTGCCGTGTTCAGAGCCTTGTTTCTTCTGTGTACTCATTGGAAGGGCAAAAACTTCTGCTGGTTTTGGATATGAAAATGAACTGCAGGTATGAAAATATGTGCAAATCTGATAATTATACAGTAAACCCCCTTCTTTTTTGTTAGATGTTGCCAGGTGATCTACTAACACTAAAGACTGAACCAGTATGAACTTTTTCCTTTATTACAGGATTGTGGGGAGGAATGAGATTTGAAAATTTGAAATACTTATATGACTCCCTGGATGAAATGGGAAACATGCTTTTGTTTAGGCTTCCGGTAGTACAGAGTAAAATGCACTGGAACTGCTCAAAGAAATTACTCAATCAAAAGAGTTTAAAACATTTCTGTCAGAATATCTTCACTGCAACTGATAACATTTTATTTCCTACTCTCTCTTGGCAGATATTGTTCACAGCGATCTAAAACTGGAAAACATTTTAGTTAAAAGCAGTGACATCGGTGAAGCAAATGAAATGAAATTAAATATAAAGGTAAGACGACAGTTGTAGCAGTTCTGCTTCAAGAACCTGTTTTAATATCCAGGTATTACTGGGAGACCTGACTTTGATACCTATTAACAGCTTTTGAAATGAGCTGCTAAATGGTGTTATTGGGGGGAAAAAAATCATTTTGGAAGCTAAGTGCCATTGCTGAAAAAGGCTTGCCTTTTTTTTTTTTTTTTTAAATGATAAGCATATTTCTAGGTCAATTTAAAATAAAAATCCTTAAAGTAACCCTACCTTGCTCATCTAGATCTATATTAGCATTGTCCCAAGCCATTAGTTACAGGAAGCCAGCAGGTGCTGTGAGATATAATTAAATTTTAAATCAGGCATATTGTCAATTTATTGTTAGTAATTTAGGAAAAAAGCCTATTTAGACTGTGCCTTGATTGAAATACAAATATGTTATAGGATTCTTTTTATATTAATAAATATTTACTACCTAAACACAATATGCCATAAGTTTACATCTTTTTATTGAAAAAATAGTCTTTGATGCTTAATAAATCATATACTAGTTATCCATTGCTTATTTGCTGTTTTTAGTAGTTACTGTGAAAATGTAGGCATCTTCTAAAATAACGTAGTACAACTGAATTATTGGATCATGAATGTACTATCTTGGGTAGAAAATTCCATGTTGAGAAGCATTTCAGACACTGAAGTGTGGACAACTCAGTAATTTATGGTGGGAGAAATCCAGGGTGCAGAACTCTGTTATGTTTCTTGGAACCTATGTATTTTGGTATATTATTATAGTCATTTTAAGAAGCATAATTTTGGATTTCCCTATATCCTTCAGTTTGGGGCAATTTGTACCTTTCTTCCTGCAAATGTTAGAGCTAGGTAAGACATTGATACAAATCTTCTGGTTTGTCAACAGGTTTTCCATCCTTGGAGTCAGTTCACTACTTCCATCAGTAGAAACCATGATGGCCAGCTATTCTCATTTCATGGCCTTGCTTTATATATCCATTTGGAACAGCAACTATCACATTCTATCATATCACCCAGGTGCAAGCATTTTTCCTGGCCTCCATCCTGTGAATGAGAACAGATCTTTCCCCATTTTCCTTGTTCTCCTCATTTTAGCGGAGAGTAACTCCTGAATAACTTCAATGGAAGAAGCGGAAAGCAAGGAAGCAAACCCCAAAGCTGGTATGGCTAGTAGCAATAAAAGCAGCTACAGGAAAGAGGAGGTCCATCACACAGCATGAAATAGATAAACAGCTAAACCCAATATTTTTCTGCTTCAGAGTTTTCAGACTTGAGGCAGATGATGTTAAATGTGAGGCTAAGGTTCGCACCCTCCTGGTTTTGGCGGTGAGAAATACTCTTCCCGAATCTTCACGATTTTCTGGTTTTGGGCAGGACGTGCAGGGAGAATTATGGGAGAAATCCAGACACAGATTCCTCCTGGTGAAAGAACAGAGATTCTTCCGTATGATACACTAGTACATGGCATAGGTGCATACTGGCATGGGGTTTAGATGAAATTTTGTTTATAAGTATAGATAGACCTTCAGTTTCAAGCCACCTTCAGGTATCAGGACATTCCTTCCCAAACTCAGAAATACTGACAACTTCAGATATATGTATTGCCTCATGAGCTTTGAGATAAAAAGTATAAAAATATACTGAAGAAACTGGCTTCTCCACACAAGTATTACACCTGAATAAGGTTTTACTATCAGGATAAAACCCTATCTGTTAAAAAAAAAAAAGAAAAAAAAAAAAGGAAATGCTTTCCCACATGAAGGATGAAGTCAAAGCCCCAGGGATGGGTCCTAACTGCTTCCAGTTTTTGCAGCAAAAAAGGCAGAGTTTAAGTATTTTTTAGTAAAGAAAGGTGACCCTCAGAAAGCAAACAATCGGGTTTCCAGTTTGCTTTTTGTGGGTGTGTGTAGTATTATGCCTGTATGGAAGATGCTGTGAGTGATTTATTTATTTTTTTCTCTCATTCTGAATATCGGAGTTCCTTATGGTTTTGTCACATGAGAAAGGAAAGGGAAGAAGCAAATGAGCTTGTAATGACAGCCTGTTCTAGGACATCCAAAATGGCTGCAAGGGGGTACTAGAAAATAGGAGCTGCTACACCCCCCCCCCCCCCTTTTTCCCATATCCTGAGATTCTGAAATAGTAAATTTGTGACTAAACCTCACTTATTTCATCACGGTGTACAGCATGACTCTAATATTTTAAGTCAACTTCTCTTACATCCAGGACTTGGATACTGTGCCGCTTATGGTATGACAATTATTTGAAAGACACAGACTTTTAGCTTTGTCTCCTTACAGGTAACTTTTAGAGGGAACCATAATTTGGCCCCATTTAATTTCACAGATATCTCAAACACTCGGTGCTTAAAGAGGAGGCAGAATGCAATGATCTTATTCTTTTGTAATGTGTTAACCAACATAAACTTGGTGAAGTAGTTTTCCTTCATAGATACCAGTAAAATGAAAAGGAGCAGCTAACTTGTTTGGGTTTTTTTTGGTTTTTTTTGTACACCCTACCCCCGCCCAAACCATAAAATGAAAACAAACCACAACCCCACTATAAAGTTGGGTTTTTTTTGTTTTTTTTTGTTTTTTTCTTTTTTAGGGTTTGGAGAGGGTGGACATAACAACATCTGTTTCAGGGAATTCCAGGATTATAACTGCACAAGAGGAAAGTTTCTAGATGGGGTTATATCCTCTCTCTTCCTTAATTTGCTCACTCTACTTCCATATAGAATAAAATTCATTTTAAACCAAATCAAAAGTAACACTCTCTGGTTTTATTAAGATTTTCTAGCCTTCACCTTTTGGTTGAATGTTGGAGCTGGTGGTGTACTCTGATGTCTGCTTCAGACCAGCAGAACAACAGATAGAAAACTGCCTCCAGGAAGTGAAATTTTCATTTTGCATCCTCTTTTTCTTAAAGACCAGCTTGAGAGACAGTGGAATCCATATCAGTCTAATGGACAAGCACAAATGCATTTGTGCAGTATAACATGGGGTGCAAATTTTTGTGGGCCGAAGGTGCTGACCCACTGAGTGGCTGGCCCTGAAACGCTGCCCTGAAGGCGGAGGGGGAAGGTCTGCTGCTCAGCTGGGTCTGAGCCATGCCAAAGATCGCCTCTTTCTGGTGGAGACGATGGAGATGCATTTCCAGCCATTTGTCTTTCCTGCTGCTACATGTGCCCACAGCTGTGAGGAGGAGTGGACCCACTGAGAGCATGCTGTAACCATCAGCTGAGGAGTTGTCCATGTTCATCTCACAATCTAGGTTTTCATTTAGGTTCTTAACAAGCAGCACTCTGATTCATCAGCAACTTGGTTTTGTTTATCTTGACCTTCTAACTTCTGTTTCTGTCGCTCCTTGCCCACAGCAATGTAGTGTCTCCACCATCAATTTGCTGTAGCTGGGCTTTCCAACCTGCTTTATTCACAGAGAATGTAAAGTGGTCAGCACAGATTTGCCCCGTGTCCCTGGAGGATACTTAGTTTAGTGTGACTTTCAATGTCAAGGAAAAAAATGTTATATTAAAAAACACTTAAGTGGTGGAACAAATTGCCCAGCAAAGTAATTACAGGACAAACGTTACTGGTGTTTGGCACAAACTTGCTTATCTTTATGGAAGAATAGAGGAGGAAGAAACTGAAGATCATTATATGAAACTCTCATTTTTACTGTTTTTTCTGACTTTATCATTTTGACTCCAAACAGTAAGTTCTGCACTTGATAAAAGCACTAAGAAGTCCATCTTTATTGCTACTTTTAACATTGTATTTTTTTCTACTAGGTGGCTGACTTCACTTTAGCTGTACAAAAACCTGGTGGTAGTGAGAGCATGTTTCATTCTATCTGTGGGACTCCTATATATATGGGTAAGTTCAGCGCTTTGGTCTTTTCAAGAGCTACAACTCTCTAGATTCCTTCCAGATCACAAAGAGTCGTAGGATCTTTAAGCCCTTCTTTTTCTTCTTTTCTTTTCTCACAGGAATTGTTGTACTAGCTTAAACTGCTTTTATTTCTAATCTCATATAATTATCTCAGAGACCCAAAGCATCAACTTCAGAGAAAGGTGCAGCTGTAACTGATAACAACCTTTTAGTGGGGCTCATCAGATCTAATGCAACTGCTGTGGAATAAATTGTCCATCATTATAAGAACCCACATTTCATATACATTTTGTGTTATATAAATGTAAATGTTTAGTATCTGTTTCTGATGTGTGTCGTGTTTTACCCCCAGCCAGCAACTAAGCACCACGCAGCCGCTCACTCCCTCCCCCCCCATCCAGTGGGATGGGGGAGAAAATCGGGAAAGGAAGTAAAACTCCTGGGTTGAGATAAGAATGGTTTAATAGAACAGAAAAGAAGAAACTAATAATGATAACACTAATCAAATGACAACAGCAATAATAAAAGGATTGAAATGTACAAATGATGCGCAGGGCAATTGCTCACCACCTGCCGATCGACACCCAGTTAGTCCCCGAGCGGCGATTCCCCGCCCCCACTTCCCAGTTCCTATACTGGATGTGATGTCCCATGGTATGGAATACCCTGTTGGCCAGTTTGGGTCAGCTGCCCTGGCTGTGTCCTGTCCCAACTTCTTGTGCCCCTCCAGCTTTCTTGCTGGCTGGGGATGAGAAGCTGAAAAATCCTTGACTATAGTCTAAACACTGCTTAGCAACAACTGCAAACATCAGTGTTATCAACATTCTTCGCATACTGAACTCAAAACATAGCACTGTACCAGCTACTAGGAAGACAATCAACTCTATCCCAGCTGAAACCAGGACAATGTGTCCATTTTACTAACTTATAGCTTCTACGTAGCAGTGAATTCCACAGATTAATACTGTGTTCGCAGTGTGGTGCAACTGTTGGATCCTTGGCAGACCATTCACACTGTGTGTCTCTCTTTCTCTCTCTGTGGTCTGTCAGAGATCAGGTCTTCTCCTGAGGATCTGGAGGGGACAGGTTGCAACAGGTATCGACAGGTATCAGGGCAAGGCAGCTGGCAAAATCCTGGTACTTTCTGGTGTTTTAAACATGCTTACTACTTGTTATATATATGAAAAAAATAGTGAATTTGTGCGGCTTCCTCAAACGCTTATCCATATGTACTCTACTCTACATGCCATTCCATTTTTTCTGGCTAGTGGTGTCTAGTAGGAGCAATCCCTTATTGTCTTTATTCATCTAAGATGTCAACACTTACTGTTAAAAATATGTAGACTGGCGGAAGATCTGCAAGGGTCAGCTCTCTCAACTCTTTCTCTGCTGATGGTAGCTGGGTTCCACAGGGGCCTTATACCTCCAGCCAGGAAGTGCATGTCTTCTGAGATTTTTCTGAAGGGAATGATAGAACCATCCTTGACCCAATAGCGGCATAATTTTTTCTCCCCTTCCCCCACCTTCTTGAAATGGGTCTGGGCTTGTTTGGCAGAGTCATCTTCCACTATTGGCTACAGGCAGAGCAATATACAGGTTTCATTTAAAGTTTGTGTATTCTGATTTTCAGTTACAATTCACTTTCCTTTTTTGAGTTCTACACTAAGGAAAGGAAGCTAAGGTACATGCCTTGCAAACTCAGATTTTGTCCTACAGAAAAATGTCATCTCTTCAGATATTTGTAGCTTTTGTTGAAAGGATATGGAATCACCATTTTAATTTGGATGCTACTTCTATCAAACAACATTAGAGATGACCTAAGATCTCCTGGAAATAATTTTATTTCATTGTGCTGTTATTCAGTCAGCCTTCAGAGGTCTTTTGAGGCACATATTTCTGGTAGGTAAGTGGAACAGCTGCATAGGTTATTTACATCTCCTTTTCAGGGACAGGTGATGAGTAGTGCTTTTTTGGTAAGGTTTCTTTTGATAGTCATGGTCTTTATTGTCTGCTTCTACTGGTTCAGCGAACTGGAGTGGAGATAAATGGGGCTCTAAAGAAAACAAGCAATGATTTATTTTAAAACAGCTCTGGGGCATGTTTGCCTACACATGTTCTTTCTTTCTCTTGCTATTCTGGAAGTTCAAAACCTCTGAAATTCTTCATGGGTTAAGAACTTGAATAGTATTTAAAGTTGTGCCATCCTTTAAGACAGCCTTGGAAAGTTCATGGATACTTAAAGCCTAGACGAAGCTGACAGGAGACATTTCTGACCAAAGAATCTGAAATCAAGTGCGTGTGGTTTTTGCAAATGTGCCACTGGTGGGCAGAGGTAATCGGAGATTCAAAGAGCCGGTTTTAATGCAAGGTAACCAATTCTTTTCAAACTCCCTTCTGCATAAGAGAGACAGAATAACTCCATACTTCTCAACTACTCACAGGAAAAGAGGTACAACAGTTGCACACCAGCTGAGGGCTGCTGCCAATCACTGCTTGGGTCAGCTGATTGAGGGGATGCTCTCACTCCACTTGCTACCCAGTTCCTAAAGGAGACAAGCAGGTTCCTACAGCGAGGACAAACAGCTATTCCCGCTGATTGTACCTCTTCAGAGTGAAAGCAGTGACAAACTGTGTCATGCAGGGGGTCACTTTATAATCGATGCCTACAGGCTGCATGAAATTAACTCTATGTCTACTACAACAAAAGAAGGTAGGAGTTTGGGAAGATTTTTATCAGATCTTAGATGTTGCTGTAGAGGAGTCTGGGGAGTGATGATATGCCTTGATGATGTTGTACTTGTTCATTGTCAGGCCCTTCTTTTCTGCTGTTTTTTTTCTCTCTGCTCCCTTAGCTCATCAGGTACTCATTACAATCTCTTAGATGATATACAGAACTAATTTCTTCTTATTTTCTCGTAAGCTTTATCATGCCCTCCATGCAGACAACTTTGCATTTCCATTCTACATGAAGTTGCCTTCAAACTGCCTCAGTCTACTTTATATTATTGCTAAGTTCAGTGCAACTAACATATTCCGTTGTTACAAGGTCAGCTTTTTCTCTGTTGCTGGGTGTTTTTGAAGCCAACAGTGCTACCTGAATCACAGTACCTTCCTCTCATTACATAAATTTGTCTTATTTGTGACTTCTGATGTGCTGTGGAAACTTAGGAATCTCCAGCTAAACAATGAGGTTAAATTCTAAACCAGTTTTTTCTTAGAAAATTTCCATCCAAGCAATGCATCTATCCACGTGTATGACACTGATAATTATTTGATGTTGAAATGGAAGTTGAAAAAAACCATGAAAACGGGTAATTATGACATAGCCTGTCCAAAGGGCATGCTTTTCTTTGGGTTTTTTCTTTGCCTATTTAGGCAATGAATGCTTTGCATTCCATAATATAAAGATTTGTACCCCTTCCTGATTTATACTGCGTGCTATAATATACTTCACTTCATTATCCAATATAGCATTCATTTTTCAATTCTGTGAAGTTCTTTTCCTCAATGGTATATACCAGCAATGCATTTCACAGCTTGCTTATAACAAACTGAAGCAAAAAAGAAATCCTTTTTGGAGGAAGATAATTAGTCCTTCTGACATTTTGATTGATGAAATACTAGTAATATTAAATACTTCTTTAAGCGAGGGGGTTGCATGGGATGAAATTACTTTCTGATTTACTAATCATGACAGAAGCATAGAGTCTCAACACTGGAAGGGACTTTGAGTCATTTGATTTATTTCTGTGTCTAAAGAAAGAAGCAACTATACTTAAGTAATTTCTGATGAATATTTGTGTAAAGTGTACTTGAAGACTTCCAGTAATGGAGACTCCATAATCTTCCCAGGCACTCTATTCTGGTGCTTCATTATCCCCCTAGAAATTTTTCCTCCTGTCTGCCCCAAACCTTCAGTTTCACAATCAGCTTAAACTTATACCTACAGGCCATGACCTAATCACTTTTTTCATTATGAATTTTCAGTTAACTCACCTGCAGCCACATAATTGCTAGAGCTGACTTACGGGAGGTGGTGGGAGCCTATGTGTGGGACTAAGGAAAAGGGTGGAATTGCACTTCATATTTTCAGACTATTATTTCTCACCCGATCCATATGAAGAACAGGTAGCCACCTTCCTATTTTCAGCAGTCTGATACCATGCTTCTCCCTTGGTCTCTTGTTCTTTAGACTAAACAGGATGAATTTTCTCAGTCCTGTCCTGCATTTCCTATCTCAGTGATTGACTCTCCATGCTCCATTTATGCAACCTATTATGTCAAAATGGGAGTATCCAAAACTGAGGACAATATCTAGTTGAAGCCTCACCAGTGCTGGGCTGAGGGGAAGGATTGTTTCATATGTACTGCAGACCTTAGGCTTGCGTATAAAGCACAGTTAACGACTGTTTTTGTAATTTATTTAAGGACTCTCAACTCCACATAAAAGAACAAGAGGTAAGGGCTGGTAATCAGGCCATTGGCCTGTTTTTCACCTGCCATATTTAAATAGGCTCCTAGCCCAGACAAGGGGAGGAGCGTTGGTCTTGGCCTCCTCAGAAAGGGCAGGTGTGCACAAAGAGAATTTGTACCGGACTGGCAGTTTTATGCTAATCCTGTCTTGCAGAGGCATTGTCCAGTAACACTGGAACTGTTAACTCGTGTTCAGCTTGTGGTTCACAACAGTCCAGTTCTTCTCTGTTTGCATCCTGAGCTTGTCTTTCAATATACTTACAGTCACTCCTGGCTTGATGTTGTCTTCAGATTTAATAAGAGTGTTCTCTCTTGGATCATCCATGTCATCAATTATAAAGGTATCATGCCTAGGACAGACACCTACAAAACTTTCCTTGACACAGCCTTCCACTTGGACAATGAACAAGTTACAGCTACTTTCTGAGAAGCAATTTTTATAAGCATGTGTGCATTGTTCCTGTGATAATTTAATGTAGGCAGTATTATGAAAAAAGTTATGTGAAACAGTATCAAAAGCCTTACTAAAATAGCAATATGTGATATTCAGTGTTCCTCCTCTAACCCCGAAGACTATCAACCTGTGCTTCATGGAGATTTATTCCTGACAGGTGCATAATGGCTGTTACTTACCTCTTTGTTTTCTTCTAGGTGCTTTTTATTTCCACTATTTTCCTGGGAATTAAAATTAATGGGTCGCATCTGTAATTCTTTGGTGCCAGCTTTTCCACCCTTTTAAGAATAGATACCATGATTGCCTTTTATCAGTTTTCAAGTATTTTACCTGCCTTCCACTAATAGTTCTTGAACCACTAATAGCTCTGAAAAGTCTTGTCAGTTTTAAAAGTACTCTAGAATGAATTTTATCGGTTACAGCTGATTTTAAAATTTCCACCCTGAGTACTTGCTAACCTTTTGCTTCTCTGTAAAAAACTGAGGTCTTGCCCCTTTGTCATTGATATTGATTGTGCTATCCACTGCTTGCAGTTGACATTTTGGTTAAGATTGATGTAAGAAGACATTAAATACATTTGCCTTCTGAGCATCATCTATCAATTGCATTCTTGGTTGAATATAATAACAGCCTCCTTATTCATTGTCTTCCTACTACTCATATACTTATAGATTATTTCATTTTTAGTTACGTCCCTTTCTGGTTGCTTCTCATTTTTACTTTCTGATTTTGCCCCTCAACGCTTATGTTTTCCTTTTGTTCTTATTTCCATCTTTTGTATGCTCCCTTCTTGTGCGTGAGACTTGTGGAAATTTACAATTTAACCAGACTGGTTTATTAAAAAAAAAAAAAAGTAACACCTGTTTCCCAATTCAGTTATTTTATTTTGTGTAGGATATGTATATAAAGATATAAACTTATGTAAGTTTGTAAGTTTTCCCAGGATGTTAATAGCATGAATTGCTGCTTGTTTAAAATGTTCTCAAAACGATTGATTAAAAATGAGATGACACTGTAGGTTTTGGCCAGTTTGGCAATATTAACAGTAAGAAGTCTTGTTTTACCAGTAAAAAAAGTAAAGTTCTTGGCAAGAAGTCTTGTTCTACCAGTTATGGTATTATCAAGCCACTAAGTTAACCATTTTAAGTTCCTTGACATAATAATTAGATATCTGAAGCTTGGTACCTACCTAAAACATAAAACACTGAGATGACAGTTAAACAAGCTTTTTTATTTGGTGGGACAACACCAAATAAAATAGCCTCTGTGAATCTCCTCTTCTGTTGTGTGAAGGTTTTTATCTTCTGTTCCTTACTGGGGCTAAGTATGTCACCTCCATTGATTCTGGAAGTGAAAACCATAGATCTTGGTGTGAACTCACAACCACATCTCTCGGTTCATATGGTGTCTTGCAGTACTTTAAGTCAGTGTGTTATGAATGCTACTTTAATAACTTATTGTGGGGAAAAAGAATACTAAGTTTAATCATACAGCTAATGTCACAATGTCACCACCCCCTTAACAGCTAAGTGATAAAAGTGAGGACACATCAGCATGAATTGTTAAGGTCTGTACATTATTCATTTAAACATCTGCTGTTGGTTCCTCTTTACATATGGGAATAAATTATACCACAACAGCACATTCTTCATTCTTTGTGTTTAAGCATTTAAAAGTTTGGTTTTTTTTTTTCTATTATTAATATTATTTTTTCTGCTTGGTTGGCAGCCCCTGAAGTTATCAGTGCCTATGACTACAGCCAACAGTGTGACATTTGGAGCATAGGTGTCATTATGTACATGCTGTAAGTAGCTTGTAAAAGTAATATAAAATGTACAGACCCATTTATAATACAAGTACTTACAATTTTGCACTGAAATAAAAAATAAAGCTGTGCTAAGCCTTCACAAAAACTGAACTCTTATAATTGCTTGTATGTAAACATAACAAATTTCTATGCAAAATAAAGTAAAAGATACGGTTTAGTGTTAAAAATTAAGTATTTGATTTATCAACTACTTTGTAATCCTGAAACAACAGACTATTACAGGAATTTGCAGTGAAACACCGTAAAACTAAACTGAGAATTTAGGCCTCTCTTCTGCATATGTTGGCTTGATCTATAGATGAAAACTAAGTTATTGATTTACAGATTATTGTGAAATCCTCAAAGGGTTTGCACAAACAGTGCAGTCAGGCTAAGGCTTCTCTTCTCCACCCCTGCCTGTGGTCACTCTGTAACTGAGATGTTCCAGGGCTGCCAGGTCTCCCTCTACAGGTTATCTCTGTCCTTTGGAAGTTCATTAGTCTGCTGTTATTAGAGGAAGAAATGAAATTTTACATTTATAAGAGTACATGCATATTTTTATTGAGGTCTTTCATTGTTTATAACATTTGTCTTAGTTACAAAATAATAATTCCTCTCTGAAAAATCTTATCCTGCCTGTACTCGCTAAATAACATAAAAAGGTACGCCAGTAATTAAAAATAAATTGCAGCAAAGCACATAAATTACTGTTCATATGATGCAACTAAAATGTCACATAGTATGCATGGTTTTTGCGTGGCTTTTCCCCCCACTTTTCAGTCTTTTTCTTCTCTCATATGCCCCCAGATGATGCTTTAATGCCAATGTTTTAGAACATTACCACTTGCTGTTTCATTTGTTGTTATTATTTCTGTCCTGTGATTATTTTACCTTTGTTGCATACAGCTGAGTTCTTTTATAACTTAAGACTTTGTACTTGAGTGTGCAGACACAGGCACACAGTTTCATTAACCTCCTCTTTTCTGGATTTTCTTTGTTTGGTTTTTCTTTCCACTTTGTTTTGGTTCCTCAGTTTCTTTTCTATACAATTAGCTCACTTTCCTCCTTGTGTCAGCATGACAAAGTGTTCATATCTTTATTGCCTTTTTTTTTATTTCTAAAATCCACACGTACCTTTTATGCTGATACAGAATGAGTTTTATTGTTGTACTTCATGATATTAATGTTTGCATCACACTACTAGGATTCGCACACCATAATACAACAGGATATAGTATAAAATGGTTGGTAGAAATTGGATGGTTTGACTGGCTAATAAGAATCCAGAGCAGTGCCTGCAATCAGCACAATTCACAGCTCAGAACTTGTAAAATTCAGAGCAGTGAACTGTGTTGATTGCAGCTGTGGCTTAGAACTTCTGACCTTCTTCCTTAATTAGCAATATAAATATTTTTTAAAATTAGCATTTTGTAATCACAACAATGTCAGAACAAAGTAACATTAATTCACCCCTTGTTGTGTTGACTATACAAGAATGAAAATACTGTGTGTGAATTAATAGAATACAATTCACGCTCCTTTTTATTGCTTAATTTGAAAATAGTAATACAAAAGCCATAAGATCATCTTCTGATTTTAATTCTGGTTTTGCAAATTACTTTTCTTCCCACCCTGAATAATAGCTTGTGCTCCTGGTGCTCCTCTAATGGGCTTAAAGATACTCTTAAGCCATTATTGCTACCATCACAACTTTGACCCTTCTAGGCTACAGCTAATGCCTCCTTGGTAATTCGCTAGCTGCCAGAGCTCTTTTTGCAGTGCAGATGGCATGCTCCATCTTGGTACCAAGGGTATTATTGCCACGACAGGCGCAGTCTCTACCTATATGGGGAGCATAAGCCCTGAGGTGACTCATGAACTCTGTTTTCATGAATGTTAATGCACAGGGTTGCCTCTGCATAATGGGGCAATGCTGGTGTGATGGATTTTTATATGTAATTTAAACTGAGGTGTACTTTATACTTTCCATTTCATTTCTATTTTCACATATACTAATAGAAGCATGCACAATAGTAACCAACAGAAAGAAAATCCATTAAAATACAGAAGTATGTCAGCACATTGAAAGAGTAGACTAGCGAGAGTCCTGCTGCCTGTCACACTCCGAGAGCACGGCCCGTATGCTGCTCGCTAATAGGAAAGGGTCCGGGGCTTCTTTTTCCTCTGCAATCTACACTACTGGGTTTCCTGCTCATTCTTCCAAGTGTGCTCAGAGACTCTGGCCCTTGCAATAGTTCTCAAAAACCTTTGTGCAACGAAAGAGGTCTAGGATGCCTAATAAATTACTTCCTGCATTGCAGCACTAAGAAACCTATTAAGAAAATGTGGTAGTTTTTGCTCCTTTCTAAAGGCACAGAAAATTTCTTCACAGATTTTCAAGGTTCCATGTGATGCGTTTCACCTATTTAACTTGATTTCTTTAGCTGAAGTTATCTGTTGTCTGTCACTGCCTTAGTCTGGAGAGAATTTAGTCCTATCTGTGCATAACAGAATAATGGGCATTGTCACCAGCCAATACTTCCAGTATCGTGTCCTGAAATGAATGCATTCTTCCCTTTTTCTGTTCTTTAAGTTGAATTCCATGTGGATTTCAGTCCTAAGGGAGATTAGCAAGGAGAATTGGAGGATAAAAGAAAACAGCAGTTTTTGTTGAAGACATGTTGAGATTAAAAGTTTGGGGAAAAATGCACTAAAATATTAATTTTATGTTTTACCTTAAAATTAAAAATTAAAGCCATGTGAATGAAACTCCAGTGTATTTTACTTTGATACAAAGTGACAGGCATCCTTCACTAGGATTTGACAATTACATTTTCAGTAGCTACTTCTGTGTTTTGGGAGTAGAACTAAACCATAATTTGATGCAAATCATTTATTTGATGAAGTTAGCTTCTTTTTTGTTTTAAATGGCCACAAAGAGGTGTATTAATTTTTTGAAAGTATTTGCTATGGAATTTTTGCATGTCAGTAGTGCATGAATAGTATGATGTAAAATCTATTAGAAATTTAATCTGTCTTTATTAGCTTTGATTGAAAACACAGATCACATGATATGGTTTTTCATTCATTATGTGATTAGTAGAACACAGATCAATATTTACTTTCAAATATATTCCCTAATAAACAATTACAGTTGATGTTTCTGGTTAATACTTCTGTTGGCAAACAGTAATAGTCACAGAAACCAAATGCAAAGCAAGTTTAAACACTGGGTTTGATATTAACACAATTTTTTTAGGAATACGGTTGTTTTAGTTTCATATATACCACCTTTTTTAATTGTTACCGCATCATTAAGAATGCAACTGGCATAAAGGAAGCAGATGATACAGAAAGAGTGAACTGAATTTACAGACATTTAGATACCACATTTACTCAAATATTTTATTCAAAATAACAAGAAATGGATACAGGGCAAGAATGCAGCCAAGGTGTGTTTTTATGACCCTATGTACTCTCAATATGTACGCTTATGGGTATGTCTTAAAAATTTTCTGACATTTCTGATATCTTTGCTTTTTTATTATCCTATTTCTACTGATACCTTAGTTTAGGTGAGGCCAAATAAGGCAATTTTCACACTCTGTAGCCAAAGGAGATACGGCATGATACCAGAACAAAAAGTGAAAAATTAAAAATGATGTTTTGTTTTGTCACAGTATTTTCTGCTTTATGTTTTTGTTCTGAAAAACACATCTTTTGTAGCAGTAAAAGGATATTATACACTTCTATATTTTTCAGTGAATCACACTTGCTTTAATTTACTGTTATTCAATGAAGAATAGCACCTTAGAGTGACAATTGAACATATTTCATAGATAGTAAGAATTTGGAACTGAGTTTATCACATTTTGAACAGCAGTACACTTGACTTCAGGGACACACGCAACCACTGTGTATGATTAAACTGACTTCTTATATAAAATAAGGCTACATATCTAGTAATTCTTATACTGAGTCAATGACCTGTGTTTGATTCAAAACCTGTTTTTTAGAAAGATGGCTGATTGGGACTTAAAAGCCTAAATTGAGAGCGGTCTGTTTTGTCTTGTTGTTGTTGTTTCACTTCTTGTGATTGTTATTAACTCTGTGGAGTTTTAGCTCACTAGTCTAAAAACAGTGGGGCGTGAATTAATGATGGTTTTTATTACTGAAATTTAGTGGTTGCTAAGACAGAATTGTTTAATTGAAAATATTACTTTGCCATGAAATCAAAAGAAATGTGAAGCATAAAGTGTTTGCAGTAATCAGAATTTCTGTGGTGGAAATATTGCACATGGTGGCAACAGGTTAGCTTTCAGTAAGTCAAGTGATTTGGATGCGTGAGTTACAGAATAGCAAAATACTACGTTTTCAGTTTAATTTTTTCTAGCTTCTACTTCAGTTGTTGTATCTTGTTAAACCTTTGGCTGCTACTTTAAAAATCCATATAATATCAATTATCTTTTCCTTATGTGGATACCTAGTGACCAAGATTAAATCACATTTTAACCTCATAACCTTTTTCCTTTTAAATCTCTCTGACACACATTTTTCAGAACTTAAGGCACTTTTGTAGAGTTCTTCTGAAGCTTTCCCAGTCCTGCCAACTTTTTGATTTCACAGTGATCCCATAATACATAGTTTTTGCCTCACCAGTGAAAAATAGTAGGTATCCGTTCACTGACCCTAATTTTCTTACACCTTTTATAGCAAACTTAGAAGAAAAGCTTTTTGAACTAATAAGAAAGGGAGACTGATCCACAGAAATGGAAAATCAAAACATAAGATAACTGAGGTGGAATAAACTTACAAGGACAGTGATAAACCCACAAGTAATTACAGATAATATAAACAAAAAGGAACTTGTGTATTAGAAAAATATCATGGAGTGCAACTGTTATTTATTTTATTGAGATATGACAGCAGAACGCATTATTTTGCTGGCAGCAAAAATGTTGAAGTGGTTTCAAGTTCCATATTTTGTGCAGAGTGAAGGTGTATGTGTATTAAGTGCACTTGTGTAATACATATTTTAGCCCTTATCAATCTTGTCAAATGCCTGCTCTGCAGAATCACAGAAAGTGATCCTCTCGCAAGCCATCCAACCTGAATGTCATCACTTCAGTTGAGGGAAGAAAAAGCAATGTCGTGCTCTCACCCGGCAGAAGCCTTTCCCTCTAGGCAAGCGTATATTGTATATTGAGCCTGGGTCTCCTGCTTCTTCAGCGAGTAGTCTGACCACAAGGCTGCTGCACAAAAAGGTTGTATCTCTGCCAGTTACTAAAAGAAAGCCATGATTTTTTACTGCATTCTGTCGGGAAACTGTCTGGTTTGGCTGTAACTCAGCTCTGAACTGCCCAGCGCTGCCAAGGAAAGGAGGTCTAGTTGCACAAAAAGATCCAACTCCATATAGCTGAGAAAATTTAAGATGGGAAAGTGAGAGGCTGCTTTGTTAAAGCAAGAGCTCTAAGCAGATTTCTTCTCAGAATTATTAGGCATCCTTAGGCTTCTCAGTCCTTCGTTGGATCAAATTTTTCAAGTCCTCACATAACTTTGGAAACACCCTTAAGTAATTTGCAGAACAGGAATGCACATATATGCTTTTTGCTGAACTGGGGTTGTAAGTCGGGCATGAGAGGATTTGGACTTTCGGCATTTCGTTTGCTTGTAAAAGTCAATCTGCCCCCACAAGAAACAAATCTCACACGCTGTATGCATAAAAGTTTACATTTAGGTTCTTGCTTTTACTCTTCAAGCATATTCATGTACCTGTAAATTTCACCAAAAATCACAGCAATAACACAGAATTCTAAACCAGAGCTCACCTTCAATGTGCTCAAAAGCTCTTCCAAGAAAGCCAAAAATCAGTAGAGGAGAGGAAAGAAGAAAAAAACCCCAACCCAAAAACTCACTGCCTGAAAGGAAACACTACCTTCCATTAAATCAGACCTAAGAAAAGATGAAATTCTCCTAGTGGGAAGTGAAGAAAATGAGGTAGAGTATTCTTATAGTTAAAATATATCACAATCCATACAATATATAATATGAGGTAGAAAAAAAAAAAGGGGATAGAGCATATTTTAAAAATCTAGGTTAAAGTAATTGGAAATTACAGTACCAAACAAGTATATGTGTATCCATAAAAATATTTATTGCAAAATAAGATTTACCCTCTATTTCATGAAAATTATCCTCAGTATATAAGTAATATACTCCTGCAGATTATGCAGAAACAACACAAAGTGGTAATATAATCTTTGTGTTTCTTAGAAACTTAAAAATATACTGC
This sequence comes from Haliaeetus leucocephalus, assembly GCF_000737465.1. Classification (NCBI taxonomy): domain Eukaryota; kingdom Metazoa; phylum Chordata; class Aves; order Accipitriformes; family Accipitridae; genus Haliaeetus; species Haliaeetus leucocephalus. The sequence continues at coordinate 11,036,337 of NW_010972609.1, forward strand.
CATCCTGTCATCTTGTTTGCTCTTACTTTTTAGCAGATGTAAAAAGTTAATGTGTCTGGAAAAGTTTTAACTGGTATAAAAATCAGCATAATCAAAACTAGTAGCAGAACTGCATTAATTAGTATTTCTGGTAAATAATTAATTGTCACCCCTTTGCATAGCCCCCGGCCAAAACTATATATGGTCTCAAACTGACAACACATGAACCTCCAGAGGTATCCACTAACTTGAATTGAGCTTGAGGTCATTTGTTTAGCTATAAGTACATGGTAACTTTTAAATTAAAATTTTTATTGTTAAAGTATTGTTCCAGAATATAAAATTGCTGCACCTATGTTTGAAATGCCACTTTTAATCATACAGAATGACTTGTGACTTCATAAATTTTTGGTACAGATGGTAGGGATTTCCTGGTGGGAGACTGTGGTGCCAAATGCATTTAATCCTATGCAGAAGCTCAAGTGTCACATGGCACCAAGGGGTTAATTTTTTTACACGCAGAATTCTCTACATGATAATGCACTTTCATGTTCCCCATCTGGCTATTGTAAAATCACAAAGACTGTGAAAGCACAAGCATGAAGTAGAAACTGGTGTCCTGATTTTCAGTGGTACTGAGTATCTGCAGCTCCCGCTGAAGTAAGGTGGGAGCCACAGGTGCTCAGTAGTTCCAAACCCCAGGCCGTATTAGGACATCTTAATGAGCATTTGTTAAAGAATTCTGCCTAGTGTCACTTATCACTTTAAGTCCCTGTTTCTTCTCTTTATACTCCTCTAAAAACCTAAGGTTTTTACTAGAAATGGAAAAACATTTAACTACCACTTCAAACACTGCAATACGTAATACCTATGTAAACTATAAGCAGCAGAGGAGAATGCAGATAAGACAAGGGGGGCCTTCAGCTGGAACATGCGGATGGAAGATAGAAGGTACAGAACCACAAGGGACACTCTCCTTCACAGTCTGCCTACTGAAGCTGGGGAATTCTTTGCCACAAGGAAATTTTTATAGGAGTTTTAAAATATTTGGACAAATTAGTAGAAAAAAAGTGAACTGAGCTTTATTACCACCACTCTCTTTAGGTTCAGGAAACCCTGGGCAACAAATGACTGAAGGCTGGTACAGTATTCCAGTACTGAATGCTTTTCCTGTTCTTATTCTCTAAGCATCTATCCTTGGCCACCGGTGGTGATGTGAGAAAGACCTTTGATGTTACCTTGTATGACCATTCTGGTGTTCTTAGCTCCTTATACAAAATAAATAATTTATGTAAATGAAAGAAAAATGTTAGTAAATAAATAAATAATTAGGAAGTGTCAGTACTGAACAGAGATGGGGATGTATTTAGTAGTGAAAGTGCTAAACAGGGCCATCACTAGTCAAGAAAGCAGGCATATTAGTTGAAACTGTTTTTCAAGAAATTCAGCAGAACCACACTAGGACACTGGGCACCGCACATGCACAGTACTGAGCCCGTGGAGCAAGTTCAACCAAGTACTGTCTGCAAATAGAGCAGTTGCACACCGTGTTCACACACAGCAGATCCAAAGCATCTCGTGTTGGAGCTACTGCTCACAGGCAGGTGGCTGCCAAAGGCTCCTTCAGGACTGGAGACATAGCAACCCAAGCCTTAAAAAGGCACTGAAAGTCAGCTCGTGTGAACATAAAGATATTCAAGAGACCAACATGCCGCTTTGCAGTTCTACTATAATAGAAAACACTGGCTGGTCACATACAGGAAAGGTTGGAGCATGAAGGCAAGATCATTGTCTGGAGCACTGTCTCATCCAGGAAGTTTTCCCTTAGGAAGCAGCTTAAAACTGCCAGGAGTAGATCAGCTGGAGGAACAAGTGGATTCAGTGCATTTCCAGAGCTCATTTCTGATGGTATTTATTTCTGACCGAATAACATCTGCAGAAGCTGTAAATAACAGCAGACTTCAGAGCGAGCTCCCTGGCATGAGGGAATTCTGTCATTAGTCTATGGTGGCCATCTTTCAACATTTAGAAACTTTCACACTTGATCAAAAAAACCCTAAAATATAGTTCTGCATTGAAACTTAAAGGTGTTGCACATTTACTGTGAAAGTGCAAATGGAAGACAACTAATATGAATTTGCAGATATTTTGTAGTTAAGATAACCAGTCTGCTACCTACTTCTTAAATGAAGAACAGCATTGTAAATTAAAATCTACTGTGCCTGAAATGTTGTATAGCATGGAGAGAAGGAATGGTTTACTATAACTATAGGAAGGTCTTGTTACATGCGATTAAGTTATCATATGGAATTTAGTCTCAAACTTCACAAATATACATGGTGAAAAGTCGTAAAATCACACAGATTGTAGTTTTTCATATCTTCAGTTTCATGAAGCAAGGACAGTATGGTACTTATAGTATGGCAGGGCAGAACTGGATGAAAATTGTCTCAATTTTCAGACCATTGTAGAGTTACACGCTTGCTTGTGGCTATTCTTCCCCACACAAGAATGCACTGAAACTTTGAAAAAAAGCTTCTTGTTCAGCTATACTCACTTAGCAGGAAAGAAGAAAGATATATGCTAGTCCAGAATGGTTCTTTTGAAGATGAAGATGTGAGGCAAAACTAGTGGTCCATTTTGAATAGAGCTAGCTATTTATCCTCCCACATACCAGAATATTTTTCAATGATTCACAGGCATTTCTCTTTCTACATGGCATTGAAGCCAGCTACGAAAGAAATTAGGGTTTGCTATCATCAGCGTTATCTTTAAGTAGCAGATATATATAACAAGTCCCTCTGCTTTAATGTCAACTACAAAATACTGCAACTGTTTCCTCAGACAGATGAAAGTTCAGTGTTCTCACAATGGTGTCTGCAGCCCAGCCAGGAAGCTGGGAGCTCACAGGTTCCATTTCCAGCACTACAATTCACTTGCCTTCAGAATGGCCAGATTTCCCTGTAGCTCAATATTCTGTTTTTAAATTTAAAAAAACCCAAACCCCAACTTTTATTATAGTAACAGCAATGTTGTGAGAATTAATTAAACCTGACCTGAACCCATACTTCCATATTATGTCAAAACGTATGGGAAATCAGGTAATGTTGGTTTGGGTAAGGAACATAGGGTAAAGCTTCTCCTAGTTAACGGGCTTATCAGAAGGGCAAAATGTGTTAATGGATTTGGGAGCTTTGGATAAGGCCCCTACAAGTGTTCTGTTGCTTAGGTTGTGGTTTTTTAAATTTTCCACCCTACTGGGTTTCACTGAGGCAATACAGCATCTTTATGTACCAAATAAGTAAGAGGTAGAACACAGGGTGAAGAAATGATACCTCCTCAAAACTCACTGTTTTCCACTGGTTAACAAGTAATTCATTGGCTGTGATTTGGTGAGCAGGATCAACTTTCAGAAGTCGTCTCAATACTTGTTTTGCTAGGAAAAAACCCAACTTGATACATCTCATTTCTGCCACAACTCGATACATTGTCAACCGAGTGCTTTAATTCAGCAGAGATTATATTACTTACAATGCTATGAAATTAGTTCACAGTATCATTTATGTCAATTTATTTTTAAACATCAATTTTGATTTTCAGAAAAGGCATACTACTTAAAAGCAAAAAAAAGATCAAAACTATTACATTTGTGGAATTCATTGCAATACGGCCAGCGTTTATTTTGTGAGAGCATTGTGTGCTTACCAGACTCACTGTTTTCCAGACCAGATTTTTAGAGCACTCCTTTTTTAATTGATGGTTGTACTCAAGATTTTTCTAAACTAAATCAAAAACATTGTCTCTAGGTTTCTTCTGTATAGAAAAATCAAGAAACCAGGCAAGACAGTTGCTCCTTTTTGCCTTGTCCGTGGTTACATTGGTTTAGTTTTTAAACTGCAAGACAGACCTTCCTGTATGCATCAAGGCTTTTCCCTGGTTCTGTCAACTTTCCTCATGGTATCAGAAGCATTTTTAGTATTTCCAGGCATCTTGTTCTTCCATTTACTGTGTACCATACCTAATTTGAAGGTTCTTCTGTTTGCCTCTACAACATTTTAATTGTTTCAGTGGAATGCTTATTGGATTCTGGATGTCTCAAAATGAATCAAGAATTTAACAGTTCTGTTTCCTGCTCTCAGTTTTCTGGCATTACCTAATCCCCCCCACTCCCCCATCCCCCATACGGTAACTGAATTTTTGTGCCCTAAAATCTGAATCTAAAATACTCCAGGCTAATGCTTTGAACAGCTCTTGAAAGTGACCACTTCAGCCTGTCCTTCTCCTTGGTGTTTTTGAATTGGTGTATGTGCCACTGAGATTAACAGAGTAAAGGTGCTCATCAGGCTTGAAACTTTGGGTTAGATGTGATCATGGAGACAATACTTTGTTGTATTTTTCTATAAGTAGTTGGATATCTCTGCATTTTTGCCTTGAATCCTGCTAAAGTTTGCTTCCTAAAAACTGAGCAGAAAAAAAAGTTGAAATGAAAACAAAAGAAACAACATAGTCTTTCAATTAGTAAACCTCCACTCCTTTTACCCGCAGTTGGCACCAGGTGCTAGTGAACTAAACCCAACAGGTGTTCAAATAAGCCAACACAGATAATTAACTTGAATGTTCTTATTTTCTTAAAAACTGTCAGGAAATAAACTCCCTCTTCTCTCTTATATGGTATACAATTATCTGGCACTCTGTAAGGCCTAGATCTTTTAAAAAGGCCTAAACTCAGCCTCTGATTTTGTGGGTGCAATTCACTGCACACTACATATTTAACTACATAATTGTTCATGCAAAAGAGGTAGTTAAAATGTGTGTCATCAGTTATGCCTGCAGTTGTCATAAATGCAGATGTAAATCTGTATCTGCAACAGATGAGGTGGTTTTTTAAAATTGAAACTTACCTTTCTAATGGATGAGTGGTTTATGCCTTGATCATTTAGCACATACATGTACATAGCTATCTATTTCAAACAAAGGAAATACTTCCTAAATACAAGTCTTCAGGTAAAAGAAAACAAATAGGAGTTTGAAATAAGAATTACTAGTCTAATAAGATGAGGGAAAGAGCTCTAAAAAAAGGTCTCGTCTATCATCTCTTTCCTCTGTTGGATCCACTGTGTGACCTCAGAAAAAGCCATTATAATTATATTTTCTGTATTACAGTTTACCAGTCTGTACAGTGCAGATAAAAAACTACCTAGTAACTATATATCGTTAATTAATATTACAAAAAAGTATCCCTGCTGTTAGTGAAGTTCTCTAAGAGCATCAGAAGATTGGTAGTATTACTGCAAAATATTATCCCTTAAAAATAAATAACAGGACAACTCTAGTTTTCTGAGTTGTGGATAAACTTTGCATATAGTATGCACTTGCCTTTCTCTTTAAACTTTCAGATACATAATTGCCAGCTTTACTGAATGGCCAAAGGAGTCAAACCAAAATTATGTCGGATCATTCAGTGTGAGCTGAGAAGACAGAAGCCTGAGCAGTTTAAGGAAAATTGTTCGTTCTGGATGGTTGCACTACCCATTCCGGATTAGGCTAAGTAAAATGGGAGTGTTGTCTAGGCACATTCATTTGCTTGGTAACATAAAGAAATACTGATGGATACAGAAACAGGGAGGAGCAGGGGCAGTGGAAAATCTCAGAGCCATTCTCTAACACTTTGGGTTTTCTTTTTATTACTTTTGTAGAAAGAGCTAAAATTCCTCTGCAAATTTTTGAGATCCATAGTTGAAGGAGTTCTGGGGAAAAGATCATCTTCTTCCCTCCTGTAATGACAATAGTAGTAGTAGTAGTAATGCTTGCAGGGTTGTGCTTGCAAAAGAGATGACCGGCATTTGGAAAACATTTTTTTTTTTTTTTTTGTATCTGGCTGTGGATTGATGTGCAGGGCTTAAAATAAATAGGGCTGTTACTCTGATGGTTTGTTTTAAATAATAGTTCCTAGATTTGTTGAAGTCAAACTTTAATAAAATTTACTGTTACATCTAGGGTGAAACACATGTTATCCAGAGATCATGTCTTAACAAAGGAATTAAAGAAGGAATGGAATAATAATCTAGACATTGGTGAGGAATGCAATATACAAGGAGAATCAAGTAACCCTGCTACTACATGTCAACAGGATGAAACCAGTGAAGCACAAGAAAGCTCTACCAGTAACAATGGTAACATAGAACTTGGTGCAGAAATTGAAATGGAGAATGGGGCAACAAATACTCCACACCAGCAAAACAGGTAAGGTTTACTTTGTTGTAAAATACAGCAAAGTAAATTATAAGAAGAATTGAGAGTGAATTAGGAAATGTTGAGTGTGACCTAGTGCAGAGAAAAATTGCTGATATCTGTTGAAACATTTTAATGTAGTGTAAGAATAGAAATAAATACTAGGATATAAGGTGAACTTACTGGGATACAAGGTGTACTCTCCACCACACAGTTATCATGTAAGTACTGTGTACTGTAAGAAACTGTTTTGACTTAGATACCAAGTCCGTAGCAGGTCATGTCTCCTGTTCATTCTCCTCAGGTGTACAGGGTATGTGTACATGTGGGATGGGAGGGTGGTGGCAGAAAAATGTAGGATCTTAAGATAGCAATTTTTAGGGGCATTGAAGAGGAATCTTTCATAAGACAGCCACTTTTATTGTACATACGCTCTCTAAATAATGTAAGTAGCCATCTTGTGATGCTATGTCCAGAGGTGAAAAAAAAAAAGAAAAAAAGGAAAATAATTGTTCGTAAACAACAAATGTATAAGCCCTCAATTAATACTGAAGTCCAAAGTTTAACATTTAGGATAGTAATTTGATTTCTTCAGATGATTGCCCAAGATACTGGACTTTCTTTCATAGTGCCTCTCTTGATCCTTCAGCTGAAGCAAGGAAAAAACATAATACAAATGCTAAGGATTTTGCATTAGCTGTGACCTCTAAGGCTCTCAGATTTATCAGTCACATGGTAGCTTGCTGTGCTACAGTCGGAAAGCATCATTAATATATTGGCTGGTTTCTGCTTTCAAAGAGGCTACTTGGCAAAGAATGAGCTGTTGATATGGAGTAACAAAGCATATTTATTACAGCTGAATATTCTTGTGTGAATTAGAAGCGAGGGGTCGATATGCAAAAAAGGATTTAAATACACCTTATATGCCAAAATCAAAGTTCTAGAAATTCTGCTTCATGCCACCCTAACTGGAGATATGGAAACTGCCATCCTTAGTCCCAGGCTCCATGGGCATGAAGGACTTTGTCTGCTGAGCATGCCCAGAAATATCTGGTCTTTGTCTTCAGCCTAGGCCCTTTTGAAGAGCTAGGTCAGGGAGTGTTTCTGGGGCATCATAGGTTTATAAAAAACATTGAAAACTACTCTCTCTCATAAATGGGCCCTGAGGAATTAGAGGTGGTGATGGTAGTGCTACTGCTCTTTTTTATGCTAGCCTAGGCATGGAGTACGAGCTGCAGGAGACTTCAGTTTCCTCTTCTTTCTGAGCATGCTGCCTGCAGGAAGTTCCTTTCTCAGGGAGGACTTTAATTTCTTATAATTTCATTTCTCCTTTCACATCATACATCACTATCACTCAAAGAACCCTCACACTTCCACAGATAGAGGACAAATGCTGTGTTTTGGATTCCACTGTATGGACCATGTATGCACAAATTACTTGTGGTAGTGCCTGTGTTGGAATTTGCTTATATTTCCCTTCTCTTCCTCCTCCTTTCCTACGCAAGATAATAGATAGAACTTGCCACAAATATTTTAAATAGTGATAGAGGTAAAAAACAACCCAGCCTTTCCATACCCAAAGTGCACACTGATGTATGGAGATGACTGCTCCTGCTACTAAGTTGGCCGTTGATCACCATGCCTAGCAGACTTACATGGGATGCCTCCCCAAGAGACCTGTTTCCTTCCAAATCAACTAAATAGGAAGTCATAGCAAAATAGACAAAACCCTAGAATGTGAGAAATTACTTACTGCATGAGATCATCTAGCTCAGTACTCTGACAGTGACAACAGGAAATGCTATTTAGGGAGAATATACAAACCTGGCTATTTCCTCCCATGTAGTACCCTGGCACCCAGAATTGTCCTTAGGGTTGTTAGAAGGTACATCCCAACATAATCCTTCTAGTATTCATTATGGACCTGTCGTCAATGAATATGTCTGATTGCTTTTTGAATATGCTGATACCATCTGCCTCTGCAGCTCCCCATGGCTGCAAGATCCAGAAATGCACTATTTACCGAGTAAAGAAATATTTTTTTATTTTGTTTTACACTGATCGGTTCGTCAGATGGCCCTTATTTCTAGAAGTACAGGGTGTGGCGAACAGCTCGCATTCATTATTAATTAAAACCTCAGTCATATCCCTCCTCAGTCACCTTCTCACCAAACTGGAAAGTCCCCCACTTTTTAATCTCTTCTCATATACGGGTGCTCTATCGCTTTGATTATTGCAATTGCCATTCTCTGTACCTTTTCTAACTCCATTGTGTCCTTCTTGAGATGTGGAGACCAGAACTGTGTACAGTGCTAAAGATGCAGAGGCACCAAGACTTTATATATTAGGAAACTGGTATGTATTGTCATCGTCTCAATACCATCTCAGCAAGGTCAAATGTATTTGGCTTTCTGGATACCACTGCTTGTCCAGCCACTGATGCCAGACAGCCCTCAGTGATGGCTCCAAGGTTGCTTTCCTGAGTTGTGACTGTAACTGCCAGTTTGAGTTGAGCATCATGTAGACCTGCTTTGAATTATTTTTCCTTAAGTGTATCATTTTACTCCCCCCCCCCTTTTTTTTCCTTTTTTCTTCTTCTTTTCTGAAGTCTGTTTCTCTGTGTTCTGCAAAGGAAAAGAAATATGGCTTTGCCCAAGGGTAAATGTGTGCATAGAACATTTCCAGGAGTTTAGCTGTGTAAGAATTTTGCTGATGATAAAGATGTTGTCACTTATCTGGACTGCTCTTTTCCCCCAAATAGAGCCATGTTCAGAATTACTTCATTGATGCTAGTTCTCTAGGGCTTTTTTAAGCCTCCGAAGTGTATCAGCTGATTGCTTCAGCCCCTTCAGTCTTGTTTCACAGATTGGAAAGAAAAAAAGTAGCACACCTGTTGTACCAAATGCAACACTTGGAAAGAAGAATATAACCCTCAAGTCTTACAGTGTTGTGAATACCTTATCAAGTGCCCTTGCTAATATTTTATTGAAAGTTTGTTTAAATGGAGCAATAAAGTAATTAGAGACCAGCTGTTTCATATTTCCCTGGTAAAATACTATTTTGCATTCCGGTAGGAAACACTATGCAGAGGCGCTAGTATTTCCCTTTGAGATGACCAGAGTTTAGACACTTGGGGTTCTAACTGTATATTTAGGAGTGTGATTTTAAGCTTTAAAAATATCAGACTACTTCATCTGTTAGTACTGAATATTATGTGTGTTATCAGGAGCATTTAGAGAATGATATTTTTGAAAGTCAAGAAATTGTTGTCATTGTACTGAAGCAAAAGGCTTAGTTTTTCAGTAGGTATAAATGATTACAGTGAGTATTACTAAAATCACTGGTTCCTATCAATTAAAGATCTGTACCAAGGAATATTCAGCTGTTTTCCTAGCTTTGTCCTGTTTTCTGATGAGATGAATCTTAGAGTAAAAGTTGGACTTTGTCCAGTGGAGACAATTGATCCTATCTTGTCTGAATTTTAACCGTGAAACAGACTAGAAAGAGCAAAGAGCATCATTTTTGTGAGAGGTGAAGATACAATTCTTCATCTCTCACTTTTATAATATGAAGATACCATTTTAAATTGTGATTGAATATTGCGATGAATTAATGTGTGTGATTTTGATTTGGAAGCCTAGTTAGCGAAGATTAAAATCAAGAAAATAGTTGTATACAGTTCTTAAAGCAAGAAAGTTCTGTCTCAGAAAGATTGGATTTGAAATTTAAAGGTAAGAAGCTTGTCTTTATGTACTGTAGGAGATATTATTAATTATCTGTTATAATGCAGCTCTTTTTTTCTGTATGATCTTATTTTTACATATTTTATGATATATAGTACAGTAGAGTTACACTAGAGTAGTGTTTTGTCACTGTTCTGTATTGCACTACTTTGTTCATATCTGTGTTCTTCCCACCTTTTTAGTGTGTTTATAAAGTTGTAGTCTTTATTTATTTTTTTTTTTTGAATTGTAGTCCCCTGCAGGTAGATCCAGTATCTCCAGTATCAAATTCAAAGTGGAATCAGGATTGCCAAGAAAAAGAGAATTGGACAAGTCCTTGGTGCCTTCCACCCAGGAACTGGGAAATAAAAGCCTACTGAAGTCTGCCGTCTCACTCAGAACCAAAAAGTAATCATAGGACATCCATCAACTCTGAACAGCTTAAGAGTAAACAACTATTACTTGTGCCAAAATGAGCAGACTATATAAAGATGGACAAATATATCCTGAAGTGTTTGCCTCTTTACTCTCCTGAACCCTTTAATCAGAAAGCTTTAGCTTTCCTTTAGCACTGAAGAAAATCTAACAGCAGTGTGAACTCCTAACCTGTAAGAGGACATCCACTGATAGTATTTTTGTCAGAGTACAAATTATAGAATTGTCTAAAATGTATGTAATTTATTTGCTCTATACTAATAGGCATCATGCCAGGCAGGCAGTTTGCTTTCACAAATCCATTTTGCTGTGTTTTACTTGCATTTACTTTCTTTACTTTTGTCACAAATATTTAGGGGGAAAAAATGAGGCCAGAATCTGTAATAGGGATTCCTGATAACTGCATGCTTTACATTCTGAGAATATTCTAGGAAATTGCTTATAAATTTGCTTGAGGCATTATAGCACAAGTGCTTCTGTCTATGGAATTTGTTACTGCTATTTTAGGTTGCTGTCAATTGCTTATTTTTAAGCAGAACTTATTTTAAGCTTGAAGAATAGGAAATGTATTTTTAAGTACAATGGAATTGCTATGGTTCTCAGTACTGAATTTCTGGTGTGTTGATTAAATTCTTTAAATAAAACAGGTGTTGGAGTAATGGTCTTTACAAGTTAATTAATCTTCATTTTCAAAAGGATGAGCTACCATTAAGCTTAGGTTTATTATACATATGTGTAAATTACAATGTGATTTACTGTTCCAAAGACAAAGCCATTCTCTAAGGATAGGTCTTTCCAGTAGACTGGCATTGTGGTACATGATGTGAGCAAAATATACACACCCTTGGTTGGTTGAAAACATTTCCGTAACTATATGTACATTCTGTCTTATGGCTTATTCAAGCAATTCTGCTGAGAATATCAGTCTGAGGAGACACCACCTACTTAAATATCTTCTGATCTCCACAATAATCTTGAAATTCTTCTTACAGTCATTACAGCCTTGATTTTATTTAGGTGTGAAGTATTTCTATTACAGGGCCAAAATCTTTCTCTGCACATATGTGAAAACTTGGAGAGATCTTATTTACAGTAAACTGAGTAAGAGCTTTTTGACATCATATAATATTAAAACGGTAATATATCACTCATTCTTACTGAAGAACATAGCTGTCTGTATAATCAGGTACCTTTTGGGGAGTATTAATCTTCTAGTTTCCGTTTTTCAGATCAGATCAAAGTCAAGTCTGTTGAGAAGCTGGACACAAAAGATGTGTTCTAAAAAATGCAGTGAGTGTAAGAAAATCACAGACTTCTATACTTTTCTGACCGAATTCAGTAAGAATTTCACTTTAAGCAGGAAGTTGTCCTTTCTCTTTTTGTTGTGCACTCACACAGTAGCGAAGTCTACTTCACATATGAGCTCTAATAGTCACGCTGTTTTTATTTGATGTGGTTCAAGTCTTTTACAAAGTCCAGACTGCTTTCTGGTTCTCATGACACCAAAATGTTAGGTCAGATTGTGGTCTGAATAACTATCTCCTCGGCTATTAGCTGACACTGCTCATTCTTTTCATTTAGTGAGACAGTCACTTGAAGGGCATGCCTGGACTGATTATTAAAACGGTGGCTGCATCATTAGCCAACCTCACGGCAGTCCTACCTGATCGCCCTGGTTGCATAGTGGTAAACTTCTTTCCATGACGGGGCACAGTATTGAGGGTGCTGGTATTCTGTTATCAGATGCACTTTTGTTGTAACACAGATAAAATTTTCAGAAGCCCAGCAGACATGCTGACATTTTCTACCACCCCTGCTCTTTTGAACCAAGGAAGCTTCAAAATGCACTACTTCACATCAAAGGGTTATGTCATTTTTACAGCACTAGCAGAACACAGTAAGTATAATTTACCTTTAGAGAGTGAGCTATTTACTTGTCATGGGTGCATTCTCCTATCCTAAGGTATTAAATAATTTCCCAGCTCTGTTGATCTTAAGGTATTTTGGTTAGAGCACACCTTTCGTGGCTGGCTCCTCGACAGACTTGACTTTGATCTCACCTGTTCTGACTTCATTCTCCTTTCCTCTGCACTCCTGGATTTATTTTGTATGTTGTTCTGTTTTGCCTAGGTATATTTCTGTTTTCACAAATCCTCATGCTTTTTGCTGCAGACCAGATGTAGGCCCTATGTTGCCCCATGTAAGTCTCACATATGTCCAGTGTTGTCCTGACATACCAGTGCATTTTGATGATGTACAGAGGAGGGCTGTGGGGCTTACATGAAAGAGGGCAGCAGCTTGTCAGATCCATGGCTAGTAACCTGCCTCCTGCCCAAAGCTGAGTTGTGTCAGGGAAAGAAGGCGGTGAGGAATTAGGATACAGACTGGATGTATCTCAAAGGTGATGTTGCCAGACCATTTGTGGATGGGATCGGTTGGGAGGTGCCAAGCGGTTGAGCTTGTGTTGGAATTGCAGAGGAGTAGAACATCATCTTCCCAAAGGCTGGAGAAGAAACTTTCATTATGTCTGTGACTCCTAGCGTTAAACCTCTTGTTAAACAAAACAGAGCTCTTACAATAAGCTCCATGCATTTTTCCTTTTTCTTCCTTATCCTCTTTTTTTTCTTTATGCCTTTTTTCACTCCTTTTCAATACCTACATTTTCACTGTTGATTTTTTTTCGTTTGTCAAAAGATTTCTTTTTCCACAAATCTCTTTCTTGTTTCTCCTTTTGATGTGGCTTTTCTCTGTGTTTCCCTTTCAACCCTCAGAGCTTACTTTAGTCTTTTCACTGTATTTGCTACATGGAGGAGTGCTATTGAAAAATTAGAAGTAGATTGCATGGGAATTTCTTATTTCTCCTTTCCCCTAGAGGCCTGTTTCTCTTCCCTCCTATTTCTATGAAGTTTACCATCCTCAAATGCTTCCTTCCTCTACTTCCAAATCATTTTACTCATCTTTCCCTCTCTTGCTCTGTCCTTCCACTTCGTCTTCCCCTTCACTTACTGTTGCTTGATATTTAACTTCTCAGGTAGGGTGAAAATTCGTGGTAGCATTCAGGTTACCATGTTGTGGATAAATACTCTGATCTGTATCTCAGCTTTACTGACAAACGCTAACTTTCTGACTGCATCTATACTGGCTTTTTGTTCCCTTTTTTTCTATTACACACTCAGTAACAGTAGCTAGGTTGGCAGTAATAAATGTTACAGCCACATTATAACCACAGTCTTGTATAACCCATTACAGATCAGGTCTGTATGACATTGTAATTTAAATAGCGGTTGCTGGCAGCCTATCTCTGCTTGTCCTCCTATTATTACAACCACCAGTAGAGCTGTTCTACTGGGAAATTTGAAGTGTAGACAAAGCTTTAATCAACAGTAATCTGATCCTTTAAAAATGCAACACCAATTCATTTATTTCTCATTTCACATATGAAATTTTAATAGGTACAATCACCCTTAAGGATATTTCAAATATTAACATTATGCACAATTACAAAACAGAATCTTTTTTCTGTATGAAACTATCAGCATCTTTGAACCAAGTAAGTAGTTTTCTGTGCTGACATCAGGTTTACTATCAATCAGAAACTTATTAACAGCTGTGTTAGCCCTAATTAAGTGCAGAGCAATGGCAGACTTTTTAATTAAGTCTTATTTTCCTAAGAGGAGACTGGTGGAGTTTTTTTTCCCTTCTCTTCTCCATCTCCATCCTTATTTACTGTGTAAAGCCTGCCTTAAAAACAACTGGAACACAAGATGGGGCCATTGACACGGGGCCAAGACACCAGGAAATATTTCCGTTACAGAGTGGCTCTGTGATTATACTCACCATACTTTATTCCATTGGCTTTGTAAAATAATTCCAAATTTTTTAACTTTTCTGCAGTGTTTTTAATTTGGATTTCTTTTTTAGTTCTCTTCTTGTCTGAAGTGTATTTCCTGTATTGTCAGTGTCAGCAGTATTATTGAAATTAATTTTAGTGTACAAATTCATATGGAGAAAGTGGAGATGTGTGACATCATATGCACCAAAAAAAGGTCCTTGTTGTTTGAGTAGACCTCTGGGCATGTACTAGAATGTGTAAAGTACTTAGTCATTATGAGAAAGAATCGTCCTTGCAGGTAAGTTGAAATGTAAAAGTCTCTATGAGTGTTTGATTTTCTTAGTCCTGAACAGTGCTGAGTGGTATATGTGTATTTGTGAAGGAGGGAGAGAAGTACCCTTGAAAGTCTCTTAATCTGCACTTTCTACCCAGCACTATTCAAACTGGAGATCTTCTGTAACCATAAACAATTGCTGGATAGTTACTTTTTTCGGAGATAAGCAGTGTGTACATATAAGAGGGCAGAGTAATCTCTTATTGCTCTTGACAGAGTATTGTCAAGCATAAATATTTTTATTTACCATTACAAGTATAAAAATGCCTTTACCTGAGCTGTGTTAATTTTATATTTTAATCTGACAGACAAGAAGACTCAAGGCAAATCCTGACCTTGATGTGCTGACAGTTTACACCAAGGACTCCAATGAAATGGTGACGGTTTACATGGGGTGAGGATCTGTCCCTTATGGTTTAAAGAGAGGGTGAATCATCACATGAGATGAATTTAAGGGTTCAGTTCTCAAACCAAACCCAGAGGTCCTGGGTTTGCTTTTGTACTTTTTAGGCAACAGACTGGTTTCCTTTGAGCAATATGTTCAGCAGGAAGACCTTTATATGTTCCTGGAAAAAAGTGCCCAAAAGGTGTTTTAAACATAAAAAAAAAAAAAAAAAAAAAAGAGGTGGGATCAAGGCATCGGCCAGCAAGTTTAAAAGGAACAGTAGATCACTGGAGCCTAAAAGCCATAAAAACTTATGGTGTTGCCTAGCTAGCCTTAACACTGTGTGCTCTGGGGAACAGGAATTGTCATTTTCTAAGAGTTTACAGAGCACTTGTTGCAACCTGAGCTGGCTTGAGCCTAAGGCACTAATGTAATGTAAGCACTGAGGTCAGCAAAATCATAGTAACAGTTGTGGTGGCCAGCAATGGCTTTAAAATGCTGTGTCTCAATTATGGCAGTAAATCCAAGTCTAGATATAGCAGCTTTTCATTTATGGGCATGTACATATGTCCTAATTGTCTGTAATATAGTATGATGGAAATTAAAAGGGCAACACTTTAACTCCTGGTTTGTGAAGCAAACTAGTTAATTTTTTTGCAGCTACACCTATTGTGTGGTTTCTGTATTGCTTCCAGCATGGATTCTGGGTTTGTATAGTTAGAAGTTTCTGTTTAGTAATTCATATGTGGTACACTCTGGTTCATTACAGTTGGAGGGGTTAATGAACAACTACTGTTTATATGTTGTCTGGATATTAAAGCTTAATCCATATTTGATTCTAACCCCAGCTTTGTTTCCAAGAAGAAAGCAACTGAGATAATGCCCAGGCATATTTAAAAAGAGATTAGGTTTTTTATAATGGTTATGGATCATTTTTATACTTATGTTATTTTGAATACATTGGACCTGCATGCTTCAGGAGTGTCCAAGTTTGATTACTTTTGTTCTCTTACTTTAATAAAAAGCAGAATAAGCTCATGAATTTCTTCTGCTTCTGCTCTCTGTCCCTCATCCACTTATATTAGGTTCATATTCATAGTGTAAGAAATGTTTACGTCCTCTGAAGGTTAAATAAAAAAATGCCATTTTACTTCTTTTGCTGTCAATAGCAATGATCGGTTAAGGTGGGATCCTTGACACCTGAACAGGATGCTCCAAGGTGCTCTGGACAAGGCAGCTGCTTGTGACCAAACCTGTGCTAGCAGCTGCTGTTTGGTAAGGAGTGCTGGAGTAACCAGTGCGGCGGGAAGGTCTTTCTTGGAAGGAGGACTGGAGTTTGCATGAGAGTATGGCTTTGCTGGACCTGAGTTCAAGGTAGCGCCTTCTTCCTGGGTTTGTCCCCTATTAGGTTTAACTGAGGCCTGGGAAGGGACTTTGTAAAACCAGCTAGGACTGTAAGATTCTTGAAGCTTCTGCCCCTTTTCCATCTAAAATACCCATTTTCCAAAGGTGGAAGTTTGTTATGGTAACTCCTAGATTGCTAAGACCTCTACAACACTCAGCTTGGGCTATTCTCCTATGTCCAGTGAGGAGTTAGCTGTTGGAGTTACTTTGCTTTTCTGTCCCAGTTAAACATATTGAGGAGCACTATAAATGATGCAGTGTTTATCTGAATAGCTACTGTTTTCTGGCAAAATTTGACTTTAGTGTAGAATTAAGATTTAATTAAAATATGTGCTAAAAGTGAATTTATCTTTCATGTTGACACTGTGAAGAAGTGCAGCATAGCTTATCATGCCTATGCTTACAATTTGCATGAAAAACAGAAAAGTATTGTGCAAACATTACTGTATCCTAATTCAGAATCTGCAAATAAAAGATGGTGATTAAATAAACAATTACTCCCTTCCCATAAGTAAGTGGTTTGCTAATTATCTATAAAGATACAAAGATAGGGCAGTCATAATCTAAGTGTGACTGCCTGTTGAAGAATGCATTATGGAGTTGTTGGAGGCTTTCTAGCATTAACTAGGAAATGTTTTGTAAAAGATGGTGCATCACTATGTACTATCAAAGAAAAGGAGACTGTGGGGTGAAAGAGCAGGAAGAGAGAACAGCAGCACAAGGGTGACTACTGTTACAGGTGTCCAATAAGGAAAGAAGACTGCACTTACCCGGAACAAGGACAGTCAGCAAGAACAAATTTGAAAGAGCTAAAAGGAGTCTCATTTCCCTTTTCTCCCTTTATTTATTCAGTCAGTTTAAGTCCTTGCAGAAAGCACCTAGCTGACAGCTCTGCACCTTGTAGTCCTTGGTTTATTCCCAGCACGGTATGCAGTACAGACATCTACAGCACCGGTTTCCCCTGTTTGCTCTCCTAACGGGTAATGTAGGGTGTACTTTTATTTCCAAGGTGTGTTCAGGCACGGGCCTGTCTGCCCACTTCTGCAGCGGTGTGGGTACGGGCTGGGGTGTCTGGCAAACCCAGAGGCTGGACTAAAATGAGGCAGCTAATGCTCTTACTGCCCCAGCCATCGCCCCCACCCTTTGGTGGATGTTGCCACCCCTGAGGCAGCGATGTCTAATCCACTCATGAATCAATTATTGAACTGTCGCATTTTTCAGCCAGGCCTATTAAATTAAACTGACATCAGTCTCATCTCACAAAGACATTAGATAGTGATGAATTTCAGGTACTGTTAACCTGGTTTTGAATTGGGCAGCTAGAGACAGACAGATTCATTTTTCATTCCAGCTGCCAGAACCACTGTCACATCCTATCTTGCTGTTGTGG
This sequence comes from Haliaeetus leucocephalus, assembly GCF_000737465.1. NCBI lineage: Eukaryota > Metazoa > Chordata > Aves > Accipitriformes > Accipitridae > Haliaeetus > Haliaeetus leucocephalus. The sequence continues at coordinate 11,054,049 of NW_010972609.1, forward strand.
CTTGTTGATCAATGGGTGGCCTTCCTTGCTAACTCCTGAGAAGGGGCGATTTCATAAGGAGAAAGAGAGCATAAGAAAGCCAGAAAGGTCAAAACCTGGGTTTTTCCTGTCTTTGTTAGAACTGTGTAGAAGAGAGTGCATATGTAAACAGTGAGATTGGCTGGCTGGTTAAAAAAGCTTCACTGGAAGAAAAAGCACAATACCGCCTATATGGACTTAAAAAGGCACTGTGTGGAATTAATGCAATTCAAGTTAGGGGAGTTTACATCTGTGGAAAAATGGAAAAGAAATATTCCGTACTGTCAACAGCATTGCTTTTTAGCTACAGGTACCTGCAGTACACCTACTGTGTACAAGCCCAGCTTGCTCTTTGCTGTACTTCCATTCAGTGAGTGCACCTGCTAAGGAAGCTATGGAAACCTTTTTACTGCAGCTTGTTAAAAGGTGGAAGGTCCTCAGATTGCTCTGAGCTGAACCTGCGTGCGTTTGGCTTTGTCTGTACTCGTTCCCTTCCTGGATTCTGGTTTTATTGGTAACTGAAATAAAACAAAGAGCTGTTCAAATAGAGGGTGGCTGCTCCTACAGTTTATCCCATTTTTTCTACCCGGGACTTAGGGGGAATTAGTCAGTGTCTGTGTGCTTCATTTTGACTCCTCATGGCAAGATGGAGCCGTGGGAGACCTGTTACATATGACCACGAATGGCCAGAAGGGCAGCACGCTGGCTTGCAAAGCGGGATGCTGACCTGTGCCAGCACCCTGTAAAACCTGTGTTTGTGAGTGCACTTCCCTTCAAATGCACATCTCTTTCACAGTGAAAAAAAAATTCAGCAAGGAAATCCTGGCAGATAGTTCCTGCCTGCTGGAGCTGTGGATTCATTACTATTAATAGAACTCTTAATTGACTACTCTAGAGCAGCTATAAAAATTGATTAGATGCATATGAGGAAATAAACATGGGTCAGGCTGTAGTGGCACAATGATATGAATTTGATGACCTATTAGGACATTTTTGTGGCTAACAAAGGATTTTTTTAATAAACATTAAACACTTAGCCCAAATTCTGCCCTCCAGCACTTCTGCCTCTAACGAATGTATAATGAAAGCAAGTATTTGGTATAGCAAAAGAATCCTATTTTTTTAAAATCTCATTCCTGTATATTTTCAAGACGTTAGGTTACTTAACATGTAAAACATCTATGAATTTTAAGTGAGGCCGATTAGTAAAGCTCTATAGTTGGTCTTTCATCTTAATGTGACCAAGAATGTCCTCTAGCTCACTCTATTTACTAAGAAATTAAAAAATAGCAAATCGCACATCATCGCATGCCATATGTCCATTCCTCTCCTGGGCTCTGCTCTACAGCAATGTTAATTGACTTGCCTAAACCCTCTTCTCCTGAGTTGTGACCACTCCTGATGAAACAATCAACAATGCTGCTGAGCAGAATAAGGAATGAAAAAACAAAGTGTAACATTGAGCCTCATTAAGAATAAATTTATTTCTGCAAAATGAAGATAAAAATGAAGTACTGACATATAACCTATGCTTTCAAAGGTAGAATCTTCAGTTTTGGGTGCTCGCTTAAAAAGCTGGCTTTTCAGGCTCAGCATTGCCTGAATGTCAGAGACTTTTTAAAGGCACTTTACATTGAAGAAAAAAAATCCTTAAGGAGTAGAAAATGTAGACTGTTATACACATTTTTTTCTGTTTTAGTAGACTTTGAATAAGATACACAACATTTAAAAAAACCCCTCAAGAGCTGTTAAATAAAGACCATATATTCTGTTGGGCAAATGAGTTATTTAATAAATTTGTATGTAAAAGGTAAATTGGATTAGATTACATTGAACAAAAATAGTAAGGACCATAAGCTTGCAGTACATTAATAAACTTAGTTTTTACCTTTTCACTCTGGTCTTCAGAGAACCTACGTTAAATCATAAGCTTTGTCTTTTATGCTAATATATAGTATTTAGATGACAAGGCATTACCCCAGCTTCACCTGCCATAGCACAGCACTGTGAAATGCTAACGAATGCGCCTGAGTGCAGGCGCCAGCCGAAGCCAGTTGTCACCACAGCCTGTTGTCAGGTGAGGGTGCTGGGACCTGCCCTGGCTGGCCCAGGTTCCTTGCCCAGCCCATGAAGAGGTGTTAGTGGGGCTCCTATCTTTCTTAGGCCTTCTCCTTGGCTGGGTTTGGTCAACAGAGCTAAGCACAGCTGTGGGAAGGAAAGAAGAAGAGCCCAGAAGAGGAGCAGGAGCCCAGGCTACAGCCCTGGAGGTGCCCGCGCTTACCTGGGCAGCTTTAACTCTGCGCCCACCTGCCCGGGGGTCCCAGCATCTGCTGGGCGCTCAGTGCCCTGCCAGTCAGGGGAGCTTGCCCAAGGGTAGTTGTTGGAATGTTCCTTCTCATGCTCACCTCTGAGGGTGTCCGTATTGCTGTTTCTCAGTGTGCTTCATCCAAACCTGGCGCCGACTGTGGGGTTTTCCAGTTTCTCTGCAGCTTTCCTATGTTGCCACCACTGTCAAGCTTCATGCAGGTTGCTTGGTGTAGCAATGTTAGCAGTCTCTGATAGAGGTGTGCTGTCCCTTTTCTGTTTTGAAGGCTGCTGAGGCACACTAAAGAGGGAGAGAAAATCTTGCTCTGCATGCCCACTAGTGTTTAGAACCTTTCATGTCCACGTAACCCCTGCTGCTGTACCACCTGGGTGCACCCAGCATGTACTGGCTGATGAGCAAATACTCTCAGCTGAGGGAAAAACCAGTAGAAATGCAACTAACTCTCAACTCTTACCAAACTGTTTTCTTTCTTTTTATCTTAGGTAATGTGATTAGGTCAGGATTGCCTGCGCTTTCCTTTTTACACAAACTTTTTTTTTTTTTTTTAAACCAAAGTAGTAGGTCTTGTGGATGCAGCAAAAATACTGCAAATATGAAATCTGAAAAGACTCGGAAATGAAAAAGCAAATATAATCAGTATGACTTTATTATCATTAATAGTCTGATCATTTTCTCTAGCAGTTTCATAATTTTTGACCCTTCAAAGCTGGGAGCGCACAAAAATGGAGCACAATTATGGCAGGCTCATTCCAGTTTTTTTGTGATACTACAAAATAGGTGTGAATTTAGAATTTTAATTTTAATAGCCCTTTTTTCTAGGTATGGTCAATCTATCTTTTTATTATGACAAGTTACTTTAAACTACTTAGTATTCAGGATATTTGCAGTTGCAATGAACAAGTTCATTTAAACACCAAATCAATCAGTATTTTCACTAGAGAGAAATGTTTAAGTACCAATTAAGAATGAAAAAGCGATCTACATCCTCTAATACAATATTAATGTGCTGAGAGGAGTGATCCCAACTGCATGAGAAAAAATGCAGTTGTGCATATGCTTGTCTTAAGAAAGGGTTTTTTTCTGTCACTTAGAATAATTTAATGAATAAAAAGTGGTTCTTTTATTACTACTAATGAACGGAAATCCCATCAAATTGTAAGGCACCAACACATGACATTGCTCTTAAACTAAAAGCGCAGTAGATTATCCCAGTGATAATGGAGGCTATGAGCACTTTGTACGATGGATGGACTGTACTTGTCCTGCCATGGTATACTGTTACCTTTCAGTAGTGCATAGATCACAGTTAAGAGTTACGCTAGGTGCTTAATTCTGTTATTTGCTGTTGAAATATCAACCTATCTGCTCATAATAAGACAGTTTAAAAAAAAAAATTGCAGAGGGGTAGGGGAGATCATGTCCTTTAGGTTGATCAGGATGTGCAATGATCTGCTGAGGGGAGCGGTGGCAGTCCTGCTGATGAAGTAACTTGGACCCATGCCAACCGAGCAGTTAGACACATAATGGTGGGAAGGATCTTGCCCTGGTGCTGTGGTCCGTATTCTCCTCTGGTATCTCCAGTTTGGGTTTTGTTTGCTTTGAGGTAAGGGGAGCGGCACATGAAACAGCCTTGGGGGAGGGGACCCAAGTTTTTTTATAGGAATAAGTCTTAGATGGGGGTATCCTGTTTAGCTGGGTATTAGGTTGCACGGAAAAAGGATTTTACAAGCCTCCAGCAACTGGAGGGCCAGGTCAGGAGACATTTACTGAAAAAGAAGGAACTGGTGCTTTAACCAAAAGAGGTTTTATTGCCTTGACTTAGATAGCTTTGTTTCAGCTTAACACCTGCGTGGTTCTTTAACAGTTGATCTGCCAGGGATGTTGCTGAACAATAAGGTGGCAACCTCACCCTAACAAAATGACATAAAATAAGTTTTCTTTTAAGTTGTGTTTGAACTCGTCTTACCATAAAGGTATTTTCAGAGCATAGGTACCTTGGGGAACATCTGAAAATGTGAAAAGAAAAAAAAAAAAACAAACCAAAAAACCCCCAAAACCCAGAAACCTGAAGTTGAATTGTTGAACTAAAGATTGCCTAGTCTCTCCAAGGATTTCATTAGTGAGTTGTGTGTGAAACAGTTTCAGAAGCCTATTTACAACAATTCTGGTTTTCTTATTCTAGTGACTTTCTTGCATTAATTTGTATAAATGCTTTTTTTCTTGTGATATTTCTGTAAGTGTTATCTAAACATGCAATTTAAAGAACTGTTGGCTTAACTATTTTAAGATAGTATCTTTACAAAATAGATTTTTTAAAAATATTTTTTTAGGATAGCAAAAGATATGTAATCTCATTCTGATTATCTGGGGAAAAAAGTATTTATTATTCATAAACACAGAAGAATTTGTGCATATAAAACTAGAGCCAGTAAACTTAGCTTGACTTACACAAGTTGGAAATCAATCCAGCTTGTTCTTAAAATACTTGTTTTGTAGTTTTTGCATGGAGAATCTCTAAGTAAAACAGTTGTCCTGGTTTTGGCGGTTAAACCACGACAACAGTACAGCTTCTGCTCCTTTGCTGGGTTATAAATAGTTTATAAATTAGTAATTTAGTATGCATTTTTTAATAAATCATCACTTGTCCTGAAATTCAGGATGCTTTGATCTGCGCACGTTTTCACAAATACATAGCACCTTTACAATGACCCCACCGCTAATGGCAAACTGCATGGAGAGGTTTTCATAAGAACATTCAAAGTTTTTGCTGTTTGGTTGGCAGCAGCCTTGGCTGTATGCCACATCACTCTCTCCCTGCGCACCACCAAGTGAGTGTTGTTGGAGATACCACAAAACCAGGCTCAAAGTTACCATGCACAGGATAAAAACACCTTTGTGGGATATTGCCATGATAATTCCAGCCTCACGAGGTAAAGCTTTGTATAAAAGATCTCTTCAAAAGAGAACAGGGAATGTAGTAATGGGGGAAGTGAGTGGAGTCATGTGGGAAAATATTTGTACCAGATGACTCTTTTCCAGCACTGCGAATGTTACATTAAAGAGCTAATGTGTAAGTTAATGCTGCCTGAGGCAGGATTAACTTCTAATGTGTAGGGATTGAGGATTGCTAATGGCCTAGCTAGCATGAAAAACCAGCTTGTGTGGGAAGGTGATTTACTGTACTCGCATCTGCTATCTGGCCATTGCTAGGTTTGTTATGCTGAGCACCTGCCACCAAATTCTCACCACCTGTCCCACTCCTGAGCGGGCATGAGGTCTCACAGGATCAGCCAGATCCAAGGCAGGGGCAGAGTTGTGCTGCTGGTGGTGCAATCTGTGTATGAGGCCAGATCAATGTGTATAACTAACCTCCTTCCTCATCTCTCTCTTCTCCAGCTGCTGGTGCTGGCACAAAAGAGCTTGTGCTACTCTCCTGCACCAAACCTGTAGCTGTTGTCAGTCAGTGAATCCCAACGAAAATGACAAAGATTTGCACCCACTGGCTCTGTGCTTCTCCTGTGCTGAGGCTTTTAAGTATGAGAGAAGGTGTGTTCTTGTGTTGATAGAGGGCATCTGTCGGGGTGGTAAACATCATGATGGATGGAGGTAAGAGGATGTCCTCTTCCAGGCCTGGCCCGAGCTCTCAGTTCTCTCCTCCGTTGTGGTGGGGTGGCTGGGGTCCCTCTGGTGTACTGGGTGGAGGCAGATTCCCATGGGAGCCTGTTCCCTTCTCCAGTTTGGGTGTGAGGAAAGGGGCTCTCAGCATTGCCTCACACAAGCAGCAAGTTAGATTCAGTGTGGGTGGCAATTCTCTGGGAACACTTGGCATGGTGTTTTGTATCGCTCATTGGACTCTGCCTTTATAGGGATTTAGTCTTGATTGTATTTCTTCCCCAAATGTGCTCCTGGGCTCTTACTCTGCTCCCAGTTCCTTCTTTGGAGAACCACTCCAGTGTGCTCAGCTGTGCATAGGGCACTACCTCTTCAGCTCCTGGCTGCTTTCTCACCTAAAGTGTTTTGCTTCTCCTGGTGTGGAGGCAGAGCGCCTGTATGTATCCCAGCTGCATGAATGACACCTGCCACCCTCCTTTTTAGCAGTAGTTTCTGTTGATTTGTGCTGCTGTTTTGGCAGTTGTGCAGTTAATCCACTTTCTTATTAAAGTGCATGCTGTTTTGATATTGCTATATAACTACCCTCTTAGGATAAAATGGAATCTCAAAAATAAAAAGAGATTAAAAGCAAGAGATGGGGTAAAACAAATGTCTTTTCTTTCTTTTATAAACTGTATTAATTGTGGGTCAAAGAGTGTGTTTTTTTGACTCCTCCTGATAGAGGAAGTGCTTGTGTAGACTCAGCAGTGTTGTGCTGTTTGGTTTTTTTTTTCTCTAAAAGAATTTTTCCAAACAAGACCTCAACATTTGTACCTAAAAATAGTATTTCAAATGCAGTATCTTTTTCTATATGTCTTCTTTATGTGAGTATACTGTCACTCAGCTGTTGCAGAGGCAACAAGATCCATCAGTATCTGTCAGTCAGTCTGAGGTTACCTTTTTGGTTGCCATATTAGAAATTTCTGCCTGTTAGGCAGCTTTTCAGGCTGAGTGCAGAACATGGAATATTTCTTTAGTACTAGAGTGCACTAGTTTGCACAATGGCTGTGTGAGGAAGCAGAGGGGATAAGTGGTGTTGGCGAGAAACAGAGGAATTCCTTTAGCAGCACCAGGCTGTGTTCTCCTCCCAGTGAACATGGATAACTCAAATTAACACTAATGGGTGTTATGCACAAGGGAGAGGATGATCTACCCCATTGCATGCACTGGGAAGTGCAATTTAAAGCTTTCCTGAGGCATCTTTAAATTAGATTTCTTGGAGCGTCTGTCTTTGAGTTGTCTCACACGCAGAACTCCCACTGACTCAACAGGGCTTGCTGCACACAGATTGATGGTAGGGGATGTCTCCCTTGTATCTTTTCAAGAGGAGTAAAATAGACAGAGGTAAATTGCTCTTATTGGTATGATATACAGATGCTTGCCTGTGTACGTGGTAGTAATTCACTTCAAGGCATGCATGTTACATGAATGCCAAAACACTGGAAAAATAAGCCCATTAAAAAATTGGTAAGGAATTTCCTTTCCTTCAATCCAGAAGAACCTACTCTGTGACCTTGATTGCTGACAGGAGTTGAAGGAGGATAGATTGGTCAGATCAGCTGTAAAGACTGGATGTTTAAATGGCTAGCAAGGACATACAGATTTACTGTGAGAAGAATTATACAAACCAAAACAAAATCTCCAAGTCCATGGGAATTGGGTGACAACGAGACGTACGCATAAAAAGGTAGATTCTGTAATGGCTACATCAGTTTTTTTAGCGTCTTCCTCAAAAGCTTCTGGTATTAGCTGTGGTCAGTGATTACAGTGTGGGGTTCAGCTGACCTCTGAACTTGACCAGTTCCAATGCTCTGGTTTTATCCAATAGGAGTCAAAGAGTTGGATGCTTTTAACTCTGTAGAAGATGGACTTGTGTTATCATAGTTACATAGTGTTTGGCCAGATCCCCTGCATTTTGCTTGTTAAATGAAGGAGGCAGTATATGAACTGTTCTGTTGAAACCAGGTCCTAAATCAAGCTAAGTGGAGGAGAAATAATGTCAGAATAACATCCTCATGTGATGCTGGTGTCTGCAATGACAAACTGCCATTTTACGGTCTTACCTTACTGCTTTTTCCTTTTTTTAAACACAAGGGAAATTTTGAAAGGATATCTTTTTCTTAAACAGCTTTTTGAAACCAGTGGGGGTTAATTAAAAACTAAATTTGGAATCTACAAACACCCAGAAATTATTTACACTGTTGTTAATTTCTTCTTTAATATTCATAACTGTTTTCTGTTAATTAAGAAGAGAGGGAGAACATGAAGAAAGGCTCAGAACAAAAGCAGTCTGCATGCAGATAAGGGTCTGAGTTCTCAAGGAACTGGACTAAATGCATACTGCCTGCACTGAGTGAAGAATTTATATGCAGTGATTGTGTATTGCAGCTGAAAAATTGAGTAAACTTATGTATGAATCTTACTACCTCAGCATTCGGCGTGATACACTATGGTTGCCACTTCCCTGTTTTCTGGTATTAGACATTCTGCAGTCCTGGAGCAGTTTAATTAGCTCTTAGAAAGTGGGGCTTGTAGTTGGGAAATATTTCTACCTTTTGAAGTAGTATTATATAAAGCACATGTAGGACATAAGGCTGCATAGCTTAGAATAGGATGCTGCATTTTCTTTACATTGAAGAAATGATGAGGCTGCTGCTAATCCTTTCAGAGGTATTGGCCACTATCTTAGCAGCATCTAGAGGCAGTGGTCAAGTTCGGGGTTTCAACCATGCAAGGCATTTCACATAAACATACAGACAGCCAATTTCCTGGTGTCACGCAGTATTGGCCAGCAGACATAGGCGCTGTTACCTCTCTGTGTGGCTGGCAAGTTGCTTCCTTTTCTCATATGAAGAGGTGTTTGCAGACTCTTCCACAGCCAGGACCTTCACCAGCTTTGTTCTTTTCAGTTTTCAGTAACACTCGTTTAGCTTCATCCCTACAGTATATTTACCTTCAGTCTTGAAACAACCCTCTAGTGTAAATCTCTTATTTGAGCTGTTTTGAATACTGGCCTATTTATGAGTTGGGCTGCTATCTCTAATCAGTCTTACACCACTGCATGCAATTCGTCATCTCTGTAGGATCTGGGTGAGTTATAAATAATGTATTTTAGAATATACTCATGAATAAAAGTACTGTATTGCCCAGTAAGATTTGGGAGCCCTGTATTACTTGTGAATAGTAGAGCAAAGCTGCTCAATAAATGCTTGGAAACGGAAGGGTTCTATGAATGTTAGTCCATCAGCTTAGTATGGCTTAGCTCACTTGTGTTTCTAAAGGGACAAGAAAAATGATACTACTTTTTGTTGGAGGTCAGTTGATACCTGGCTCTATTCCATCCAAACCCATTTGAAAACCCAGTCTTAAATAATTTTTGTAACAGTCTGCTTAAAATGTTCAACTCTGTCAAAAAAGAGACAAGAACAATTCTGTACAGCATAGGTGACCAAACCACATGCTTGTGAACTGCACATGACTGAGAGAAATGCTTCATTTTCAGAGGCTGGAAGTTTAAATAATCACAAAGAATAAATTGCCTCAAGAAAAGTAAGGGTAAATGAGCTTGAAGAGAAACCACTGCATTCCCCTCTTAATTTTTAGCTATACTCCCAGCCCCTTGTAGTAGTAAAGAATATGTTTCATAACACATTTAATGCATTATAATATCTATTGACCTAAATGCAAGGTTAATTGAGATTCTGCATTTTGTGTCCATCAGTAGAAGTAATGGTAAAATAAACAGTGCCTTTCAGCCAGTCAACAGACTTCCTGCTGGATCGTGCTTAGAAGAGACTTTCTCATATATATGTATAAAATGCATAGCACAATATGCTACAATATGCCTGCAATATGAAGAGATGACAAGGTGAGATGAAGCGCCTGGTGCAATGTGCTTAGTGAAAGACAACCTTATTTCATTCCCTTCCCTTTTTCTTCACTTCTGTACCTCAGCAGGCACAGTTTGAAAGACTGCGATTGTGGGAAAAAGAAAAAAAAATGGTTAGTATCCAGATGAGGCACATCAGAGAAGACTAGAGATAATTAGCACAAGCCAGGATCATTAAAGTTTATGCACCAGGATAATCCAGAGAAAAATGATCTCTTGAAATAATTAATGCAATGTTCTAACTTTGTTAATGATAAAAACTTGCCTTTGTGCTGAGGGCCTGCATACTACTGAAGTTCATTGATGCAGAAGGTTTAAGTTGGACTTGATGCCTGTGTTGATTCTCAGTATAGAGATAAGAGTGAAAGACTGTTTGACCTTAGCTAAGGGTAGATTTCATTTAGAATACTGAATATACCTGTGTCTGATCTGTTCCACAAGTAGAAAACACACACACAAAAAAAAAATCTAGGCTTTTATGAAGCCCCCTATGTAAAATAACCTGCATGACTGGCATGCCTACACTGATGCTTGCTGTCTTGCAGTGCTACCAAGACGCCCATTTTCATGTTTCAGACTCCCCCATCCCTAGCATCGTGGCAATCTTGTAAGGATGAGCTGTGGGCATAATAGAAAACTGGAAGTAAGGAAACAGCACTTTTAAATGAAAAAGAAATGGATTGTATTTCTTACCTCAGATCAAAGGTAGCAAACGTTTTTTTTCCAAGGGTGGAGAATTGGGAATGGAGCCGAGGGAAGAAACAGAATTAAAAGAGAATCTGAGTTCCCCTGTGCTCCAGGGAGGATGTTGCATGCTCTGAGCTCATTGCATTCAAGACTTTAAGCTGTGACAATAAGGTTAAAGTTGCAGAAAAATTATTTTAGCAAAGATTTATGGAAGAAATGCAGCATATACAGGAGTCTGGAGATTAGAAGCAGACTTCAGACTCTGGCAGCCTGAAGACCTGGGTTAGAGATGAGTGAGCTGTATGTACGAATACATGTCTGATCTTTTTGATATGAAAAAGATCACAAATTATATCTGAAAATACAGGATCAACAGTAGCAAGAATACCTCGAGGGATATGGGAGTTACAGTAATATCAGAAGACAGCTGTTAATGGGGCAACAGCAGATCACCCCCCCCCCCCCGCCTTAGGGACAAAGATGGAACAGTAATTACTGAGAATGCCAGCAACCTGCAGAGTGTAGGAGTGTCTTGCTTGTAGTTAGAGATGCTGAAATCTGGCATATATAGGAATCAAAATTTGATCTCTGAACAATTGAATCTGCAGATGGTGGACAGGCAGATGGGGTAAGGAAGGGGGAGAAGAAGGAAATGAACACCATGACAGTGCCTTCCTTGAAGCTCTAATACACACTAGTTATGTCCCTTCAAAGGTTCATCTGTTAATGAAACTGCATCTCTCTAACCCAAATTTTATCTAAAATTGAACCCATGAAAAGGAATAGTCCAGGTATAAATGGATGCAGCTGGATCAGTCCACTGTGTCACCCAAATAAAGCAGTGTGGCTGCGCTCTTTGATCTCCTCTGTTCTTCCCCCATCTCCTTTACAATATTGTGCTGGTTTAATCAATGATGTCTAACCCTTGATATTGGAATTACAGACAGAATTTGCATGGATTGTTGGTGTGAAGATGAAATGGGTTAACTCTGCTATAAGTAATAAGCTGCAATGTAAAAGGAATAGGCATATATTGTTTGAAGTGACTGATTTAAGATGCTTCAAGCCCAGAGTGAGAAACCTGAAAAGAGACTGAGATCTGGGGACTGCTCAGACACTGTAAAAATCAGCCCTCTCAACACTGTCCCAAGGAGGTCACTTAAAAATTAGATTAGGCATCAGTAACCCCATCTGCAAATGGCAGCTGGCTTGTTCTGAAAACACTGTCTCCCAGCAAGACAGTTAGAAGTGAATGCCTGGGAAATAAAGTTTTCCAGTGTGCTGTACATATTTTCTTTCATACTGATTTCTGCGGCTGGAATTTGCTGATGCTTGTCTCTGTCCTTGCCAATATTTCTGTCTCCCTTACAAAAGTAAATGTGGTTTCTTTGGGGATCTTGTTTTGTTATTATCTGTGGCAATGAAATCCAGAGCAGTCTGCAGTGTCAGAGGAAAAGCAAACCTAAAGTCTGAGATTTCAGTGGGAAATTGCCCATTTTCTCTTGTCCTGTAGATGCTCCTGGAGTTGCTCATCCCAGTATCAGTTGCTCTACTTCTCTTAAGAAGACCTTGAAATAGCTTCCTTTCTGCTTTATGCTAATAGAATCCTATGTGACTTTTGTAAGTTGTTATACTGTGTTTATATGTAAGCATGAAATATTCTTTTTGAATAAGAGATGAAACATGTGGCAATGAAGATGCAATAGAAAACAAAATCCTACACAGCTGAATAAATACTGTCCTTTGCATATTAATGAAGATCTGATGGGATCAGCAGAAGGTACAGTGGTGGAAGAGAAGTGTTTGAGTGTGTCTGTCCAACCCCACTGTAAAAATCTCAGAGGAGATGGGAGTTAAATGCATTTAATATAGAACAAAGTTTAAATGCCACAGATTTTAAAAAAATCACAGCTGTTGGTTTTTTGGGTTTTTTTTTAATGTTTGTTTGTTTTCAAGAGAAACGGAGCAACTGATACTGCTTTTCATTTTTTAGCTATGGACAGAAATAATTTAACATGTACATTTGTCTGTCAAGAGACCACTGCCTGCTTGAGCATGTAGTTGAAATCTACCAATATAATAAAGCTTTTCTGTTTCTAAGTGTTAAAACATTAAGTATTGAGTAGCTTTGAAATGCATGCTTTTTAACTGAGATCTTTCAAGAGGTAAAATTAACTGCACATCAGTATTTAATGCATGAAACCATGATTTACTGTCCTGAGAACTAATTTCGGCTTGCTGCAGATGTAAACTCGCCCTCAATTAATGTGCTGCTGGGCCTGATTCAGAGATGGGTGAAGTCAGCAGGTCTTTCCAATTACTTTTATGGGTATCAGATGAAGTCTTTAATTAATGCATCACTGAGTGCTCAGACTCATTTAAAAAATTCTCATTTCTAGTTATAATGCAGATCTTTCAAAATGTCATTGTACTTTAAAGCTGTTCTGCTCTCTTGGATGAGAAGTTATTTACACTTGTGTGAATACATCTGATATATTCCTTCTTTCCTCACACCATAATATGCCTACAGTATGTGTTTTGATATATTATGTGTATCTTTGAATACATAATATATTACCAGATGGTATATGATTAGCAGGGTACACTAAAGTAGAAAGATGTCTTCTGCCCTGGGTACATGTACACAGTCTGGTAGTGTATGTATTTAAAATGAATATTTCAGGATGTATTTTTAGGAGAGAAAATAATCTGTTGATACATGCAAAAGTTCTGTGTATGCAATAAATGATCTACCCGGGAAAGTTTCATATCTAACGTGCTATGCTACTTGAAGTATTGGAAAACTACCTCTGGCTCATGAGCTTAGCCTGGTGAAATTTTGACTGAGAAGACTTATTGTTCAGATGCTGTTGGCATGTTTTCAATTCCAGTTCAGATTTGGAATATGGAATACCCAATGTCCATATGACTTTTTTCCAGGTCTCGGCTGTTCTTAATTTACAGAGGAGAAAAAAAAAGTTTCTGCCTGCTTGGGCAGGAAGCATGTGAAAGCCATTGTTTTCTCTAAACAAGTAAGAAAAATGCCAGCTTTGGGCTTGTAAACAAAGCTCCACTGTCAAGGAAAACTTATGGATGTGTTTCACATTCCTGAAAATTCAACATTTAAATCAGAAGCATTGATACAGCCTTGCCTGAAATCATGTAATTTGCTGTTATAATTAAGGCTGGTGTTGTGAAGAGACCTGAAGTTATGGCCACCTGTTCCTAGCATAGATTTAAGTCATCAGAAATTGAATGCTATGGGCCAAACTTTGAGCAATTAGTAATAAAAATTACATAGTGAAGAGAAATTATAGACATTCCAGAAGTGTACTGTTTATGGGTCGATTCAGGTCTGGAGGTAGTTTTAGGCTGGTAACTGATAGAAAATTCATGTAAGAGCCTTAGCTCATGTAAATCAATAAGGCTTCCTTGATTGTAATGAGCTAATGCCAATTTATACCACCTGAAGAGCTATTGCCTAGGTTTACAGTGTAAATATAATTACTATGACATAGATTTGCTTTGGTTCACTGAGCTGGCAACCAGCAAGGTTTACAGTATCGTGTCTTTTTGGTTTTGCTTAAATTGTCTTTCTAGAGGGTAGCTGGAGTTAGAACCCAGACCACAGTTTCTCTCCCAATCTGCTGTTTTGACAGTATTAGCATATAAAGTAGATATCATTGCAGAGTGCGGGGCTCGTTCCTACAGGCCCCGTGTACTGCGAGCGCAGCAGGGAAGGTCCATTTCAGTGTGTTGTTTGGCACAGCAGGAACCCGCTGACTCGGCAGTACCTGCAGGAGACTCCGTGCTTTTCAGTGGTGGCTGCTGTAAGTGGTTGCAATTAGGTTTCGACATTAACATCCCACCCTGCGTCAGGCCGACTGGGAGAGCAGAGCAACTTGCTAGATGTGATTGTTTTCCTGGCTCTGCCAGCAGACTTGGTGAGACAGTAGGGTATTGATTTAAAGATGTGAGGCTAGCTTTGCAATCAGATGGGCTAGAAACATTTTTGAAACTAAATATTAAAACGCTGAAGAATACAGTAAGCTCTCTGAATATAAGCGAGGAAATATCTGAGCTGAGGTTGTGGATTCAGACCTGTAAGCTATGAAAAGTGGAGGATGGTTACTGCAATAGAAACAGAGAAGGCAAAAGTATCACCTTTGGTTTTTTTTTCATTATGTATTGTGTAATTTGAAAGCCATTTCATGTCTTTGGCCACAAGCTTTCATGGACTCCAAAGTATAATGTCAGCACAGGTCTCTCTGCCTGCTTGCAGGCTATCATTTAATTTCCATTACTTTTCCCCTTCTCCATTCATAGTGTGATGTCCCTGCCGACAGCTAATATCAGGAAGAGAATCAATAAAGAATTATTAATAATAATTAAAGCATGGGCAGCACATTACACTGAGTGGGCTTAGTCCCTCCAAGTATAGATTCTGCACTCAGTTTTGCAAGTGCAGCTGAAGAGACTTGGCACAATTTCAGTGATCTCTGGATGTAACTGAGAGCAGGATGTGGCCCCTAGCTCTAGGAGCTATTCTTTTAAATTATTGTTAAAAGCAGGAAATCATGACTTCTTGTTCTAAGTGGTTGAAATGCCATGTAACTCAGGGAAAATTGTGAGGGAAGGAAAAGGGCTGAAGTGAGTCAGTGAGCAAGCTTTTTGTGCTTGGAAAAGAGAGAAACCTGTTTTCAAGTGCTCCTTATGTCACAAATAAGAGTGCAATAGTTTCAAGCTAGCATCTAGCAGTTATTTTCCACAGTATAAATGCACCATAACTTAGCATGATTTCTATGCTCCTGGGAGGCTGTAGACTTATATAACAAGGGTGCTCCAGGTCACAGCTGAAACACAATTAACCCTGAGATTGAAGAAATACCTTCCCACCTGCAGGAAGGATTCTCATTTTGAATAGCTTTCCATTAGTTTTCCTGTGGGAATGACACAATATTGGCAGTGTTTCTCAAGCTAATATGACAGTGCTAGCCAGGGAGCAGTTTAGCTATAGGTCCTTAACACTTCTGTGGTCACTAGGGGTTCTGTGGGCTTTCAGTCAGGGTCTATCTTCTGGCTATTGGGAAAATTTTTTGTCCTTCTTCAGTTGACGTAATTCCATGTGGCAACAGAAATGCCATGCCTGTATTTTAGCAAGGGGTGCACTTGTGTGCATCCGAGTTGTGATTTTTGTTGTTCATTAATTCCTTGTTCTCCCTCGGGTGGCATGTAAAGCTAATAATGGTTGTGTTTTCAGCTGACCCAAAATATTCAGATATGTTCGAAATGCCATAAAACAAATTTATTTGTGCTTGAGGAATAACCTGATGGATAAACCATTGAGTAGGAACACTTATAAGAATCAGAATTTCTGATTATTCAAAGTCATATAGCTAGTGTTAGGAAAACTTTAAGAACTTGAAAATGATCATTTATGGTGGAAAACAATTTAAGTGGTTTGGTTTTTTTTAAAATTTACTGTATAATTTTCAACCATCTGTAATGATGTGTATCAGAAAACCATTTGTCAGCTCCCTGCATTCTCTGAATTGCTTTGCCTCTTCCTCAGGAGTTGGTTGTGTGTTCCCTCTGCTACTGAATTTTTAGATAAACTGGTATATCAAAGCTCTAATCCTGGTTACTACTTAATTACTTAAATGTTCTTTCACTTTTTGTAGTTTTGCATAACTCTTACTTTGCTGCAAACCCACTTCTGTAGAGGGAGATGCAAAATAAAAATGAAACTAAACAGGAAAAATTACTATAAAAGAGACTTGGTTTAGGACAGAACACTTCAGTGAAATTTGGAAGATGTCCTTTAAGTCTTAGGAAGTGCGGATGCTTCCAGTGTGAGATGATCCTGGAGAGGACTATGTTCCTCTGGAGAAGGGGTTTGTGATGACTAATGGTTCATTTCATAGCTAGTCCTGCAAACTTTCCTATCTGGGACATGCAACACCAAAAGCCACTAGCTAAAGGAAAAGGCTGACTTTGCTTGGTGCTTGTGAAATCTTTAGAAGACATGGTCAGTGGACTGAGTCACTGATACATGAGAACAGGACTGCAGAGAATTCAAAGTGCATGTGATACAGAGGTAAAACAGCCTTTTTGAAATCAGGTGTTATGTATCTGCTGGCTGCCTGCCTCCCCCTGCCTGTGGAGTCTGACCTGTTTGGCTATCTGGGATTGCAACTTGATAAGCGCTACTGTCATGTACAAGGAGATCATGGGCAGTGTTGCCACTGGCTCATGTTGTCTTTGTAAAGCATAACCTGGAGGATACCGTAGAACAAAACAGGACAATATTGAAAGCAGTGAGATGTGGCTGTAGTGATGAGGAAAAAAATGATAGCTGTAAAGCAGCACAGAGGCACTCTGGCTCATCAGGTGCTGCATGCTGTCATGTGCGTTTAGGAAGAGATTATTCCTAGTGATCAGTTCCCACTCTAAGTATCGGATAAGTCAGAAAGTGAAAGTATTCAGAGGCATGAAAAAAGCATAGAGGATAAATATTTTAACCACATGAAACAGAAAACAGATTACTTAGTTTCCTTAAGGTGTCATGAGAAGGGTATAGAAAATTAGGAACCCTTATTTACATTTATAGTGATCCTTGAATGAATATCACATTTGGCTTTGTTTTGGGAAGTTGGGGGATTTGGACCAGATGGTCTTCTAAAGTCCCTTCTGACCTAAATCATTCTTTGAATTATCACTTTTGATGAAGCCAAGAGGCAATACATTTTTAAAGGATGTTTTGTGGACCCCATTGGCATAGCATACTACTGAGTCCATGACGTTAAATAAGAAAAAAGTAGATTAGACATCAGTATAGATGAAAAAAAATCCACAGTTGGGTTGAATGGGATACCTTTCCTTGAGGGCTGGATATTGTCAGGCCAGCACAGCTTGCAAGGCATTGCAAGAAAATTTCCTAATAGGTAAAAAGGAGTTTTCTCTCCTTTCACTAGAGTAGTTAGTGTGGGCCACGGACAGGGATAGCTCATCTGGTTTGTCAGGACATGCTCTATGCAGGGTGAGGTTCAGCTTTCAGTTACAAGAGGATAGTTCTAGTAACTTCAGCATGGGAACTTCTTTGTAAGGCAGTTCGACTTTCAAACAAAATTATTGAAAAAAAATCAATGTATTAATTGGCCCTGGATTTAAAACTTGCATTTTGCACTGATACCAGATTTATTATCTGTTGCACAGGTGGAGAGAGGGTCCAATTAATCAGTGTTTATCAAGGTAGCTGTGCTAGGCTGAGAAATGTATGAAAGAAGTAACTAGGGAAATGCTGAAGTCCCTGCCTTGCAGAGGGTACAGCCAACTGTGTTACACTGGTCTGTGACCCCTAGAGTAATGTTACCTCAAATGAAGCCAATGGTTCCCTATTTTATGCGAACTAGGCCAACAGATTCTTGAAGTGTTAAAAAAACATTCATCTGTTCTTGAGTAAAAGCAGATTAAAAGAAGCTGGTTGGCTGTTTTCTACAATAAAACCCACCAACCTGTCCTTGTCCAGAATTTATTGAAATAACATGTTCACTTCAGTAGTGGGTAATAAGAAGATTATTTCTGAAAAGTAGGAGAAAAAGAATATAAGCCTGAAAACCACTTTTATTAGTGCTGCAGTATGCATCTGTTGCACGGTTAATAATAGAGTTATCTCTGCTGACAAAGGAAAGAGCCTGACAACAGAGAAGAAATCCAAATGGGTTTGAGTTCCTTGCATGATTGTTATTTAATTGCCATGTTCAGAAAAGGCTTCAGAGGTTCCCCAAACACTGCTCATCTCCAGATGAGATTTACCATTGTACCACTCACAAGCTTTCTTTTGAAAAGTCACTTTCTTGTTTTATCATGTTTACAAAAACTGAAGTGAGAGTTAGTTATGAATCTTCTGTTATTTGAGTCGATGGCAGATGCTAGGAAGGCTTTGCTGTGTGATAGAGTTAAACTCTCTGGGACTGATTACAAAGAAATTCCATTAGCAATATTTAAATGCCATCTTTGAAAGGCACTCAATAATATGTGTGTTGGCGCTGATCAAGAATAGTACCTTTTAAAAATGAAAAAGTAATGTGACTGTTAGTTTAACATAAAAATGTCGAACTGTGGGCAGTCTCTTGTCAATTAAAGAATCTGGGCTATTCCTAATGGGAATAAGGATGACAGGGGCGGGGGAAGAAGTGCATACTAAAAATTGCAGATGTGCAGAACTGCTCAGAGATAATTTGTGCTGGCAAATAACACTGTCAGCCAGTTTGGGAGTAATACAGGCAGCTTGATACCCGTTCTTCTTGAGCCACCTTAGTGATTTCTTTTTCTTAGCATCTTCTTTAATAGCTAGCAAGGCTTTACAGCAAGCAGGGCTACGCTAATGGTGTGCTGAGTGGAGGTGGATTTGTCCAGATTAAAGAATGTGCTTTAGCAAGTTCATAAAATGTATTAAAACAGCAAACCTGCTTTGCTGAATAGAGGGATATACCTGTGAGAGGGGAAGGAGTAACCTTAAACTTTGGAGGCTAGTGGAGCTGGTGCTTAGACAGGTGTAAAGGGATGAAGATGTGCATCTCCACTGCCTGTCAGTTCCTGTTAAGGTTATATCTCAGTATAAATAAAACACCGCAGTCAAGCGTCAACCCTTGCCTCATCTAAAAGTAGCTTCCAAGGAAACAGAAGTCTGGTAGAAGTTTACTTGAGGGGAATGTCATATAACAAGTCTCTTTATTAGCTGGTGCACGGGTCTGTTGCTTGCTTTTGGGAGGTCAGTGCCTGTTTGTTTTTTCTGTTAAATTAACATTATTTCCATTGTGTCATTCACATACTCCCCCCCCAGCCATCTTTAAACTAGGGTATGTATCTAGTGTTCTCTCTACCTGGGCATGTTTCAAATCTCTTCTCACTGTCTATATAGTCACTAAGCGTTTGCTCCAAAAATGTCCCACTTAAAATGAGGCCTGTGCAATAGCTGCTGCTGTGATAGTATGTGGATGTACATCAACAGCTGTCTTATGATTTCAATGTAAATTAGAAAGGAAGTGTTAGCATCTCCATTTTGCAAGACAGGAGCTGAACATTAGAGTGTGATTTGACCAAGGTCATGCAGGTCTGTGGCAGATCTAGAAATTGAACATCTCAGTCCATTGTGTCAGCCCTGAGACATTCTTTCATTTTAATCTTTATACCTTAATGACAAATTCTGACTTGTTTATCTAATCAACTCCCCAGACTGAAACAGATTCTTTCTTATTTTGCCTGTGGGGTCTTTTCTTTTATTCTTCTTTCATTTTTTCAAATCCCTCTAAATGCTACTTATAAATTTCCCACTGTTTTTCTTTTCAACCCAATAGTTTGGATTTTCCTCTTTTGTTAATCTGTTGCTCTTTCCACCTTCATGTCGTGTTTTAATGCCTGTTTTATCCCAACTTCTTAAAAGCATTTCATCCATAGATTTGATGCCTTTTCATGTCAGCTTAATATTTTGTCCTCCCTTGGGGCTACCAGTTGTTGGCTCACAGTTTTTGTCATTACTAATTGTTATACTTTGTTTTATTGCTGTGTCCTTCTGTTATCCTTTCCCAATACTTTGCTTAAAAGTGCTATACAAATAACTAAAGTATAGTGTAATGGGCCAACTGTAAAGTAAACCAGTGGACAACATTGCTGTGAGGCCAAAACCTGGGGTGCCCTAGAACTATGCTGCAGAAGACTAGCTGAAAGTTGAGCACCATTTTCTCTTAGCACCACTACTATCAGAATTTGTGTTGTTAATCCCAATATTATTGTCATTTTTTTACTTGTTCTCTATCACAGAGGATAATTAGAAGATCTGATAGAAAGCAGGTGCAGTAGTTACTTAGACTGCAACACAAAAGGCTTGTCTTGACGTACTCCTAAAAAGAAAACTAAGCCCTAGGGATGCTGACAACCGAATCCAAGAGGGATTTGAGTGACTATCATTTCAGGTACTTAAGAAAACAGTTGTTTGAGGAAGCTACAGTTGAACTGGATATGGAATGAAGTCACTTTGATCCCATTTCAAGCTCTTGAATCAACTGTCATAAGCAAGTGCATTACTTTTAACAGGCTATTACTGTGAAGTGCTTGGCTTAACTCTTGCCAAGGGCTGACCAGATTTGTCTCTAAGCCCACCATCAAGGCAGCTTTGGATGGGAGTCCTACAGATGTTGGTATGTTCCTGTAGGCCAGCAGGTGAAGTAAGGATTTCAATAATCGATGGGAATTTTTAGCATTTCTGTTGTGCTTCAGAGGTCAGTGCAGTGTGGTTGGAGCTACTTCCTTCAGAGCAAAAGTAACCAGAATGAAGCAATTGGGCGACATGATGTATGTGACAGGTTCTAAAAGATCTTTGGCACATCAAGAAATATAATATGCAATTGCAGCACAAATTTGAGCTCAAATGATTAAGGATTGGGGGGGTAGAGAGTTTAGCTCTTTGAATTCATTATAATCTTACAAACTAATTTTCCCAAACCAGCAGTTTTCCTTTGGTTTTGGTGTTTATAACAACTGACACATCTATTGGAAAGCACTAATTTTTTTTTCATCTGGCTAAAAATTGAAAATGCAGAGAATAGAACAAATTACAGGAAAAAAATAATTGTTTTGCTATAGTTGCTGGCATACCATATGAATATGCCAGAGGAAATCAAAAAGCTTGTTCTGCTGCAAGAGGCAAGTACTGGTCCAAGAAATATCTATGCAGGAACAGTTTGATGTGGAACTGTTTGTGCTTCTGATTTCAAGGTCAAGGAGAGGTGTTCTCAAGTGCAGTTAGAAGGAGAATTGTTGTGCACAAATAGTGCTTTTGTGGAACTCAGGATTTATGATATATCATAGTATTGATGTTTTTGATAATGGTGGTGAGGCTGTTCCTCCTGAGGGGTGTCAGTAATGCTACAGTTGTTGATAAGACATGAGAGGGGGCTGTTATAAGATAGCACAGTGTTTTGGAAGGGCACAGAAGAATTGTTAGAGCTGACTTCCTGTGGATGGAAAATTGGAGGGAGAGGTGTCCTGAAAGGTCAGCAGTACAAAGAAATGTCCAGAAACTCTGAGGGACCCAAACCCATTTCTCAAACTTACCAGCAACAAGTGGTGCTGGGACCTCCAGATGTTGTAGGGGAATTTTAAAACTAGGTACAAGTAATTGGGTTCATAAGAGGCATATGAGCATGTACATTTCCCTAAAAAAGCAGGAGGTGGCATCAGTTTTGCTTCTTTATAGGAGCTGTGAATGTGGATGTTCAAATGCAAATGAAGTTCTCCCAGTGTTTGGAGCTTAGGGCAGACGTTGCAAAGCAGTGAGAGGATGCAGTGTGAGCAGACACAGGGCAGGTATACATCTCTGGCAGATTGGACTTCTATCAAAGTGTGGTGGGTTGACCCTGGTTGGAAGCTAGTTGCCCATCAAAGCTGTTCTATCACTCCCCCCTCAGCTGGACAGAGATAAGGACAGGGAGAGATCACTCACCAATTAGTCATGGGCAAAACAGAGTCAGCTTGGGGAAATTAGTTTAATTTATTACGAATCAAATCAGAGTAGGATAATGAGAAATAAAACCAAATCTTAAACCACCTTTCCCTCACCCCTCCCTTCTTCCCAGGTTTAACTTTGCTGCAAATTTTCTCTACCTCCTCACCCCAGCAACACAGGGGGATGGGGAACGGGGGTTGTGGTCAGTTCATCACAGGTTGTTCCCCTGCTCCAGCGTGGGGTCCCTCCCATGGGAAACAGTGCTCCACAAACTTCTCCAACATGCTTCCCATGGGCTACAGTTCTTCATGAACTGCTTTGGCATGGGTCCCTTCCACGGGGTGCAGTCCTTCAGGCACAGACTGCCCCAGCGTGGGTCCCCCGCGGGGTCACAAGTCCTGCCAGAAAACCTGCTCCAGCCTGGCCTCCTCTCTCCATGGGTCCTGCCAGGACCCTGCTCCAGCGCTGGCTTCCCATGGGGTCACAGCTTCCCTCGGGCACCCAACTGCTCCGGCGTGGGGTCCTCCCCGGGCTGCAGGTGGAGATCTGCTCCCCCGTAGACCTCCCTGGGCTACAGGGGGACAGCCTGCCTCACTGTGGTCTTCCCCACGGGCTGCAGGGGAATCTCTGCTCTAGTGTCTGGAGCACCTCCTCCCCCTCCTTCTTCACTGACCTGGGGGTCTGCAGAGCTCTTTCTCACGTGTTCTCACTCCTCTCTCCAGTTGAAGTTGCTGTTGCACAGGTTTTTTCCCCCTTCTTAAATCTGTTATCCCAGAGGCACTACCACCGTCACTGATGGGCTCGACCTTGGCCAGCGGTGCATCCACTTTGGAGCTGGCTGGCATTGGTTCTGTTTGTCATAGGGGAAGCTTCTAGCAGCTTCTCACAGAAGCCATCCCTGTAACCCCCCTGCTACCAAAACTTTGCCACACAAACCCAATACATGAAGTGTAAGATAATTTTGTAACTTTTACAAACCCTGTGTAATCAGTAATGTAAAAATTTTTCACTTAGCTAAAACTTTGGGCAGCTTTAGGAGAACCAAATGTACCTCATTAATTTGATGCAGGGATGTGTGAGCCTTTAATTGGAGACTCTCTAATAAGAGCAGCAGCGGACTTCCCCTTGTGTAACTGCTGTGGTGGAAACTTGTTCTCCTGAGTTTTAGATGTGTGCATTTTTTTATTATTGCATTTTACCTTCAAAGAGGTAGTGAGTGTGTTTATTAAGGTGGTTGTATTTACCCTTAATGCAATGCATTAAGCATCTATTCATTACAAAGAAGTCTGCTTTAGCAGAGTGTGTGCTTGTAGAAAAACAGAGCTATTGATTAGACTGCTTCTGAGGCACTTTACATTACAGCTGGAGTAGATTTGGTGTGGTGTACTCTGGTTTCTAGAAGCAGTGTACTATGCATGTGTGTTTTGTCCACTGGATGTTTAATGGTTGCTGTTGGAACTGATTTTCTGTCTTATATGGCATTGGTATTGTTTGAATGGTGGCATTTCCTTCTCCTTTCCATTTGCTCTGTTAATGGTAATAATTAACCAGCTCTCTGCTTTCACTTTTATTAATATATTGATCACTCGAGTATCGTAAATGGGGTCTCAGTATATGTAATTTTGCATGAAATGACACTCCCTGTAGCTCTATTTAGCCCAAATAGCTTTTAAAAACAAAAAAAGAACCTTGCAGCACAAATGTTCTAAAATTATTTAGGAAAAAAGGGTTCAGAAATCTGGACACCAATATATGACTACAGGGATTTTTGTAATTCTTTTATCTGTGATGTCAAAAATATATAGAGGCCTGGCTATGACTTGTGTACATTATAGCTTTCACAGATTGCAGTGAGGGTAGGGTTGAGCAAACTCATTTAGTTTTGTTAATTTTGTTGATATTTTTGAGATAAGGGAAAATATGCTAGAAAACTAGCTTATTGTCTTTTCAATATTTTTTGTTTGTTTGAGGCTTTTGGTTGTAAATTAACTTTGATTTTAATTTTAGGAAGACTTTGGAAAACCTCTGTCCAGATATTTTCTTTCTTTTGAGCTCAAACCCCCTAATTTTTCTTGAGGAAGTTGAAACAGTCTTTGTCTTCATTTGTTTTTTTCCCTTTTTGATGCTGTTTTTTCAGCTCCTAACTCTTCTTTTATCCTATATGCTCCCCCAGGTTAAGTGCAAAATAATTTGCAGGTTTCTAATTGGGAGTTTCAATACTTAGACCCCTTGCTTCCAGTCTTTTAATCCAATGTTCTCCATGTAATACATGAGAAAGAAACTTGTTTCATGAAAACTGAAGTATTCCCTGTATGGGAAACATTGATTTGCTGCTTTATAACAAATTTAACATTTCGGCTGCATGGTGTGAGTGTTTTCTTTGTTTATTTTGTTTTTTTGTTTGGTTTTTTGGGGGGGGGGGCATGCATTTGTTTTGTGTTGTTTTTTTTTTATAAACAAAAAAGCTCATGTTCTTATCTTTGGAAACCAGGGGAATTTGCGTTCATTTGGGGGATACTTCTGCTTCCTCTTCCTTCTTGCTTGGAATGAAGCATGAGCAGCACTGGCAAAGCCTGTGCTATGCACAGCATGGGAAGATATGAGTTAGGTGGGAAAAATCAGAAATATAATACTAATTTCCATACCTAGGAAGCTTATTTCACCTTCCATGTACTGATCTGCAGCAGCAACAACATCAGAGACTGTGGAATGGAACGTAAAGGCTATGTCTCTTGTCTTCAGGAGCCTTCACCTCATTTTTGAGACAAGTCTGGGAGATTTTGAGCAGTATCACATCCTACCATAGTGCTTTTAAATTCTTGTCAGCGGTCTTAGGAATGCTAGAGCTGTTGGCAAGTTTGTAAACAAACAGAAAAAAATTTGCCCCTAGCAAGCCTGAAAACAAGAGCTTTGGACAGCTTCCTGTGAGTTAGAAAATAAAGGAAAGATGTGAAATTTAAGTAAAGTTTCCTTTCCAATCCTTTATTTGTAAGATGTATGTGGATTTCTGTCCTGGGAAGCTACCTGTGTGATCTTATCTTCCCTTGGTATGCCTGAAAAATTGGGTGCAAAGGTTCCATGCTGCCTTCTCAGCAAGGCAAGTGCCAGTACTTGAATAGCTGCAACTTCACGACTGTTAATGCAGGACTGGGGCTTGTCACAAAATCAAGGCTGATCATAAGATCAGGGTTGTTCTGGAAAAGCTTTCAAGTTTCTGTTGTCAAAAGCTAAACACTTTTTTTTTTTTTTTGGTTGTCTGGTGAGTAGGGAAGAATTATTTTTTTGGAGGACAAGACCATTTTAATTAGCAGAAAAAGTAGATTTCCACTAGAGGTATTGATATGGGTGGATGTTCTTTCTCTAAGTAGTTCCTGCTAACTTTTTAGCTGAGGAGCCTAAAACTTCTTTGGTAGAAATTTCAGAGTATAATGAATGGGTACAGTTTTGTCACATGGATTACTGCCTAGGTTTCAAACAGTGTAATGAAAGAAATAGTGTGCAAGAGGAGTTGGAAAATAAAGCAATGAAAAAACAGAATTAGGGAAATGTAAACCCTGCCTTGCTACTTGCATAACCAGTGCCATATATTGAAGCAGTGGACATGGATGCTACTGCTCAGTAAGCCCAGGTACAGACTCAGTATTTGTTTTTCCCCTTCTGAGATGCATTCTTTAACCATGTAACATTGCCTACCTTGGACTGAATGTGATGTTAAACCAAACCCTGACTATTTCAGTATGTCTGGGAAATGTAGCGATTGAAGCAGATTGTAACAATTGAAAATAGCTGTTCCCAGCATTTGTATTCCTGCCATACTTGGGATCTTCATAGTACTAAAGAAAGCTAGTTAACCAAGAAACTAGGTGTGCATGAGACTGGATGACAAAAAGTGGTCTTAACCCTGGGATATCTTTTTGATGATTACTATAGATTATTCTTTTCTTCTGTCTCCTGCTCCAGAAATGCTCTTTATTAAAAGCGTTGGTTAATGATTCCTTCTGCCCCATCAATCCTGAGCAATAGGGTAATGCCAGACAATTGTGCCAGTGCCATGATGAAGATAGCAGGCATGGCTGTGTCCTCCAAGAAAGTGTGGCCGTCTGCTTGGAAAACATCTGGAATCAGGGAATCCCACACAAGTACCTTGCACAGCTTGCCAGCTTTCTCACCAGGACCCCTTGTCATTCCTGAAATGATTTTACAGCTACATTCCTCAATTTAGCCAACCCGCCACCAGCACAGGGACCAGAACAAGTGGAAAAGTGTTTTCCATATGAATCTTCTTTCCTAAATTGAAAGACCCTTAAGGACTCTGTTTTCCTTTGCTGCATACTCAGGTTCATACCCACCAGTGTTTCTTTTGTAGCAAAACCACGTCACAGACATGTCTGAGTGGCAGGGTGGTGTGTGGAAACCCATTCCTGGGAAGGTACTTAAGCTCAGATTGTCACAGTGCTTATACGTGTAGCTAACCTAATAACATGGAGTGCTTACACACATATTTACTCTAATAACATCAGTTCAAATCCCATTTGTTTGCTTGCTCCGCACTTACATGCTTGGCCAAACTGGGAGCCTTCTGCAGCTGCTGCTTTTCTTCCTGCACTCTCCCCCAGAGGCTGGTGGCCATTTGGCCAGCTCGGAGTTGCTACTGAAACCTTGGGGTGGTCTCCTTGCTGCTGGTTTCTCTCAGTTTAAACCTTCTTCTTTCACCATGTGTACCCCCAAGGCCACTGTTTTTCACTCTGCTTTTTGGGGGGGAAGCCCAGTTTTGGGGGCCGAGCGGTTGTTTCCTCAGCTGCCTGAGGGGAGCCTGCCCTGGCCACTGCTGGCTCTGGAAGGTTCTGTGGAGAGGCACGGCCTGTTGGTGCCTCAGCGGAGAGCACATCGCTTATAGTCTGTGACTGACAGTGCTTCCGCAGCCCTTCAAAAAAGGACCAAAAGTGCTGGCAACAGCCCAGGTTTTGAGGGAAAAGTGTGCTTTTTGCTGAAGTGGAGGCTTGGTCTTGGGGCCCTCCCACTGTTGTAGGAGGGGATCTCATGGCAGCGGACTGCAGTACCAGAGGCTGACTGCTAACATGGCAGGAATGGAGCGAGGTGACAGGCCGGGCAGGGAGCAGCACCGGGTAATGGGCAGAGATTCGTTTGGGAACAAACCCCCCTGCTCCCTGGCTACGGTCTGGCGGTGATGGAGGTGTTGTGGGGTGCTCGGTTATCCCAGGACTGCGGGGCTGCTGATGACCAGAAAGGAGAGAAACCTCCTGAGGACAGTCCCACAACAACGCTGTATGCACAGCAAGATGAAAACACTCCAGTTCACCGAACCAGGCTAATACCATGTTGCTACTTATCCTATCCTCGCTGATTCCTAAATTAAGTTTTCTCTTACAGATTTTTTTTTAAAAATTTAAAAATTCCCCCCCCCCCCCCCTTTATTTTTCCTTTGGTAATTATGTTTTTGAGCTGCAGCCATGGAGCTGTGCTTCTCTCCCCCTGGGCTGAGGGGCTCAAGTAAGGCAGCAAGTGCTGCACCACAGGTCAGGGAGCAGGCAAGGGAAAGGCTTCCTCCTGGCAGAATTGTATTTTATTCCACAGGGAGACATTTCTTTGCAAAACACTCCTCCTGACTTTAAAATAATACATAATAACTATAAAATTACCAAATGTCAGGTAAACAAAAAGTTATTAAGGATGACCTTATTAGTTCTATCTGCAATTCGCAGAGCGAGGTAATTGTCAAGTCTCACTGTTATTAGGTTGAAATAATAGTTTGGGGACCATCAACATTAAAATTTCATTATGATGGGACAAAAAGGCTCATGTATAATCAATAGTAAGAATCCAATATTATTGACTTGGAATGAATGAAGCATGAACACATTTGTGCAGATATGAACAGTTAGCAATCTTTTGAATAATAAAGAATTAACACTACACAGATAATGTCATTCTGGGAATTGGACTCGAACTCAAATTGGTACATGTCTCTGTTATAAAGTCAGATTCACATCCCTTGGTAACTTCCATTAAGCTGTTTCTCAAAATACTCTGTGTCTACAATTTTGTATTCCTCTGCTCTGGCTTGTGAGGGAGGTGAGCAAGCAGGTCAGGGTTGTGGTGGAGTGTGCTTTTTTGCTTGCCAGGTTTGGTGATGGTGCTGGGACACTGCATTGGGACGCTTAATGCAGTGGGCATGGGTGGGTGGGAGCAGGTTGGGAGGGTGCTGTTGCTTTCTGCCATCCTGAGCTTGGCAGCAGCGTTTCAATGAGACGCTGTGTTGTTGCTTGCATTGCAGGTGCCGAGTTGAAATAGGTAAAGGATGGTGAATGCCAAACGCAGAAGAGAAGTACAGAGCCTGTGGAGTGTGCTGGTTCCTGGGGACGTGGCCAAAGCCGTGGACACAGTGTATGACATTACCTTGTCCACTGTACGCTGTGTGCTGAGACAAGCTGTTCCCAGCATGTTTTTTCTGTCACTGTGGGATATGTCACGTTGGCAGTATTGTCTCTCATTTACCATTGAGGAGGTGGACCCAAGAGGTACTTCAAAAAAAACCCCCCAAAAAACACCCGAAAACCCACAAGTTACATGCTAGATCTGATGCATTTAAATGTTTTGCAACATTGCTTTGAGTTTCTGTATACTAAGTGCCTTTGAAAGGTGTTATTTAAGAGTATTTTAACCCTCCTTCCAGACTAACAGCTGCTTTTCAGCATTATCTTCTGGCTGTGGCTTACCTGCTCCCTCATGCTGTCTCCCAGCTGCTATGATGCCCACAGTACTTTTGAATTCGAGTTAGCTGTTGAGGTTAGATGCACTTTTACAGGGAAGAAGGTTTGGGTTGCTCCAAACCTGCCTCCGGTATTACAGCAAAGAACCTTGGACATGTAGTGTTACTTTGTGTATTATGGAGTATTCCTCAGTGCTCTTATTCCCATGTCTTTCAAATTCCCAATCATGTAGCACTACAAGAGATATTATGGCCTTCTGCTATGAGGCATCCCTGCTCCAGGTATCAGATGTGCGAACATGCCCTCCCTATGCTTGCTAGCCCAGCTAGAGAGCACCTAGGAACAGTATCTTCCAGAAACTTGCCCTGTTTTCTCCAGTGGCTTCCTTCTGTAGCATGCCCTGTTTCTGAAGGAATTGGGAAAGTTACCCAATGCCTTAAAATGAAGTAAAGAGATCTTGTGGCTGTGGCATTTGACAGGCTCAAGGAGACTTTCTGGGGAATCTGGGAAGTCATTTATTTTTTTTCAACTATGAAATGGGAACAATCATTTTCTTAGTCAGTGGAGAGGGAATAATTATTTATTACTTGCATTACAATAGCACTAAGGACTGGTTGGGCTAAATGCCCAGAAATTGAAAAAAGTTATTTAAGGAATTAAGTGTATCTTTTTTTTTTTTTTTAAAGGCACTGATAATACTTTAGATGGAAGCCCTACAGGGGAATGAGTGGTATATTGCAGTGGCACCTGCTTTAATCCATTAGAATGGGTATAATTATGAAAGAAAGAGTGTGTTATTTCCTTTCAACTTTTACCAAGAGTGCATTTCTTCTTCCCTATACTTAACTTTCAGCTGCTTTTCAGGGGTAAGAAAGGAAAATAATTGAGACAAAGGGCAGTATCCCAGCTGAGCAGCCCATCTGTTGTTGAGAGGGGCATGGAAAGGAAGGAAGGTACCACCAGTAGGGCCTTTAGATTCTGTTCCCTCTGCCTCACTGTTGGGGAAGAGGGAAAAATCAGACGCAGTCCTTGGAGAGAGGGATGATTATACTGGCTTATTTCCAGTGTCCCCTTTTCTGACAAGGGGGCTAGAAGAGGGGGAAGTCCTTAAGCTTTCCAGCAATTGAAGGGCAGAGATCCAAACAGTCTTAAAGCATGTGAATATATATTTAATTTGGCTTAGTACCCAAAGCCTGTTTGACCAAGTGATGTGCATGCCTCCTTTTTCATTGCTTGTCTCTGTGAGAGCAGATATAATGGACAACCTGAGATGTCTTCAGTGAGAAAGATTGAGAGGAAATATGCAGAATTATAAGAGGTACTGAAAATTTTTGTCCTGCCAAAGGCATGAGTCACTTTCTCACTCGCTTTTTCTAAACTTTTTTTGTCGCTTTTGTTTTGTTGACCTGTGCTGTAAGGCAGTGACATTTCCTTTACCTGCCTGAGAGTGAGGAATAAGGAATGTGTAGGTGTGTTAAATTTATGAAAAAAAGACACAATTTATATGACTTTTGGGGGGCTGAACCTAATTTCTGAAACTGTTCTTCAATTTTTTATTTTTTTTAAAGCAAGAGATGCATGTAGGGCACATAAAAACATTTAAAAATGTTTTACGGAGCACATACCATAAATCAATGAGTAAGTTGTTCAGAACAGCACTAGCAATGAATGTAACTGAGCATATATAAATCCAGGGAGGAGGAAACCTTTTTCTCTCTTGTCAAGCCTCCTGCTGATATATAAAATAGGTGAGGAGCCAGAAAAATCATCAAAGTATGCCCAGGAATTATACAGTAGTTTAAAAATACAATGCTATTGTATTCACAACACAGAGTATTCATCACTGATACAGTCCCATAATTACAATTGTTAAACATAAGTCCCCCAAACCAAATCTGCTACTTTATTAGATTGAATGATCACTGCAGAGTTTGTCTACCTAGAAAAATTCTATTTTTCTCCCAGAGTTGCATCAACCTATTTTCCTTTCAGTGCTAAATCTAATTTCAAGTAATCCATTTCAAAGCTGACTTCTTAGCATAACTAAGTTTTCAGTTAAATTGTAATTTTAAACCCCAAGTCTTTAAAATTATTTTTCATATCTAAAACTAGGAAACATGCATGCTATAAAACTTTCAGATCTTGTCTTCTGCTTCTTCTGGGTGTCTGCTTCCCTGCTGTGCTGCTTGATCCCTGTTGACTTCTGTGTGACTGTTTCCATTTGTATGCAAAAGTTCTTGTACCATTATCAAGAACAGGTAGTACCTGGGAAGACACTTACATACTTGAATTCTTTTCATGGGCAAAATATTTCAGTTCTGCCTTTCTCGTAATCCATTTCTGAAACTTTGAGGTGAATGATAAAGGTATAGTGCCTGCTATAAAAAGTAACATTTCAAGTAAAAGCATTTCCTTATAGGTCATAATTGTTTTTAAGTAGTATTTATAAGGGCTAAATGCAGTGCGATTTACAATAGTTTAAGCCAACCAGGAGAATACTTCATGCTCATAAACTACATTTCACTTCTAAACTGTTATGAATATCCAAGAGACAATGAATTTGCACACATACATTTTAAAACCTGGATTTTCTTTCCTTTTTTGTGTGCATAGAAACTTCTTCCTTGCTGAATTGCTACCTCATGTCTCTGGCCTTGTTTTTATTACTGTAGCATACCTGCCCCCAAATAATTGCAAGTATAGGCAAGGTCTA
Source organism: Haliaeetus leucocephalus (assembly GCF_000737465.1). Classification (NCBI taxonomy): domain Eukaryota; kingdom Metazoa; phylum Chordata; class Aves; order Accipitriformes; family Accipitridae; genus Haliaeetus; species Haliaeetus leucocephalus. The sequence goes on from NW_010972609.1 coordinate 11,085,570, forward strand.
ATTTTATTCCTCCTTATTCTTACCAGTTGGAAAGCACATAATACTGCTGAAGAGACATAAAGAGAAGTTTCAGTTCTATTAAGGTAAGAGCATGTCTGAACTCAATAGAAGCCCTTTTTGTATGACCCCTCCACTAATGCAGCCCTTTGGATTAGAAAGAAGGATTTATTTTTCCTTAGCAATAAAGTAACCTCCTTGCAGAACTGTTGGTACTGCTATTTCTGCTTCTGGATAGAAGCCAGTATAATGACAGAAACTGTAAGTTGTTACTGTTAGTGGTTTACTTTTATTAGATGAGAGAAATAAGTTTACCAGTTCTATGTGGTCTTAGCATCCTTCATATTTAAAACAAATAATGATCTTCCTTACCTGTCTCCCAGCCAAAGTGTCCAAGCTCAGACAAAACCAATCAGATTGTCCAGCTAACTCTTTTTAAGATGATTCACAGAAATTCTCTCTTTTTATTAAAAAGAGATGGTGCAATTGTATTGATTCAGTTTGAGTCTGTGCAAACAGTTCTGAAGGTTTTGTAGTCACTCCAATCAAGTTGGCAAGAGCTGCCATATTTAATGTCCATCAAATGAAGAGGTGTGAGCCATCGAGAAATGAAAGTCTAGTCTTCAAAAACAAATCTGTTCAATTTTTTTGAGTGCAAAAAGCATCTTAAAAAATTTAACTACTATTTCTTTGTCACTTTCATAGCTCAAAAATGTTAGATAAGTGTTCTTGAACTTCAGAAAAAGTTTATGAATTTTACTGAATTTTGAGTGGTGGCAGGAAGATTCTGAAGAGAAATACTGCTCACATCAGCTTCCAAAAGCTTAGGTCCTCATTTAAACTTGTTTCAGTTGTTGATCTTGCAGATGGACTGGAACAGCCTTGGCAGATATTTTAATTTCTCTGATATTTTAATTTTTTAATTTTCTGCCACTAAAAATTTTGTGAGAAAACTCTTCTCTCACTTGGCTGCTTTCCCTTCTGCTGTCAGAGAAAGCAGGTGATTGAAAGACCTTGGCTTTAGTGGGACCTAGATCTGGACTTCAAAAACATGTGGGATGGAGGGAGGGGAAATTTCAAAGCTGAGTTTTCCAGGGCATTTCGATCACAAAGAATCTTGTTAGCCAAGCCGGATGTTTTTTGATACAGGATTGTCTTACCAAAACTGTATAGTATTCTGTAGTAACTTCTCAGAATAGTGGGGTCTCACAAATACTTCAGTTGTTTACATCTTCATTATAATTTAATGAAAAATGATTCTGCCTGTCATAGGTAACTATTTTCCCTGTGATGTTTGAACACTCATTATGGCGTTCATTATATCATGTAATATAAAGAGTTCTTTGTAACTATATTTTGACAAATACACATTTCATGTTCATAACACTATAGAAAATAACTTGCCTTTGTTTAACTCTTTAGCTTCTGCCCTGTTTATTTCACTATGCATTATGATTTTACTGTTCTTGGGCAGCCTTCTTTTTAGGGAATGTATGTATGCCACATGTAAAAAGAGTGTGATTTTTGTACCTTCTCTGTGTTTATATTTGTCATATTCACAGATCAGAGCCTTAATTGCTTATGTACTTGACCAAAAGTTAGAAAAAAAAAAAAATCTCAATGGCTGTGTCATCCCAAGTCAGTTTATTTAATAAAGTTTTTGGGTCTTTAATTCCCAATTTATTTTTAACATATCAAAACTTTTAGAATGGAATTAATCTCATTTAATATACCCATCAAGAAGTTAAGTGCCAAGGCTAAGCTACCCTCCTGGGTTCTCACTGTGAATATCAAAAAATGCTTCTGGATTTGTCCCACTTACTTTAGAAACCTTACCCCTACTGATTCTCCCCCTGTGCTCACTGAATGATGATGCTTATGTTATTAGCCTAGAATAGAACTGTGTGTAGTTCTGGGCCCCACAATTTAAGAAAGATGCTAAGGGACTTGAATGTGTCCAGAGGAGGGCAACAAAGCTGGTGAAAGGGCTGGAAGGCATGTCCTACGAGGAGTGGCTGAGGGCTTTGCGTTTGTCTAGTTTGGAGGGAGGGAGGCTGAGGGGCGACCTCGTTGTTCTCTACAGCTTTCTGAGGGGGGGATGTGGAGATGGAGGTGGTGAGCTCTTCTTCCTGGTATCCAGTGATAGTATGCATGGGAATAGTTCAAAGCTGTGCCAGGGGAGGTTTAGACTGGACATTAGGAAGCATTTCTTTACTAAGAAGATAGTCAATCACTGGAATAGGCTTCCTAGAGAGGTGGTCAATGTCCTAAGCCTGTCAGTGTTTAAGAAGCATTTGGACAATGCCCTTAATAACGTGCTTTAACTTTTGATCCACCCTGAATTGGTCAGGCAGTTGGACTAGATGATCATTGTAGGTCCCTTCCAACTGAAATAGTCTATTCTAAAAGAAGCTAAAAGGGACGTCTAAAAGAAATAAATCCTTGCGTGTAGCCTGGATGCCACTCAATGTATTACTGGAAGCACAGGGCTGATGCATAGTGTCTGTGTGGAAAGGCTTGAGAAAGGATGAAAAGTGCTTATGGTAGCTAAACATTAGGACAAGAAAGGTTGCTAGTAGCAAAAAAATGTCCTTTTAAAAATTGAAGTTGAGTCCAAATGAAGAAAATAGAAAATATTGTAAGTTATGGTGAACTTCAAAATAGAATGAGGTAAACTAAAAAAGACCTGAAGTTGATGTGTGCTCCAAACATTAGGAAGAGGAATGTATGCAGATGACACAAAGCTGTTCAGAGTAGTATGAACAAGAGCTGAGTACAAGGAATTGAGTAAGACCTTATGAGGCTGACTGGGCAATGAAATGGCATGTGATAAATAGTAGATGACATACATAGGGGAAAATAATCCATTTCACACTTAAAATAGTAGGCTCTGAGATTATTTTCTTCCTTCAGGAGAAGGATTGGTTTGTCTTGTTTTGTGGAGGGATCACCATGTTTTTAGTACTGTCTGGAAGTCTTTGCTGGAATGTCTGAGCACTCAAGGGTCATATCTTTTATTTTTTTTTTCCTCTTTCCCCCTCTTTTGCTGGTGAAAGAAAGGAAAATATAAGTTTTGAGAACCTCTTGTTGGTTTTGTTTGGTTTTTGTTCTCTCTTTGTATCTACTCAGTTCCTCAGGAAATAGATTTCTCTTCTTTGCATATAAATTCTATTCAAGCAAGCCAGTGTGAATGGAGTTTGTGTTTTAAGCAAGAAAGATTCCCATTGACTGAGATGTCATATGGAATCAGCTGAAGCTACCTTACCTGGTGTTTGGCTATCTCTGGAGATTGCTGGATAGCAAAGGGTGTATTCTCTATTTAATCCCTTGAGCACAAGGATAGATAAAAGCATTTAACAGCAGAATCCCTTAAATCCTTATAAAAGAAGAGGTGAAATTCTTTAAGTTCCCTCTAGTATTCAGTGTTGCTTGTCAGCATTTTCTGCTCATCCAGATCCATTGAACAGTTTTGTGACTGGTGAGGATTTACATTGTGGTTTTCCCCTCTTTATTTTGCAGGAAAACATTCTTATGGTTTCTCCACTTTAAGGTTTTATGCTTGTCATTTTGCTTTTGCTGATTTGCCTTCCACTCTGCAGATCATTCATGAATGGGGCTTTTAGGACTGATATCTCTGTGCTGACAATGAGTGAGCAGTTCTTGTGTTCAATACCCTGTGTTTGGTTTTGAAATCTCTTTGTTCCCATAGAACCAACTGTTTCACTCAGCTCTGTCCATTAACAGTAGACCACATTGTGTCATATTTATTTAAAAAACCATGGGAATATTGTTAACCAAAGTAGCAAAATTGGAATACATTCAATCCAAAGAGATTTTTCCCCTCTGCATTCAAGGCATCAAAATTATTCTTCCATCAAAACATAACAATTGTTATGAATGATATCATAATACTGTGAACTGCTTAAGAGCTTCCACTTTAAAACTGTAATGGGCCATGCAGACAGAAGGGGAAAAAAAGGCTAAAAGCATAAATTGAAGATAATCAATGTGAATAGACCTTACCCATTGTGGAGTTTGAAAAGGATAAGCACACATTATCTGGCATAATTGGTTCATGTGATTTTTCTAATTGAAAAGAAGAAGTAATTAGAGCCTAATTGAAGCAGAGTAACACAATGTCTGTCAGCATTTCTCCTTCTACCACACATTATTACCTGTCATCTTTTACTTTAGTGGGAGTGAAAAAATGAGGGAAAAAAACCTGGTATAAAACCTTTTGAGTTTACCTAGCCAAAGCAAAGGTAGAGATAAAAGACACTAAATAAAAGCAAATAGGGCTGAGATTAACTGTGTACACTCATGGGTGCTTCCAAACTAGGACTATTCAGTTTGCCTAATTAAGAAATGAATTGTGTGTTGTAAAATGATGTTATAAATTCAGTCTCATTAAATCTTAGGAAGAAAAATATTTGAAACATTTGATTTGACTCAGGGCTTTGTCCTTTTTGCTTTACACTTCTAAGTGATGAATTTTGCAGGTTTTGGTGAAAAAAACCAATTGCTATTTTTAGCAAAATGGTGGAGAACACCTTTGCAGCACGCACTACTGTTTTTTGTTGTTGGTTTTTTTTTTTTATGGAACAATTTTATTCCAAAAACTCTGTCGTGAGAAGACCAATTGCTGCCAGTGCAGAAAAGAGATTGTACTTGGAAGTTGTCTGGGAGATCCTTTAAACAAGAAGACAGAGGATGTTGCAAGATATTCTCCATCTCTTGGGAACAGAAATATGTTTTAGGGCTTTTTATTTCATGGGGGAGAGAAAGGAACCTGGGTGATGGACTAGTTATCTCTCTCTACACACGAGAGTTTGGGTGTAACTTGAAAACAAGTTTTTTGAGACAACATACAGTTATTCTTATTAAGGATAGGTGATATCTTAATGTAATAAGAGGCTACATTAAGCAAAGATGGAAGAATATTTTTGGTAAAGTTGTAACACATCTCCACCTACCTTGTTACTATCATGTATTTAGTGTTGTGTCATTGCCAGTGGAGCAGAATAGTGAAAATTAAAGATCAATCACCTTCATGCTGCAAGGCCTGTCAGGTTTCTTGTTGGTCATCCTGATATTGGTTATTAACTCATACTGTTAATAAAAGAAATTGCATCCTGGTATCCTTTCAGTGCATTTGTAGCAGCTGCTATCACTTGTCTCCAGTGTTAGATTCTAAAACATTGGCGTATGATGTCACTGGGAAGATTTCTGAACCAAAAAATATGTTATAATCTTGACTTCTCTCCTTGTCATGTGTAGTAATACCTGTCACTAGTGCAAAGAGAATGTTATCATGTTTCCTTCCTCTTATCTGTAGAAGGAAAAACCCTATCTGTTTTGGAAACAGTAACTCAGTCTTTACTACCTACAATGTGCTTGATTTGTTGGTGTATTATAAACATGCTATCAATCTTTAACCTAAGTATCCGAATTGATACTGGGTAGTGGCTAGCTCAAGTGTTTAAAATGGCCACAGGCAGCCTGGCTTTGATTCCTGTGTAGTAGTCTTCAAGGTGTGATAAACTCTTATTAGTATTCTGCTGCAATGAATTGCACAGATCTGAGGTCCTTTGACAGTATATAATGTCCCAGGTCTTCAAACAAGAGCCACTCTCTGTTCTGATGTTGAGCTGCTCTGAAAGTCATTAATACCTTGTGCTGGTGGAAGTGGCAGCTGTTTCTATTTTCTTTGTTTTCTAACACTGAACTGTTTTCTGTAGGGTGTTTCCTAAGTTCTCGGAGGGTATTCTTTTTCTGAAATGTGCTTTTCCTTTGCAGAGGAAAAAGGAAACAGTGAGGGTGGGAGACTGGGATGGTCTGGTAAGCAGAAGCTGTGCTTTCTAGATCTGAAAACCTTTTGCTGGAAGCAGTGACAACAGCACTGAGAGACAAAGTGGTTAACTGTGACTACAGCAAAGCAGCCAATTGTAGCCAGCAAATTGAAGAAGGCTCACTTGGGCATCTTCTTAAACTAGGGCAAATACAGAACAGCTAGAGACCAGCAAGGCAGAGGGATTGCTAAAAGGATTTTTTAAGCTTTTGTCTTTTGAAGGCCCTAAATCTTATTTAATCAAAATTGAATTGAAAGGAAACCTGTTTTCATCCTGGTGCTGTTTGAGATTCAAATAAGACATTTCACAGTATAACTGCCACTGTTTGGTGAAAACCATGCTATCCTGCATTGATGCCAGGTAAGGTTGTACCACCCAGCATGAAGTGAAATTTTGAGGACAGTGGGAAACAGTGGAGGAAAGAGTCTGAGTAGCAAAAATGGGTAAAGCTATGCAGGCTTATATGCAACTCAAGAATATACAGAATGGGATAGTTTTGCTTGGAGCTAGGCAGGCAAATAAAACTGAATGACTTATGCAAAAAAGAAATGAAAGTGCTCTCTTCTTTTGCTTTAAAAAATGCTGGGAAATAACTCTATTTCCTGATGAAATCTGAGGCAGTTCCTAGCTCTGCTTGTGCCCTTAAAGAAATAATTTTGATGGAAAGGCTTTGTGGAATCCCTTTTAGTTTTAGTCTCTGTGCTTGCAACTTGCCACACAGCTGCCTAATGTGTCCTGGAAAGCTTAGAAAGACATTGGCCATAGACATTGTCCTCAGTTTAGTGCTTTCTGTAAGTTATTTTAATGATGTTACTGAAGTTAAAACAAAAATCATGGGCAACGAAGGAGAATAAGAGTCTGCTAATGTGTAAAAACTTAGAGCTGCATAAATTTACTATACCTGAGGCTTTGCCTGCCAAATTACTTAGGCCAAGCAAGACGCATTCATTTGGGAAAGCTGACTTTTTTTGGTTTCCTTGTGTTGCAATTTGGTTACTTCCCATGAGAGGAAAGATTTAAACTAGGCTCTCTAAAGTCTTGGCCAAACTTTGAGTTTAACTTTGGAACTGAAACTTCAAGAGATTTGTGGCCCATAATATTTCTTTCACAATATGGCAGTGATGGAAGGCTCTGGATGCTATCACTGCTACCTTCTTGTTTTTCACATGTATTCACTTTCCCATTTTATGTTGTGACATTGTAGGTAGAATCTGTTACCCTCCCATCTGCTGTTGACCACCACTGGGGCCAGGCGCATTTCTGAATGTCATTTACTATTCTGAAATACATGCTTAGCAGTGAATCTGTAAAAATGATTTGCTACATCATGTTGCTTTTTTATAGAGGTGAGAAAGAATTACATTTTTTTAAATAAAACACTTTGTCTAAAGTGAGTATTAAAATAGTAATGCTTTCAGATGCTGGCACTGTCAAAGATGCATCCATTCCATTTATCAGTCCTTTAACATGAGGGCTTCTTTCTCCTGTCTCTCAAGTAAATGTGGTGCACTTTGTCTGCATGGAATAAAAATTGAATGTAATGACATGCTTTGCACAATCTGATGAACACAAAGGAATTAAATCTGTCGCCTGGCTAGGTGTATATTCCCAGGGTGAGAAGCTCTAACACTGAGCCAAACACCTGACTCTTGCATCACCTCCTTTTTGCTCTGATGTAAGGCATATGTTAGCAGGTGAGTGTTGGACACTGTCTTCCCATCCTGATCAGCAAACACATCTTGCCAGCTGGTATCAATTAGCCCTCTTCCTTCCTGCCCCCCACAACTGTCTATGTAGGGCACAGATGCTCCCTGAGGAGTTGCAACCATCTCTCTGACAACCAGTACGCACGAGAAGCATGGATGGCAGAAGCATAGGCTGTACAGGCTTACTGGATACCCTGCTGGCTTACTGTTACCCTAAGCTTGCATTAAGCCTGTTCTGTGTCTTCCCTTCTGTTGATTAAATTAGCTTGACTAAGCCTAGCACATATGACTGTACACTCCTGTCATATATCCTGGCTGATTGCGATGTCAATATGTGTGTAGTTAAACTCCCTTTTGCTTTGCTTAAGCAGTGTGAAACTTTGACTGAGTTCTATCTTTAATAGCTCTACAATTTATGTTCATTGACAATGGATGCAAAATAAAATGAAATTCAGATTGTAGTGAACAGCCTCTCTCAATCTCTGTGTTTAATTAAATTGTTCTCTTCAGGAACACTAAATATGAAAAACTTCTTAGCAGAAGAGACAAGGCTACCAATGTATTATGTAGGTTGTGCATGCTGGAAGTGAGGTTCTGATCTTTGTATATATTCTTCTTTTTGTTTGACAATACATCTTAGTAAGGTGTTATCACCAGTGCCTTCAGTTCTCCTTGACAGGTATTGTGCTGATGTTTGAATGTGTACTTACTTTAAATGCTTCTTTGCCTTGTTGGCCTTAAGTGTGGGTGGAAATATGTAAAGATCAAATGGATATCGTTTGTGTATCGTCTGAATGCTTTTTGTCTAATTCTTCCAAAGCCTGCAAGAAACACTGTTGAGGACGTTAATGTGGACAAGTAATCTCAAACGAAGTCAAAGGCCAAGCTCTTTTTATTTTTCAATACACTGAGCCTCATTCATTTGGAAATTGATGGAAAAATTAAATTAAACATTTGCATGTACTGTAGATTGATGGGGGTCATATTTCCAGCTTGCTTTATGATTACTTACAATGCAGACTTCCTTACAAAGCAGATAAATACTGTAGGTAATATTACTTAGGGCAGGTGTGGTAAGGATAGTTGTTTGCATGTGCCCATAATATTTAAGTTGTATTTTTTCAGTGTAGAAACGCCAAGTGCTAAACCTGGGCCCTAGGAGTACCCTTTTGCCCCACATACAGCTGCATGAAAAGACAGTCTCCATTCCGGCTAAGGAAGGTTGGAGGCGTTTTGTGCTTAATCAATTCCAAGTTGTTATAGTTTGACCCTGTTTATTTTGTTAATAATTAAAAGGGGAGATGGTGAGAGAATCTCATAACAATGATTGGATTGTAAAGATCTCCTTTATGAGTCTTCCCTATCTGTTTCTCTCAGTGCAAAAATTGAGAGGAATCAAATAAAATAAGCAAACTGGAGGAAAACACAAAAAGCCCAACAGTAGTGTTGTTTCTTTGTATCACCAAAGGGGGGTGGGGTGACGGGGGGCAGGGCATGGCGTGGTATGGGCAGAGAATGAACAAGCAAACTTATATCCTGATCTTTTTCCACTGATTAACTGAGGACTCCTAACTTATCAGGCTTTTTAATAGTCAAGAGCATCAAACAGGGAAAATGAGGAAGTCTTGACAAAGAATGCTTTGCAATGAGACTAACGTTACATCAGTAATGCATCCTTTTGTGAGCTTCAGAATGATGAACTTTGGTAATATTGCATATTGTTTGTCTCATACTACTTAGTCACAATATGCCAAAATAAGCGTACCATTTCTAAATATCCTGGGGTTTTTGAGGCTCAGGTTAGACCTTTAAGACTACAATTTAAGCCTAACCTCTAATGTGGCTCTGTAAATTACAGTGAGGTACAATCATATATTTAGCCGTCTGTGGGTGATAGATTGTGCAAGCAAATAATTGCATGTGCAAAAAATGAAAGCCAGTGTTTGAAAACCTAGCGCTCTCATTCTGAAGTAATTTTCCATTTGTGATATATAATAGTATAGTAGCAAGTTAAAGTGCGTGCTAACAATTACTTGGACAAAGCATCTCAGTTTTGCTGAAGGTACCAATGTTGAAGAATCACAAAATAGTGATGTGAGGGAGAAGGAGGAAAATGCTGTGCTTGGTCACTTCTCAGCAAAGAGACTACTCAATGCAAAATAGAATTTAAAGTAAACGTGTTTACCTGTGTAAACATATTCAATGTGTTAAAAACATCTGAGGGAAAAATGTTTAGGAGGGATAAACCAAAGCTGGGAATATGTATTAGTCAGAGCAGTTTTGCAGCAGTCCTGTCTAGAAAAATATTTAAGATGTTTTTTAGAAAAAAAAAAAAAAAAGCCTAAAAAACATCAGCCCACTATATGGCTACAGTACAACTAAGGCAAATGGATGCCAGCAGGCATTACGTGAATAGAACAATAGAAAGATTCAAAGATGTTTGTATGCAAGGTACAGGTTGGAACTCATCTAGAACCCTGCTGTGCAGGAAAACTGTTAGAAAAGATTTTTAAAAATGGCTAGTGAGGAAGAAACCCCCAAAGATGCTGGTCAGGTCCACTATCTGGTTATTAGTAATATTATTAAAATAAAAAGTAGCTCTCAAATAGGATTAATTTCTAGTATTTGTCTACCTATGTTTAATTTTGGCTTCTCCACACTAGGACTTTTGCCTTTGAAGACATTTGTTCCTAAAATTTGTTCCTTATTTATGTACTTACAGACTGCGATCACAATTTACATCTTAATGTTCTCTTGTTCAGGTACAGATTCAGCTGTACATTAGTGATGGTGGAGTATCTTCCAAATTTCCATTATTCTTGAGGCTTTTCTCATCTCTAATTAATTGTGTTTCTGGACTGTGGATATTAAAATTAAAGTCTGTATTCCAATACTAATTACCCTAATGCCGAACTAAGGGAAATAAAACTTCTCAATTCCATCCTGCTATTTTCTTTTTTCAAGCATTTGAGGATCAGATTAGCCCTTTGGCAACAACATTGTTTAGGATCCATACTCAGCTGACTATTGACAATGACTCTGAAGCCCTAGGCACAATTTGTGCCCCACAGCCTGTACATCCACACACTGTTTCCATATTAATAACTTCAATAGTGACATAAAAATATGCTCACTGGGGAGCAGGTTGTTCAGATTCTCTGCAGCTCCACTATTAATTAGCGGTAAAGATTTCAGCACTAGGTAATATGAAGTGAGATGGTGGAGACCTTAAACTGTCCTGGTTTTGGCTGGGATAGTTACTAGGAAGAAAACAATATACTTAATAATACACTATTAATATACTTAATATAACTTCCTAGAGTTATAGGAAGAAAATTAACTCTACCCCAGCTGAAACAAGGACGACTGTAAAAGGTGAAATTTTCTGTGCACTAAGTCAAGGTGATGATACATTGCCTCTGTGCCAGTAACTACCTAATTAGTATGCATAGTTACTGCTAATGTCTCCCCTTCTCCATTTCAGGCCTATTCAGCAGCCATACTGGTGCCTCAACACTGTGAGGGAACTTTCAAACTGAATATCCCATCAGCAAACACCTCTGAACCATCTGTTTCATAAATGAAGGAATGAAAACTTGCTTAAGAAATAAGATAACACAATATTATAGGTAATGTTATGCAAATTGACTCAAGCCTCTATCGCTAGTCCTCCAAGCTGCATCCGCTCCTAAGGATTTCCTGGTTGCTCTTCCAATGGTGAAGCGGATGCTTCTTGTGAATGTGTTTCCCTTGTTTTTTTTGTGAGGTGGAGCCCTCGGCTTTAAAAAGCAAAATGAGGATGATAAACAGCTGTGTCCCAAACTTCACATGTGTAGGAAGCATTAGTAAGATACTTACTGGTTCTTATGAAATGTTTCACACCCTGACTGACTGCTGTTTTTACTGTAACTTGTCTCCTGTACCCCATGTCTTGAAAGTCTTTAAAGATGGAGGCTAAAGACTTTCCTGGAAGGTCATGTGTCTTTCTGCAGTGATGAACTGCAAAAAATAAACTGCAGAAGACTGCAAGTTCAGGAATAGGTGTGATTGAGTGCATTTGGACTGTTTTGTGGCAACTTCCTCTTTCTCCCTCCCTGTCTATATATGATAGGCTTCCAACCCCACAGAGGGCCATGTTTCCAGTTGGCCTGTAAAAACCATTGAGCAACACAGACTAAAAGCAGCTGGAGATCTGACCTCCTTGATATTTAGCCCATGCCTTTTGTGACATTTGACTTTAATAGTGACTCAAATAAGGATGCAAGAGTCTATTGCCTTTGTAGTCTCTGTGGATATGAAGTCTTGTTGCAGAACTCTCCTGCAAGCAGACATACCTTATACCCTTCTTGTCCTGAATAAATTATCAGGTATATCTTTCTAGTAAAATGGAACAGGAATTGGCCAAAATCTTTTCCTAAGGTCTTTGTTCCTGCTATGAGGTTGTATTGGCAGAACCACTTTGGTACTGCTTTTAAAATGTGACAATTTTCGTGGGTAACTGGGAAGTTGGACAGAACTGCCTCTGAACCTATCCTCAGTTTGTGTTATTTTATTATATATTCATACAAGCTAGATGATTAAAGGCGATATGTGTTGTTTGCTATTTCATATTTGGCGGTAGCTCATAACAAATATTGCATAGCTTGAAAATACAGTTTTATGGGTTTGTTATTTCCAGAAAGTGTCAAAACTTGCATCTCAGAAGTCCAGTCTCTGTAATAATAGATGCCTTTATAAAAATAGGAAGAACTTTGTATAACGTTTCAGAAACCCTAAAAAGGCTGAGAGGACTGATATAGAGGGTATACTCATAAGGTATATAACTAGTCAGTTACAAAATGGACAAAGTCAAACAAAAATGTATCAGTAATCACAAATTCTAAAAAGCCAAGGAAAAATTGGGTTTAGATATGTTACGGAAGAATCAAAGTCAGTGCATTTGGATTTAATGCACTTTGTTTAATTGCTCCCAACATGCTGAAAAGCTAGAATAAAATATGTAGCTATTGCTAGTATTCTTGGGCCTTTTCCAGAAACAAGTCTAGGCAGCACTGATCTTTAGTCTCCTTTAGAAGAATATAACCCTGGAGTCAATTACTCAAAACTTAGATTTAAACTAATGTGGAAGAGAACAAAATGTGTGTCCCAATGTGAGCCAAATGATACTTAAAAGGAGTCTAAATTTGGTAAAGTCATGCTGTCTTTCATCTCCTGCATTATTAGCATTACGATCATAAGGATTTCTCGTATGCTATATGCTATCAGAAAATTACAGCTGCTATATTTTTGCTGGACCTGGCATTAATTTATCACTATTTAACTTACCCATATCTACAGGTGGCTCTGAATCTGGCCATTCTGTGGTGGTGTTATTTTTTTAAAAACAGACCAAAAAAACCCCCAAACCCCTGTTTCCCACTTACTAATTTTAAGTCTCAGATTCCCTTTCTCTGTTTCTGTGTTACTGACTGGAGTTTTTCACATCACTGGAGCTTCTCCCTCCATCTTGATCACTTCGTTGCCTTGAAATACAGAAGAGCTAGTGATCTTTTTTTCCCTTTGACTCATAGGTGAAGGCTCTGGGGACAACAGAGAATATTATGCTGGCAGCTTAATACAGGTCCATCAGTAAGACTTGGTATTGATAGTATGCATGGAATGAATCTATTATAAAGTCAAAGAATAGCATTTATGAAAATACAGCATTTAAAGCAATATTTTGCCTTAGCATCAACCAAGAAATATATTCATGTAGAGCGACATAACATTCAGTGGAGTGGAAAATAGTTTATGTAAAATTGTCCTCCCTATGAAATTGTATCAATACACAGAAAAAAAGAGATTTTTAAAGGTAAGAAGCAAAGCTGTTCTGTTGCTTCATGAAAAGGCTTTTACATGTGATAAAAATTAGTTTAGACAGCTAAGCAAAAAAGCTAATTCATGGGAATTACCAAAGAAAACAAGTCATAGGCACTGTGAAGAGAGGTTACATTACGGTCAGGACCTCATAAATGATCATGACAGAAAATCGTATGCTCTTTTTGTCTGACCTGCATGAAATATCCATGTCTGCCCTAACTCATAAATGATACTAGGTCTGTAGTCTGACTCATTCATAAACCAGTCTTTGGTAATCCTCTGATGGATGGTCATGATTTCCAGTGCTGAGAAGATATTAAGTCTAGTACTTTGGGTGTTCCTCATGCAGATAATCTCTTCCCACAGAAACAAGGGAGTGTAACAAGACAAAACCCTTCAGTGAACAGGTTTAATTCCTGCCCAAATCTTCCAGCCCCTGGGGATCCGTGGAAGGCCAGGGATGTGTATTTCAAGCCTGAGTTCTCACTGTTCTTCTCCAATGCCGTTGGAGTTGTGGCTCTGAGGTTCTCATCAGCTGCTGCCATTGCTCTTCAAGGAAATATAAAAGGCAGTACAGAGTAGTTAATACAGCCTCAGGCTTAGGCTGTGTGGTTGTCAGCTCTATTCACTTGCTTTTCCCTTTTGACTGGGCCTACAGCCAGATCACCAGACTTTCATCTTTAAAGAAATGGTGCTGGAAGGGCATGGATGCAAGAGAAAAGGATTATGCATTCAATTACTTTTAGCTAGATGGTTTCTGTGAACCACAAAATCCTTTCCAAAGGGATGGAGAGAAAGGTGGGTGTGGGTTTTTTGTTTGTTTGGGTTTTTTATTAAATGCCTTTTAATATCAAAGATCATTGCCTTGTATCTGTAATTATAATGCAGTGGTCTCCAAAGAGATTTTACCTTAAAAAAAATAAATAAAATTATATCTTTACCTTTCTAGCCGTTAAAATACAGTTGTCTACTACAAAAGCTAAAGCTGTCAGGAAGTTCTAAGTTCTAGTACTGTGCAGTTTGCATGCCCTGTTTTTTACTGGCCTTTACTGTGAGTAGGAAATGCTGGTTAGCTTAGCAGAGCCAGCTTTCCAAAGCTTAGCACAGAACCCTGTGATTTTATACAAAATATATTGTTAATCTGTTTCTGGGTTTAAAAACAAAACCAAAAAACTCTTTGAACCTGAAACCTATAGAAACTGTTTTTTCCTATTGTATCAACCATATTAACTAGAGGGTGTTCTAATGATGTCTTAGCTATTTAATTCTAAATCTTTCTTTGTTGCATGAACTTTCACATGTATTCTGTTATTACATAACTTTGTCAGATATTTGATCTATGGCTTCTTTGAGTTACGCAAGCACAAAGTCCAAACTATTCCTCAATAGAGTTAATGCTCTGATATTCTTGGGAGGGTGTATTAAGCTCCAGAACCATCTCTCACATTGGCATTTTCTTTATTTGACCAATATGTGGGAAATCAGAGGAGCTCAGTCTGAGTTTAGGTAAATTACCTCTCTACCTGAGAATATCTTCAGTGGCTTGCCTTTAATTTCAGTGGCTTTCTCTGAACTTTGTAGCTTCTTATACTGGCCAATAGAGGAGACTTACCTGTGCAGGCATCTAATGTCTGGGGTAAATGTGAAAAATGCTTGAAGGATCAGCAATAAGTCTTGCTAAAACAGTGGATATGCTACATGGAGCTGACAAATGCTATCTTAGTTTTTGGTGGAGAAAGTGTGCTCAGTGAAACTATAAATTTTTGTATTTTGAATTCTGCAATCCTGATACAAGGAAGTTATTCTCCTTGAACTGATCTCTGGGTGCATTTGATAACGGGGCTTATAGGTGGCTGCCACACTACATTAAAGTGATTTTTCTATTCAGGTAGTGGTAAAGTCTTTAAACGCCTGGACATATCACCATTCCAAACCAAGCACTGCAGCAATCAGGACTGAATGATTCAGGAATCAGCCTTTGTTTTAATTTGAGGCAATAACATCACTTTAAACAGAGATTTATAATACTTCCTTAAATATTGCACACCCAGTATTCTGATCCAAGAAATACTTTGTAAAAAGGTAATCATTCTTTACTAGCAGCTTAAGAAAAGGGATCGGAAAGTGGACTCATTGTCTGTGCCGACATGGCACCAACTTTCATGTCAGAAGTACTATTGTAACTTAAAATCTGCTTCCAGTGAATGGACATTCTTTGCATGCTGCTCCTAGATAGGTCCGTATAGTGCAAAGTAATTTTTTTTTCCTAGGGATTGAATAGGTTTTTTATATATAATTTCCTTCTTTCCACGTACTTTGTAGATCTGACATTATTAAATTAATGCTACCTTCTTTGTACCTAACAGTGCAAATAAAATGCAAAATTCCCTCTTCCTGCTTGTTCTTGTCAGTATGGTCAACTGCAAGTAATAGCTAGGTTATATACAGACAGATTATATTGTCTTTCACTTAAAAGATCTCAAGCCAAAGGCAACTTTAATGGAGCATATGTGCCAGTGAATAGAGAAAGGGGTTTTTGGTTGTTTTCTTTTCTTTGTGATTTTTTTGTTTGTTTTGGTTTTAGAGTTTTTTAAATGGTTAAGAGGGAAGCCAAATTGCTTGGACAGTCAGAGGAAGATGAGGAGGCACAGGTAAAAATAGGGACACGACAGTCTTTTTTTTATTTTTTATTTTTTTTTCCCTTGGGGAAATAAGAGGAAGAGGGCTGCTAACACCCTTAAAAAATGACAGGATGGGATTGGGTTGAAATATTTAGAGTGAACATGATACAGCCATCCTTGGGAGCAGAAGCTATGATGTTGCACGAATCAAGGTGTCTCCGCAAATTGATTAAATGAAATTTTCTGTAGAAGGGAAAGTGGGGAACGGAATCAGATCAGTAACAGTGCAGGATCTGACTTTTCAGAGCTGCTCAGCACCCTGAGTTTGTACCTGTCCCACAGAATCACTTCCTCCATCCGGTAGCTGGAGCAGATTAGAACAGTTTCTTGTTCTCCATTATTTACAAAACCACAGATTAATTTAAGATGACTGTGAGGAAGCTGCTTAGTGATGAGGAGACTGAGGGTTTGGTATCCCTGTGTGATACTTGAAAATAGTTTGGGGAGTTATGAAACAATGTTGGGGAAAAAGCCTGGTCATACAGAAAAATTGCTATTTACAGGATGAGTCCTCAATGTATAAAAAGTTGTCCCCAGAGAGAAAGCCAAGACTGATTCACTCTTGCTTTAACCTTCTGTGCTGAAAGCAAACAAGCTTAAGGTACAAACAGATTGGGAATTAATTGATGTAATTAACATTTTGTGATTATAATGACTTCTAATCAATACTTTATGCAAATAGCTGTATTGATGTGTTGAACAAAGGGTGCTAGGTGTATTTGGATGGGGGACGACGACGGACACTTTAAAGCCCTAATGAAATTCAAACCTTTCAGCTCAGGTAAAGTCCTGACCACATCTTTTTCAAGGTAAAAAGAAGATTCTTTAGTGACCTATTTAATTAAAATGGCTCTGATGTAGCAGCTGACTGAACTTCATAAAATGGGGTGACTGGAGGATGAAGCACATTCCCCTGCTGACAGTTCCCTCTGTTAAACCACTGTGTTTCATCAGGTTAACAAAGCAAAACAGAGAAACCAACCTGATCCGAGCTCACAGCAGTGAGACCCTTTCCAGCGGCAGGAGTAGCCTGGGATGTGGTTCAGATGTCAAAGAAGCAAATGGGATATCAAGAAGCTTTCAAGGCTGGGAGGAAAGGGTTAGAAGCCTCTTTTTAGATGAGTGAATGGAGTCTGACTTCTTTCTCTGTCTCTGGAAATCACCTTCAAATTGTTCCTCAGTTCTTTTTCTTTCTGAAGTCCTGTTTAGAATGGGCAGGTTAGTGATCAGAAAAGGTTAGATAGGAGCTGCCAGTTTTCCCACACTCCAACCTTCAACTTCATATGGTAAATGGTACTTCTAGCAAACCTTATTTGCCAGTCATTCCAGATTTTTCCTCTTTCAAATAAAAATTAGAGATCGGGCAGCACAGACATGCAATCACTGCTAAACTTAACTCAAATACTTCCTGAATCATCTGTTTAGGCATATGATGGAATAAAATGTCTTTTGCTTTGAGTCTTGATGTTCAGAAGTAGCAGGAGTGGGTTTGGAAGAGTGGTTTGTAAATCTTCAGGCATAAGGAGGCCTCAAATATAATGGAATTAGTCCTTTGCAACTGGAGATCAGCATGCATTTATGGTTGGACTGTATGATCTTAGGGGTCTTTTCCAACCTAAATGATTCTATGAAATATATTCCAGGCCTTCAGTTTGGGTGCTGATGGATATCTTCTCACAGTGGACAGGAGATGATGAGTGACAGGCCTTCCATTTCTGTCATTATTACAGGAAAAAAAAAAAAGACAAGTAGAGTGTGGATAGGGATTGTGCAGGCAGTCTGCAGACTGTGACAAGTCAGGATTGACAGATGGGGGAAATACTACGTTGTGAAGACTGTATAATTGCCTTTTGTGATAACCTTACACTTGACCAACACTTTTCAAAAAAAGAAAACAGTGACAAAGTAAATGAACAAGGACTTTGCATATACAGTGTTGATCTTGGTTTTAGAGACAGAATAAAAATGCTTTTATTGTGGTTTTTGTATTCTCAAAGGAAAGCCACCTCAGTGCTTTACTGCTAGGAATGCTTAAAGGGTTGCTGGAGTTTGTCATTAATATGATGTTAGTTTTGTATAACTTGCAAGCCTTTTCACGAGTCATAATGAAGCATTAAACTTTTCAAGACAGCCTGATAAGCAAACTCCCTTAGTCCTCAAAGAGGAGGCAGTTCCTGCCAGGTATTGGCCAAAAATAGCTGTTGGGATTTCACCCAGTAAGCGTGTGTCTCATCAGCATTCTGCAGTGCTGCCAAAGTTTGCTATAGCATGAAGGAGAAAGAAACAAAGAAACATAAGGAGAAGGGGGAGGGGGGAGGAACCTAATGAGAAGAAAAATTGCTTTTTAGCTGTTCATTGGAACTATTTTGGTTTCCCTGTGAACCTGAACAGCATCTTAGGTGATAATGTGGGGAAGTTAGCATTTTTGGCACCTGAGTAGGAAACATTCACAGTTTGGGGACTCTGAAGGGATGGATGCAAAGAGCTAGTTTAAGTGCTTTGCTGAACAGTGATAGAATGGAGTTTTTGTACATTCCCAGTGTCTTTCTGAATTGGGACCTTAGTCTGGCTCCAGTGGTAAAACTGCAGAAAACAAATCATGGGTCTTAGACTTGAACTGCCATGGACCATGGTCCCTTATTAAGGAAGGGCTCACGTTTCGTACGTACATAAATGTCTGTTTAACTGCCCTGGAAATATAAAGGGACCTTGAAGTGGCTGTAAATGCCACATGGTACAAGAATTTCTTCTTAAATGACAATCAAACAATAGGTAGTTGTTTGTATAGGGTTTTTTTTAGCATAGGGCAGCATAGAGTGCAGTTACCCAGAGACGAGAGACATTCAAAGGAAATTTAAGAGTCCTGCTTGGGTCTACCTTCATCTGCTATTGCTTTCACTATGTCACTTGGAATAGCAGATAGTGACTCTGCCTCTGAAGAGTTCCTCTCTTGTTTGCAACTGATGGTGCTTTTGCCATTCTGATGGGGCTGAAAGACTCTGTTGAAGTCAATGTGCTAAACTCCAATCATAAGAAAGATGCCAAGGTGTGCGTCACACCTCTTAAAGATGTAAAGCTGAGAAGTTCAGAAAGTCACTTAGCAGGACATGGGTGGCAGCCGCACTGCCATTCTCTTTTTCCTAGAGAAGCAATCCCTGTGATTTTTTCCTCTGTGTAGATATGGCCTTTTCTATGCACCTGTCCTCTCATATCTTGTCTCCTGCCAATAAATTTTGCATTAAGTGGTTAGGACCACCAGCACGGTGGTCTCAAAATATTAAGTTATTAGATATTTCATGAAATCAGACATTGATAGTGCCCTAACATATACACATGCTGCTGTGCAACCCTCATCACACACTAAAGAGTCCTTGTAGCCAAGAGTCCTTAGGAACCATAGGAGAAATTTGTTTGGCACATGATCTACTAGCTGCGCAGGATACAAGTGTTTGGGAACTTTATTTGACCTCCTGCTTCCAGCACTGCTTGTCTGGAGACAGGGGAAGTGTTGTGCTGCTTATTGCAGGTAGAATAAATTAATTTTCTGACTTCCCAGTGTTATAAAGGTCCTTCATAGCTGTATCTATGATGTTTGCTATCATACTGTACCCTTGCCTCATGGTAATAAAAGTTCTAAAGTTCTGTCTGCCCTTACGGTACAAGAAGGATTTGACTAATAGCAAAACTTGTAGGCTATAAAGTATGCATGCAAAAATTTGGTTGCACAAGGGGCTGCTCTTCTTCCTCAGCATAGCATAAATTGTCAGGAAAGATGGGATCCAAGTGAAGGCTCTGATGTTTCAGCTTTGTTGAAAGGAAAGCACAAAAAGCCAAAAAACCTTTTCTGGGGATGCCTTTGATTTGGCTAAGGAAGTGGAGACTGCTCTGTATCTACCTGAATTCTACTTCTGAAAAAGATAAGATAAAATATTTCTACCCTTTGTATCTGTAAAAGATACAAAACTGAAATCTAAGGAGTCCCTATAGACTTCAGGAGTATTCTTCAGTCCATTTACTGGCTTAGCCTCTTATTTGCTTTCAGACTTCTTTTGTACTTGGCTGAAATAAGTGGCTTAAAATCAAAATACTTTAAATACTCCATCTCAGTAACTTGCTGCATGCATCTTGTGTGCTACTTACCTTCCAGAGGATTATAGCATATGAAGGCAGACTGTTGTTTCTGCTGGCTTATGTCATGAAAGATCTTTACTTTGTGTAACACTTTTGTCTACTGACAAGTGACATTTGTTTCTGGCATGCCTCCTGCTTTACTTTTACTGTAGAAGAATGTAGTAAGTGTTCTGTAAACACTTCTGGAAGGCAAGACTAGGAGTGGGGCTTCTAAGCCACTTCGGTACTTTTGATGTGTTTAAAACAATGTTGCTTGGTTCATACTTATTTCTGCAACAATGATCTGTGCTATTGTCAGAGCCACACTAGAAATAATAGCCACATTAATAGCATCAACAGCTTTTCAAATCAATTAATCCCTTTGAATTCTCTTGAGGGGAGAGAAGAAGGAGGGGAAGAACAGCAAACACCAAAATAGCCCTTTGAAAAGAATTAGCTTGAGACCATAAGATAAATTAAAAGAGAAACCTGACAAACTGTACTAGGCAAGTATAAACGTACAGTATTTTGCAGTCTATAGAGAGTTGTCGTGCTTATGGTGCAGAAGCTGGGACTGTGAGTGTATATTTAGCAGAGAGAATAGATGGTTTCTCGTGACCTGGCACAGGGTTCATAGAAGCAAACCAAAGCTGTTGGCCAGAACAAGGTGTTTTATAGAGATTATGCATGCATGTGCTCTGTGAACCATCGTCCCACCAAGCTGTAGAGATGAGGAGGGCCATGAGGCATTGCAATGGAGACAAACATGCAGGAGAGATGGCATTTGGGAATCCTAAAGGCTGATCTGGCTTCTAGATTCCTTGTAACTTGTAACCAGGCAAATCTTTATTTCTGCTTTTTTGTTCCTTGGCCTTGCATTGGAATAATTGTTGTGAAGTCTTCATGGTTCACTTTGTTCTGCTGTAGGGTCTTTTATTTGCCTTTAGGTGAGCTCTGGGAAATAATTGAGATTAAACCACTTTTATCCCGCTGTAAGCCGGTGCCTCCATTTATCTCTAAGAATTCCTCCTTGCACCTGTCTGCCAATACTGGCTACAGCTGGACTGAACGCATTTTTCCTTTCCTTCTTTTCTGAGTGAGGATGAGAACAGGCATTTGACTGAGCTGGTGCAATGCTTGGTGGGAGTCCTGTTGCTGTGGTATTCTCCTCCTGCCTCTACCTGTGTTCGTTGCCTATCCTGTCTCAATCTGATGTTTATAAACTTGGGCCCAGTCCTCTCTCCTCAAATTAAGAGTAGTCAGTGCACTTTGAAGAGACCTCTGTGACCTGAAGAAGAGATTTTAAGAAGGCTGGGGTTTGTTTACACCTCATGTGGTATAAAATGAAGTCAGGCAGTTAAGGCAAAATTTAGGACTTTCTAAATGTTTGCCACTTTGGCTATGTAATGAAGACACATTAGTCTATTTCATTAGCTAAGGGTGTGTGAGACAGTTGTCTTCATGATGCTCCATCTCCACTGGAAAAGATGCTTTGAAATGATGATTTATACTTGAAGCTTTCCATGGGATTGTGTCCATTGCCTTGTTCTACAGTCACAATTAAATCTTTGAAACAGCTTAAAAAAAAAAAAAAAGAGACAGACAATACATATTTTTTTTCCTTCTCCTTAAGTGGTTAGTAAATTGTCATGTGCTTTTCTTTTTGTGACAAATACATGAACAGATCATAGATGATTAAATAGTAAGGTCTCCTTCAGAGAAAGAGAAGAACATTTATATGGTGGACTGTTTAGAAATGGGTATCTTCTGATTGTTAATGAAATCAGACAATGCAAATCAAGTAAAAATGAATTAGAGCTAATGCCTGGCAGACTAGTTGTTTACAAGATTCTTTTGTGTGCTCTAATGTGTGGGGTATTTTGCCAAGAATTCCTAAATGATGAAATGATACTGCAATTAGAATTAAAACTGGCAGAGATGTTTGTTAAAATTCTGCTATTTGTTCTTCAAAACATAATCAATTAAAAAAGGGCCTTTGAAAATAATGAGAAAAAATGAGAAGTCAGGAAGTAGCCAAATAATTACTTGGCTGCTTTTGTTTAAAGAAACCAAAAAGTTCTTCCCAGTCACAATTAAAAATTAAATTACACAAATTATGTCCTCTGTCCTGCAAGTTCATGGGGTGTATGCATCTGCAAGAGAGAAAAAGTTGTAAAACTGCCTACTTGTCTGCAGGAGAGAAGCCAATAAATGTCATGTTTAACCTTCCCTATAACCAAAATCAACATGTTCTGAATGAATGATTAAAGAAACCCCATTTACTGTTCTAAGCTATCACCAAGCAACACCCTTTGAGCTAGCTGATGATTCTAAAACTAATCATATTCCCAATTATATGCTTATAAATATTATTAACAAATTATTGATTTGCATAGCCTGAGCATACAAAGCATCAACCTGGATTAATGTTTTACTATTCCAGGGATTATATGAATAGAATGAAAAAGGCAGACTATAGTAAATATTACAGTCTGAAAAGAGAAGTATGATATCTCAGTTAAGCATAGCAAAACTCTGAGAGAAACAAGGAGGCTGAAGAGAATACAGATGGGTTGTTGTGTTTGGTCTGTGTTGTTGGGGGTTTTTTCTGTGTGTGATTGGATACTGAGGTCCACCTGGTACATCACTGCGTGCTTCCAGATCATACAGCTTCATTTAGGGATTGAGCAGCCTAGCTGTCAGTAGTGGATTTTTGACATGTCCTGCTCAAGAAGTCCTCACAAGCTTTTCTGAGAAAAATGGGTACTCATTTTCTGGGAAACCTACAGGTTTTAGTAATTAGACTGGAATTTCATGTCAAGTTTTTGAAAGAAAACAAACAAGCAAGCCTCCCCTGCACCCCCAACCTAATTCCTACGCTTAGACACCAAAAATGGGAGAAAATTCAAGTAACTTTGGAAAACCAGACTTGAACCAAATTGTCTATTGTAAAAATGGCAGTTTAGAGCATTTTAAGATGAGGTCTCTAAAAGCTCTTTAATTTCATTGCCACTAAACTTATATGCAAAGCTTTTGAGGCTAGGAGGGTTGGCAACAAGAGATATTATTCCATTCACGCAGGATAATGGTAATTAAATGTACAGTGAAAGCCTTTACAAGATTCTGCCAAAATTTCTGAAATTCTATTGAGCCAAACTCATGCCTAGTGCAACTCCATCTGTGTCAGTGGTCCTGCTACATCTAAGCACAGAGAGATGATAAGTCATGAGGAAATGTGTATTTCAAAGGAAACAGAGGGCAAATGGGTTATTGTAGTACAAATATGAATCAAGTTTCTAAAATTATGCTTGGCAAAAGACAGTATTTTTTATATCTTTCCCGGCTGGTTAAAATTTAACTGAATGATTTTAGTTTCAGGAGACAGTGTACAGGGTTTGGTCAGAACTGGTGTAGGGAGGGGAAACCTTTCATAAAGAATTGCTAACAAATGGGATTCAACACTCAAGAGGCTCAGATGGCCTATTAATTCTGGTTCTGGCTTTCCTCCAAAACAACTGTGCTTCTCTTAATTCATGGCTAATTTCTATCAGAGATACCAAGAGACCATTTCTTTTTTCGACAGGAAGCATCCACATTGCTTAAATGGATTCATGCGAGGGGCTTTAGTGAACAGACATTGATTGGCTCGTCTCTGGGGCCTGGCAAAGGCCTGATGGGTACTGGTTTGACATAGGCAGCAAATGAAATACGACCTCCTGTAAACAGGCCTGAGCTTTTGGGCCTTTGTGGAATCCGGTAGCTAAGGACCTTTTCAATCCCTTTTAATTAATGAAGTGATTTGACTTGACTGAGATTACACTTACAATAATGAATTAAAAAGTAATAAAAAGAAATCTCTTAACAAATATGCAACAGGGAACAAGGACCAAATTCAGTACCTATCTGATCCCCATTGTATATCTTATTTCTGTATGCACTTCAGATCGATGATTTTAAACTGGAGGCTTTTATTTTCCAAGCACTGACATCTGCATACTTCATATTTTCAAGTGCTTTTGTATAGAAGATTAAAATTACGTTGATCTCATATGCCTAGATGACTAGTTTAGTCCTTTCTTATCTCTGTTGTGCTAAATCTCTCTATTCCTCAGGATTCTTGACATCTTATCCCAGCCACTTTTGTGCTGTATTTTCTCCTCTGGCATGGCATGTTTTTAGCTGCTTTTTGCTGGATACCAGTAAGCAATGGTCACTCCATGTATTTTGTAATGGGAGTGCAGTCATCCAACGTCACTTCTGATGGGCACATAGTAAGCAGGGATCTATGCTCAGCCCAGTCTAAATTATTCCCCTCTGTATTATGGCTGAAATCACTCTCGCTTTCCCCCCCTGCCCCCTTACATTGTACTTTAAGGTGACATGCAGTAGAAATGATCCTAAATTTACTTAGAGAACAGTCACATTCTGACTCTGGGTACACTATAATTTTGGAGATGTAACTCACTGTCACTAGCTTTTCTTCCAGTCTGTCTTGAGTTCAGGTGCAATGTAAGTTGGTGCAAGTCTAGAAAAGCTCCACAGTAATAGTTAGGGACCATTCTGATCCAAGGAAAGAACCGTGGTGAGCTTAGACTTCTCCCTGATGTTATGTTTCAAGGTGTCAGAAGTGTCTTGCTTGCTAGCTGAGAGGGTGCTTCACTTAAACTCCTGCTGTAAATGCTCAAACCAACGCAGTTGCTGAAATTGAAGGAAAATATGGGTTGATGGAATAAATGGACCAAAGGCTCTGTATTCTTGGCTAAAATTGTGATGTCTAGGGGCTTCCAAAAGTATCAAGTATATTTAAGTGCATAGATAAGGTTAACTACGCAAAATTGTGGACGAAACTTCCATACCAAGCGTTACATTTGCCCACAGTGTGCGTAGTCATGGATGCACTGTGTGTGAACATACTGCAGTGAAATGCAACACGCAGGGGCGTCTTAGACACTTCCACGCACTCATGATTTCCACTGTTCAGGAACTGCAAGATCACTGTAGTCATCAATTTGCTTTATTATATTATAGCATGTGCTTAACTTTTCTGTTAATTCAGTTTCTTTCCCTTTATCACAACAAATTGTCATCTTCTGCTACAGCATAGATTTATTCTATTTGCCGGAACCCAAAACTTCTCTTTCACGTATTGGCCATGGAAGCCACTCTTTTTTTCTGCTGTAAAAAAGAAATGCCATCAGTGTAAGAAGATGGAAGCAGAAAACTTACAGTTGTTTGTCAGATTTATAAAAAATATTTCATCATTTGACAGACTAGAGCTAAAGAGGAGTAGAGATGTCATAAAGGCATTGTGTATGATCCACTGGGAGCTCATTAAAAAGCAGTTACACTTAGATACTATTAGGTTTTTAGGATGAGAAGCCTCTTAACGTGTAGAAGAGGAGGATTTAGAGTGGTAAACAATAAGCAGTTGTGTAGCAGTTGGTTTGATAACAAAGCATAGTTTCTGTTAAAACTTCAGTTTTCAGCATTTACAACTTGGTTAAGATGCCACTTAATTACACAAATTTGTAAGAAACATCTCCTTAATTGCTAAGGTAGTGGGAGAATTCACAGGGAGGTGGTTATCGTCCACTTTAATTTGTTCTCTACTGCTTAAAAGCAAGTGACCTAAAATTAAAAACCCCTCCTGCTCTCCTGAGAAGTCTTATTGCAGATTTAAGCTTGGAACTGCCATCATTTTAAATGTATGTGTAGACTTTTAGACTAATTTGAAATTGGGAGTCATCAATGAATGAACAGCTGCACTTAATAAATGTGATTTTACTGGCCAGGGATACTTTCTGATACTCTGGAAGAAGAATTAATCCGTGGGTTATGAGGATTGAAAAAACCCTACATTCTGTAGGTTTAACTATATTTTCCTCTGAAACTTACTTTCAGTACTTTTAAGCTAACACTATCCATTTGGCAAGTAATCTCAGCAAAGATTTATTAACTCTTTTTATTTTCATCGTTATTCTACGGTCGCCGTTGTAGTTCAGACCTTGAATTACTGCACGTTAGTGTGCAACAAATCCCGATCGCTGCTGCGCTGCAGTGTGTATTTTTGAGGCTGGCCCTCCACGTCCTTTGCTGAGCGAGTCAGCTGCCGGGCCGCGTCCAGGCTCCACCGGGGACGGGTCCCACGCACTCTGCCTGCCCGGGGAGGGGGGAGCTTGAAGGACCGGCTGAAATCCGCAGCTGCATTTTCCCTCGACCCACCCCCGGGGACGAAGGCCCTGCCCCCCCCCCCGCCGCAGCCTGACGCTGCCGAAACGCGTGGACCCCGGCGGGAGGTCCGACGTGCAGGGGCGCTCGGAGCGGCCCCCCGGGGCCGGGGCCGGGGCCGGGGCCGGGG